>NC_061114.1:7294460-7433224 GCF_002878395.1 Capsicum annuum | reverse complement strand
AATACATTCCAGGGAGGTTGGGTATCATCCTAGTGTGGTCATTTTTTTTGTGGCCATTTGGGTGAACAAACGGGCGAAACGGCAAAAAAGGGCATTTTGGCCCAATTTGGTAATCTATAACCCATAGTTTTGGGGTGGGCTCGAGGACCGGGCGTACCAGAGATGTTGGGGATTATTTTAGTATGGTTTGTTTAATTTTTTGTGGCCATTTTGGTGGACAAACGAGTGAAATAGCATGAACGAGACATTTTCAGGCTAAAATGGTATTCTATAACCCACTGTGAGCCGAAAATTGATCGAGACATACCAGGGAGCCTGGGGATCATCCAATTATAACCTGTTTAATTTTTGTGGCCATTTGCGTGGATAAACGGGTAAAATGGCGCAAATGGGGGCATTTTCGGGACAAATCGGTGTGTATAGCCCATAGTTTTAGGGGTGGGCTCGGGGTCCGGGCATGATGTGGGACAAAAATTGCTCGGGCTATGCCAGGTATATTGGGGTTCATCCCAGCGTGGTCCGTTTAATTTTTCGTGTCCATTTGGGTGGACAAACGGATGTAACTGCAGGAAAAGGGCATTTTTGGGCCAAATCAGTGTGATATAATCCACGGTTTAAGGGGTGAGCCGGGATCCGAGCATGCTGTGGGCCAAAAACTGACCGGGGCATGCCAGGGAGGTTGGGATTGTCCTAGTGTGGTCCGTTTAATTTTTCTTGGCCATTTGGGTGGACAAACGGGCGAAATAGCATGAACTGAGTGCTATTGCCCACGGTTTTAGGTGTGGGCTCGGGGTCCAAGCATGCTGTGGTCTGAAAATCAATCAGACGTGTCAGGGAGGTTGGGGATCATCCCAATGTGGTTCGTTTAATTTTTAGTGGCCAGTTGGGGGGACAAATGGGCGAAACGCATGTGAACAGGGCATTTTTAGGCAAAATCTGTGTGCTATAGCCCACAATTTTGGGGGTGCGCCAGGGATCCGGGTGTGTTATGGGCTGATAATAGATCGAGGCATGCCAAGGAGATTGGGGATAATTCCAATGCGGTCCATTTAATTTTTCATGATCATTTGGATGTACAAACGTGCGAAACAGCGAAGAGGGCATATTTGGGCCAAATGGGTGTGCTATATCCTACAGCTTTAGGGATGGGCACGGGGTCTGGGCATGCTGTGGGCTAAAAATTGATCAGCGTGTTCCAAGGAGGTGGGGATCATCCCGGTATGGTCCTTTTAATTTTTGTGGCTATTTGGGTGGAAAAACAGGCAAAATAGTGTGAACAGGGCATTTTTCGGACAAATTGGTGTAGTATAGCCCACAATTTTGGGGGTAGGATCGGGGTCCGGGCGGTCCGTGGGTAAAAAAATAATGCAGGCATGGCAGAGAGGTTGGGGATCATCCTAGTGTGGTCCTTTTAATTTTTTCTGGATAGTTAGGTGGACAAACGGGAAAAATGGCACAAACGGTGCATTTTTAGGCTAATCGATGTGCTATAGCCCATGGTTTCGGGGGTCGACTCGGGGTTCGGGCGTGCTGTATCCCGAAAATCGATCGAGGCATGGAAGGGAGATCACGGATCATCCCAGTGTGGTCCATTTAATTTTTTGTGGTCATTTGGGCAGAAAAACAGGTAAAATCAGTCGAATGTGGATTTTTTGGGACAAATCAGTGTGCTATAGCCCACGATTTCAGGGGTGGGCTAAGGGTCCGGGCATGCTGTGGGCTAAAAATAGACTGAGTCATGCCAGGGAAGTTGGGGATTATCCCAGTATATCCTGTTTAATTTTTTTCACCATTTGGGTGGATAAACGGGTGAAACAGCGTGAACGGGGCATTGTCAGGCAAAATCGGTGAGCTAAAACCCACGGTTTTGGGGGTGGCCCTAGGATTCGGGCGTGTTGTTGGCCAAAGATTGACCGGAGCATGCCAGGGAGGTTAGGGATGATTCCAGTATGGTCTGTTTATTTTTCGTAGCCATTTTGGGCAGACAAACAGGCGGAACGGTGCAAACAGAGAGTTTTCAGGTCAAATTGATGTGTGGTAGCCCACGCTTTGGGGGTTGGCCTGGGGTCTGGGCTTGCTGTGGGCCATAAATCGACCGAGGCATGCTAGGGAGGTTAAAGATCATTCCACTAAGGTCCGTTTAACTTTTCGTTGCCATTTGGGTGGACAAACGGGCGAAACGGAGAGAACGAGAAATTTTTAAGCTAAATCGATGTGCTATAGCCCACGGTTTCGTGGGTGGGCTCGGGGTCCAAGTGTGTTGTGGGCCAAAAATAAAATGAGACATTCCAAGAAGGTTGGGGATTATTCCAGTGTGGTCAATTTTATTTTTTGTGACCATTTGGGTCAACAAACGGTCGAAACGGTGCGAACAGGGCATTTTTAGGCCAAATTGGTGTGCTATAATCCATGGTTTAAGGGGTGAGCCTGGGATTCGGGCATGCTGTGGGCTAAAAATAGATCGAGACATGCCAGGGAGGTTGGGGATTGTCCTGGTGTGGTTCTTTTAATTTTTCTTGGCCATTTGGATGGACAAACGGGCGAAACAGCATGAACTGGGCATTTTCGAGCCAAATCGATGTGCTATTACCCACGGTTTCAGGTGTGGGCTCGGGTTCCAAGCATGCTGTGGTTCGAAAATCAATCGGACGTGTCAGGGAGGTTGGGAATCATCCCAGTATGGTTCGTTTAATTTTTAGTGGCCATTTGGGGGGATAAACGGGCGAAACACGTGTGAACGGGGCATTTTTAGGCCAAATCCGTGTGCTATAGCCCATAGTTTTGGGGGTGCGCTAGGGGTTCGGGTGTGTTGTGGATCGATAATAGACCGAGGCATTCCAGGGAGGTTGGGGATCATTCCAGTGCGGTCTATTTAATTTTTCATGATCATTTGGGTGTACAAACGTGCGAAACGGCGCAAACAGGGCATTTTTGGGCCAAATCGGTGTTCTATATCCCACAGCTTTAGGGATGGGCCCAGGGTCCGGGCGTGCTGTGGGATAAAAATTGATTGTGGTGTGCCAGGGAGGTAGGGATCATACCGGTATAGTCTGTTTAATTTTTTGTGTCTATTTGGGTGGAAAAATGGGCAAAATAGTGTGAACGGGGCATTTTTCGGCCAAATCAGTGTGCTATAGCCCACGATTTTAGGGGTAGGCCTAGGGCCCCGGCGTGTCGTGGGCCAAAAAATGATGCAGGCATGGCATAGAGGTTAGGGATCGTCCTAGTGTGATCCTTTAATTTTTCGTGGACATTTGGGTGGACAAACGGGCAAAATGGCACAAACGGTCCATTTTCAGGCTAAATCGATGTGCTATAGCCCATGGTTTTGGGGGTCGGCCCGAGGTCCGAGCGTGCTGTGGGCCAAAAATTGAATAGGGCGTGCCAGGGACATTAGGGATCATCCCAGTGTGGTCCGTTTAATTTTGTGGTCATTTAGGCAGACAAACAGGTAAAACGGCTCGAATGTGGCATTTTTAGGCAAAATCAGTGTGCTATAGCCACGGTTTCGGGGGTGGGCTAGGGGTCCGGGCATTCTATGGGAAAAAATAGATTTATTCATGCCAGGGAAGTTGGGGATCATCTAGTATAGCCTGTTTAATTTTTTGTCGCCATTTAGGTGGATAAACGGGCGAAACGGCATGAACGAGGCATTGTCAGGCTAAATTGGTGAGCTATAACCCATGGTTTTAGGGGTGGCCCTAGGGTTCGGGCGTGTTGTGGGCCAAATATTGACCGGAGCATGCAAGGGAGGTTAGGGATCATTCCAATATGTTCCGTTTAATTTTTTGTAGCCATTTCGGGTAGACAAACAGGCAGAATAGTGCGAACGAAGCGTTTTCAGGTCAAATTGATGTGTTGTAGCCCACGCTTTGGGGTTTGGCCCAGGCTCTGGGATTGCTGTGGGCTTTAAATCGACCGATGCATTCTAGGGTGGTTAGGGATCATTCTAGTATGGTCCGTTTAATTTTTCGTTGCCATTTGGGTGGACAAACAGGCGAAACAGAGAGAAAGAGGAATTTTCAAGCTAAATCGGTGTAGTCCAGGGATGTTGGGGATCGTCCTAGTGTAGTCCTTTTAATTTTTTGTGTCCATTTGTGTGGGAAAATGGGCAAAACGGCACAAAGGGGGCATTTTCGACCTAAATCGGTGTGCTATGGCCCATGGTTTTGGGGTGGGCCCTGTGTCAGGGTGTGCTGTGGGCCAAAAATTGGCCGGGGCATGTCAGGGAGGTTGGGGATCATCCTAGTGTGGTCCATTTAATTTTTAGTGTCAATTTAAGAGGACAAACGGGCGGAATGACGCGAACGGGGAATTTTTGAATAAATCGGTGTGCTATAGCCTGCAGTTTCAGGGGTGATCCCGGGGTCCAAGTATGCCAGGGAGGTTGGGGATTATCCCAATTTGTGCCGTTTAAATTTTGTTGGCCATTTGGGTGGACAAACGGATGAAATGGCACGATCGGGGCATTTTCAAGCCAAATCGGTGTGCTCTAGCCCACCGTTTTTGGGGTGGCCCCGGGATTTGTGGGTGATGTCCGCAAAAATCTACTGCTCGTGCCAGGGAGGTTGTGGATCACCCCAGTGGGGTTCGTTTAATATTTCATGGCCATTTTGGTGGAAAAACAGGTGAAACGGTGCGAATGGGGCATTTTTTTGCTAAATCGGTGTGCTATAGCCCACAATTTTGGAGTAGGCTCAGGATCCGAGCATACTAAGGTTTGAAAATAAATTGAGGTGTGTCAGGGAGGTTGGAGATCATCCCAGTGTAGTCCGTTTAAATTTTTGTAGCCATTTGGGTGGACAAATGGGCGAAACAGTAAGAACGAGGCATTTTTGGGCTAAATCGGCGTGCTATAGCCCATGATTTTGGGGGTGGGCTCAGGTCCGGGTGTGATGTTGGCTGAAAATTAACCGAGGTATTCCACGGAGGTTAAGGATTATCCTAGTATGGTTCTTTTAATTTTTTGCGTAGCCCACAGTTTTGGGTGTGGGCCTAGGGCCCGGGCATGTTGTGGGCTGAAAATCGATCGTGGCTTGCTAGTTTGGTTGGGAATCATCCTAGTGTGGTCCGTTTAAATTTTCGTGGCCATTTTGGTGGACAAACTGGCAAAACAGCATGAACGAGGCATTTTTAGGTTAATCGGTGTGCTATAGCCCACAGTTTCGGGGGCGGGCCAAGGGTCCGGTCGTGTTATGGGCGAAAAATCCATCGTGGCATGCCAAGGAGGTTGGGGATTGGCCCAGTGTGGTCCGTTTTAGGGTGGGCCTAGGTTCGGGCGTTCTATTGGCCAATAATAGTCTGGAGCATGCCATGGAGGTTAAGAATCGTCCCATTGTGGTTCGTTTAATTTTTTGTGGCCATTTTGGTGGACAAACGAGAGAGACGGAGCAAACTGGGCATTTTTGGGCTAAATCGGTGTGCTATAACCTACAGTATTAGGGATGGGCCCGGGGTTTGGGCGTACTGTGGGCCAAAAATCGACCGGGGCATGCTAGGGAGATTGGGGATCATCCCAGTGTGGTCCGTTTAATTTTTTATGGCCATTTGCGTGGATAAATGGGCAAAATGGTACAAATAGGGCATTTTTTGGACCGAATCGGTGTGCTATAGCCCACGTTTTGGGGGGTGGCCCCACGGTCCGAGCGTTCTGTAGGGCAAAAATTGACCGAGGTGTGACAGGGTGGTTGAGGATCAT
This sequence comes from Capsicum annuum, assembly GCF_002878395.1. NCBI lineage: Eukaryota > Viridiplantae > Streptophyta > Magnoliopsida > Solanales > Solanaceae > Capsicum > Capsicum annuum. Next base: position 7,427,526 of record NC_061114.1, on the reverse strand, counting down.
CCTAGTATGGTCCGTTTACTTTTTGTGGTCTTTTGATTTGATAAACGAGTGAAACCACATGAACGAGACATTTTGAGATAAATCGATGTGCTATAGCCCACGGTTTTGGTGGTGGGCCCGAGGTCTGAGCGTGCTGTGGGCCAAAAGTTGACCGGGCATGCCAAGGAGGTAAGGGATCATACCATTGTTATTCGTTTAAATTTTTGTGGGCATTTGGGTGGACAATTGGGTGAAATAGAGTGAATGGGGCATTTTTGGGCCAAATCGGTGTGCTACAGCCTATGGTTTTGGGGATGGGCCCGAGGTTCGGGCATACTGTAGGTAAAAAATCAATCGAGGCGTGCCAGGGAGGTTGGGAATTATCCTAGTGTGGTAAGTTTTATTTTTCATGGCCATTTGGGTGGACAAACGGTCAAAATGGCGCGAACTGGGCATTTTCAATCTAAATCGGTGTTCTATAGCCCACAATTTTGGGTGTAGGCTCGGGTATGGGCATTCTGTTGCTGAAAAATCAACCAAGGTATGCTAGGGAGGTTAGCGATCATCCTAGTATGGTTCGTATAATTTTTCGTGGCTATTTAAGTTGACAAACGGGTAAAACAGCTCGAACGGGGCATTTTTGGGCTAAATCAATGTGGTATAGCCCACGATTTTAGGGGTGGCTCGGGATTTGGGCATGCTGGGGGATAAAATTCAATTGGGACGTGCCATGAAGGTTAGGAATCATCCCATGGTGACCCATTTAATTTTTTGTGGCTATTTGGGTGGACAAACGGGTGAAACGGTTTGAATGGGGCATTTTCAGTCTAAATCATTGTGCTATAGCCCACGATTTCGGGGATGGGCCTGAGATCCAGGCGTGCCATGGGCTAATAATTAACGGGGGCATGCTAGGGAGGTTGGGGATTATCCCAGTATAGTTCGTTTAATTTTTAGTGGCCATTTTGGTGGACAAGCGGGAAAAATGACACGAACGGGGAATCTTTGAGCTAAATCAATGTGCTATAGCCCACGATTTTGGGGGTGGGCCAGGGTCCGGGTGTTTTGCGGGTCAAAAAAGAATGGGGTGTGCCAGCGAGGTTGGGGATCTTCCCACTGTGGTTCATTTAATTTTTCATGTCCATTTGGGTGGACAAACGGGCAAAACGATGTAAATGGGAAATTTTTAGGCCAAATCGATGTGCTATAGCCCACGATTTTGGTGGTTGGCCAAAGGTCCGGGCTTGATATGGGCAAAGAATCAACTGGGGTGTACCAGGGAGGTTGGGGATCATCCCACTGAGGTCTGTTTAATTTTTTGTGGCCATTTGGGAGGATAAACGGGTGAAATAGCCCAAATGGGATATTTTTAAGCCACATCAATAGGCCATAGCCCACGATTTTGGGGGTAGGACCAAGGTCTTGGTGTGCTGTTGGAAAAAAATTGACCGGGATGTTCCAGGGAGGTTGGGGATTGTCTCAGTATAGTCTGTTTACTTTTTTGTGGCCATTTGGGTGGACAAACAGGAGAAACAGTGCGAATGGTGCATTTTCAGGACAAATTGGTGTGCTATATAGCCCACGGTTTTGGGGGTGGGCTGGGTTCGGGTTTACTGAGGCCAAAAATCAATCGCGGTGTGCCAGGGAGGTGGCAAATTGGCACAGTGTAGTCTGTTTAATAGTTTGTTGCCATTCAGGTGGACAAACGAGCGAAATAGCACAAACGGGGTGTTTTTGGGCCAAATCGATGTGCTATAGCCCACGATTTTGGGGGTGGACCCGAGTCCAGACGTGTTGTGGGATGAAAATCGATTGGCGCGGCCAGGGAGGTTGGTTATAATCCCATTGAGGTTCGTTTAATATTTCATGGCCAATCCAGAAAAATGGCGTGCACGGGGTATTTTCGAGCAAAATTAGTGTGCTATAACCCACGATTTCGGGGGTGAGCCCAAGGTTCGAGCGTGATGTGGGCCAAAAATCATTGGAGGCATGCCTGGAAGGTTGGGGATCATTTTAGTGTGGCCCGTTTAAGTTTTTGTGGCCATTTGGGTGGACAAATAGGTAAAACGGCGCAAACGGGATATTTTTGGCCAAATCGGTGTGCTATAGCCCACGGGTTTTGAGGTGGGCTCGGGGTCCGGGTGTGCTATGGGCCAAAAATTGACCGGGAGTGCCAGGGAGGTTGGGGATCATCCTAGTGTGGTTCGTTCAAATTTTTGTGGCCATTTGGGTAGACAAACGAGTGAAATAACGTAAATAGAGTATTTTTGGGCTAAATGAATGTGCTATAGCCCACGATTTTGGGGGTGAGCCCGGGGTACAGGCATGCTATGGGCCAAAAATTAACTGTGGCATGCCAGGGATGTTGAAGATAATTCTAGTATAGTCTGCTTAATTTTTCGTGGTCATTTGTGTGGACAAATAGGCAAAACGGGCCGAACGGGGCATTTTCGGGCTTAATCGATGTGCTTTAGCCTACAGTTTTGGGACTGGGCCCAGGGTCCGGGTATGTTGTGGGCCAAAAATTGATTAGGGCATGCCAGGGAGGTTGGGCATCATCCTAGTATGTTCCATTTAATTTTCGTGGTCTTTTGAGTGGACAAACGAGCGAAACAGAGCGAACGGGGCATTTTTAGGATAAATTGGGGTGCTACAGTCCATGATTTTGATGGTGGGCCAAAGTTTTAGGCGTGCTGTGGACCAAAAATCGACTGGGAGTGCCAGGGAGGTTGGGTAACATCCCAGTGTGGTCTGTTTAAATTTTTTTGGGTATTTGGGAAGACAAACGAGTGAAATGGCGTGAATGGTGCATTTTCGGGCGAAATCGGTGTGCTATAGCCTACGGTTTGGGGGATGGGTTCGCGGTTCGGGCATACTATAGGCCAAAAATCAATTGGGGCATACCAGGGAGGTTAGGGATCATCCCAGTATGGTTAGTTCAATTTTTCGTGGCCATTTTGGTGGACAAATGGGCAAAACTACGCGAATGAGGCTTTTTCAGGCCAAATCGATGTTCTACAGCCCACGATTTTAGGGGTGGGCCCGAGGTCCAGGCATGCTATGGGCCAAACATCGACCGAGGTATTCCAGGGAGGTTGGGGATCATCCTAGTGTAGTTCGTATAATTTTTCGTGGCCATTTGGATGAACAAACAGGAAAAATGGTGCAAATCAAGTATTTTTAGGCCAAATCAGTGTGCTATAGCCGACGATTTTGGGGTTGGACTCGGGGTTTAAGCGTACTTTCAGCCAAAAATTGATCGGAGCATGCCAGGGAGGTTGGGGATCATCCCAGTGTGGTCCGTTTAATTTTTTGTGGCCATTTGATTAGACTAACGAGGTGGGCTATATCACACAATTTTGGGGGTGGATCGGGGGTCCGGGCTTGCTGTGGTCCAAAAATTGACCAGGGTATGCCAGGGAGGTTGGGGATCGTCCAATGTGGTTAGTTTATTTTTTTGTGGCTATTTGGGTGGACAAACGAGCGTAATGGTGCGAACAAGCCATTTTTGGGATAAATTGGTGTTCTATGGCCTGTTATTTTGGGGGTGGGTCGGCGAACCGGATATGCTATGGGCCAAAAATTGACTGACGCATACCAGGGAGGTTGAGGATCATCCCAGTGTGGTTCGTTTAACTTTTTGTGGCCATTTGGGTGGATAAACGGGCGTAATTGCATGAACGGGGCATTTTTGGGCTAAATTGGTTGCTATAGCCCACAATTTCATGGGTGGGCTCGGGGTCCAAGCATGCTATGGGATGAAAATTGATCAGGGCATGCCAGGGAGTTTAGGTTTATTCCCAGTGTGGTCCGTTTAAATTTTCATGGCTATATGGGTGGACAAACGGGCAAAATAGTGCGAACGGGGCATTTTTGGGCCAAATTGGTGTACTGTAGCCCATAGTTTTGGGGGTGGGCCGAGGTTCGGGCGTGCTGTGGGTCAAAAATTGACCAGTTCATGCCAGGGAGGTTAGGGATTGTCCCAGTGTGGTCCATTCAATTTTTCATGGCCATTTGGGTGGACAAATAGGCGAAACAGCATGAACGATGCATTTTTGGGCCAAATCGATGTCCTATAGCCCACGATTTCATTGTGGTCCCAGGGTTTGAGCATATTGTGGGTCAAAAATCAATCGAGATATGCCATGGAGGTTATGTATCATCCCAGTATGGTCCATTTTAATTTTCATGGCCATTAAGTAGACAAACAGGCGAAACGATGTGAACGGGGAATTTCAGGCCAAATCGATGTGGTCATCCCAGTATGGTCAGTTTGATTTTTTTTGGCTATTTGGGTGGACAAATGGGTGAAATGGCATGAATGGGGCATTTTCGGGCCTCATCGGTGTGCTATAGACTATGGTTTTAGGGGTGGGCCTGGGGTTCGGGCGTGTTGTGGGCCAAAAATTTATTGGGGCATGACAGGAAGGTTGGGGATCATCCCATTGTGATCTTTTTTGTGTTTTGTGTCCATTTGGGTAGGCAATTGGGTGAAACAGCGCGAATGGGATATTTTTAGGCCAAATCGGTGTACTATAGCCCACGGTTTTGGGGTGGGCCCAAGGGTCGAGCGTGTTGTCAACCAAAAATCGATTGAGGTATGCCGGGTAGGTTAGAGATCATCTCAGTTTGGTCTGTTTAAATTTTTATGGTTATTTGTGTGGACAAACGGATGAAACGGCATAAATGAGGCATTTTTGGACCAAATCGGTGTGCTATAGCCCACGGTTTTGGGGGTGAGCTCGGGGTCCGGGCGTTCTGTGGGCTAAAAATTGACCGATACATGCCAGGGAGGTTAGGGATCATCCCAGTATGGTCCGTTTAATTTTTTGTGGCCATTTGGAATGTCAAACACTCAAAACAGCTTGCACGGGGCATTTTTGGGCCAAATCAGTGTGCTATAGCCCAGGATTTCAGAGGTGGGCTTGGGGTCCGGGCGTGCTGTGGGACGAACATTGATAGGGGCATGCTAGGGGGTTAAGGATCATTCTAGTGTAGTCCGTTTAATGTTTTATGGCCATTTGGGTGCACAAACAGGCGAAATGACGCGAATAGGGCATTTTTTAGGCAAATCGGTGTGCTATACCTCACGTTTTAGGGGTCGCCCAGGGTTTGGGCGTGCTATGCGTTACAAATCAACTGAGGCATCCTAGGGACATTGTGCATCATCCAATGTGGTCCATTTCAATTTTTGTGACCATTTGTGTGGACAAATGGGGAAAATGGCGCAAACAGGGCATTTTTGAGCCAAATCGATGTGCTATAGCCCACGGTTTTGGGGGTAGACCTGGAGTCCAGGCTTCCTGTAGGTCAAAAATCAACTAGAGCATGTCAGGGAGGTTTGGGATTATCTCAGTGTGGTTCTTTTAAATTTCTGCAGATATTTGGGTGGACAAACAGGAGAAACGGCATGAATAGGGCATTTTTTAGCCAAATCGATGTGCTATAGCTCACGGTTTTGGTGGTGGGCCCAAGGTTAGGGCGTGTTGTAGGCTAAAAATTGACCGGGGTATGCCAGGGATGTTGGGGATCATCCCAGTGTGTTCCGTTTATCTTTTTGTGGTCATTTGGGTGGACGAACAAGTGAAACAGCACGAATAAGGCATATTAAGCCCAAATCAGTGTGCTATAGCCCACAATTTTGGGGATGGGCCTAGGGTTTGAGCATTTTGTCAGCTAAATATTGATCGGGACATCCCAGGGAGGTTGGAGATCATCCCAGTATGGTCCATTTAAATTTTTGTTTCCATTTAGGTAGATAAACAAGCGAAACAGCATGAATAGGGCATTTTTGGGCCAAATCGGTGATCTATAGCCCACGATTTTGTGGGTGGGCTTGGGGTCCAGGCGTGTTGTGGGCCGAAAATCGACCGAGGCATGCGAGGGAGGTTGGGAATCATCCCAGTGGGTTTTTTTTAATTTTTTGTGTCCATTTGGATGGACAAACAAGCAAAACGGTGCAAACGGGGCATTTTCGAGCCAAATTTGATACGATCCAAATGGCCATCTATGCTTTTGAAGACGTCATTGGATGCCTATGCATAAAAACTCAGGACTTAGTCACCTCGTGGACACAAGAACATGAATGGAGGACCCATTCTGAGCATGACTTAAGGCAGACCCGTGTGTGGAATATTGCGTGAGGGATTACGTTTGATGATAACCCGAGACTACAAGTTTTGAAGAATTTCCCCATTATTGTGGAGCATTGAAGAAGAAACCTTCATTAAGGGTGTTTTGGGGATCATACTTTGTTAGAAAGACACTTCATGACCACCCCTTTCATTAAGAGTATTATGGTTATTTTGTTATGTAATAAGTTAGACTATAAATAGGTTCTATTAGTTCATTTGCTAGTTAGTTTATGAAAGATTGAAACACTTGAAATCCTCTCTCTTAAGAGTAGACCACCTTAGTAGAGTGTTAGGTAGGACTTGGAAAAGTCATCCTTAGTATAGGGCTTGGAAAAGCCAATATTGTTCTTTGCTTGGAAATGGTGGATCTTGAGGTGAGTCAATTACCTTGGAGGTTACCATAAGAGTGTGGTTTTGATTATTACATTCATTAGGGGTTAATTTTGAAATATACTTGGTTCTTAATCTTGTAATAATCTTCGTCTCACTATCTATCCTTTCATTATTTTGCAAATCCGTGTGTTTTTGTGTTTATCATCTTGTATTCCTTTGTGTTGCTTGTTCTTCTCATGTTTTGTGGACTGTTTTGGAATCTTGGAGGACTGATTTGTATCATTTGGTATCAGAGCATAGCTTGATCTTGTTCCTACAAGATCAAATCTTGGGCTAGCTCACTTGAAAAACAAAAGAGGTGTTGAAAAACTCAAAAATAGTAATCTGTCCATGTTTTTTGTGTTTAGGACGATTTGAAGCCTAGTTTTGTTGTATTTTTTGTGTGTTTGGTTGTTTCTATTGTTAGTCCCTTCTTCACTAACACTTATAGAGTCTAGATCTAAATTTTGAGTTATTTCTGAGTTGTTTTTGAACTTTGAAGGTTGCTGTTTTTTGAGGATTGATGGCTTGAAACAGTGTTGTTAAAGTTTGTTGTTGAGATTGTGGCTTAAAAACATTTTGTTGATGTTGTTGATGTGTGGGATCCAACTTGAACCATAGAACTCCAGGATTCAAAAGTTGTGTTCTTGGTGTTCTTCACCATCTTCATATTTTGTTGAAGAGAAAATGGTTGTTTGATCTTAGAAATTGAAGAAAGAGAGTGTATCTTGTTGTTAGTTTTGAAAGACACAACTCTAAGACATCCAAAGGGGAAAGGGGACAAAAGGATTTCAAAATTTGTCTTGCCAAAAAGGAGAAAGTCCACCTACCAAGACTTACAAAAAGGGAAGAGCCAAAAGTCTTTCAAAAAGGTGTTTATCCAAAAAGGTGCAAAAAACTCAAACACTTTTTGAATTTGAAAAATGGGATCCAAAGTCTTGTTGTTACCCTCCCATAGCCGAAATTCCACCATTCCCCACATGGAATTTGATCAATACAATTTGAAGACAAGAAAATTTCTTTCAACAATTTTAACGTCCAATAGGAGGTTGCCACATCATCACCCTAAAAAATGACCCTTAGGCTCAAAATTTCAGATTTGTAAGTTTCATTTCTTGTTTCTTTAGTTTCAATTTTCTTGATCGTAGTACTAATAGACAAACTAGTAATCACCTACTAGGTTATTAATTATTTTTTGAATACGTTTGTTTCGTGTCTTCGTTATTTGTGTGCTTTTCTCGTTTGTAACTCGTAGTAACTTCTTTGTTTCAAGTTTGTAAGTGAATTTTGTTTTGTGTCTTGAGTCAATCAAAACAAGAATTCATTCCGGCCGCCAAGTAGGATTGACATCTTATTGACTATCGGAGTATAAGCAACTTTCAATATTCGCCGCTCCAATTGTGAGAATCACAAAGGTGAGTGTATCGAGAGTGTTGGTAAGGAGATTTTACTAATAATCTTGTTTGTTTTCTTTTGTTTGTTGTTGTCATTTTTTTTTGTTTAGGTACCATGGCTTCCCATAATTTTAAGGTCACGTGTAATCGCATCCATGACAATCTTTGAAATTATACTCCAATTGTTACCCAAACTCTTCCCTCAAAATCCAATTGTCCAAATAATTTGTGATGAGATCTTCCCGAAGGAAGTTGCTGCCCAAGCTTGTGATGGACTTTCACACCGATGTAAAGACTAACATACTCATAAACGTCAAGGTAAAATAGATAACTCTTACACTTTTGTACATACGAATGATAATTGTGTGGCTAGTATCCCATTGAGTATGAGTTGTAGCTTGCCTATATGTGAGTCTATTATTTGTTTTCCACTTGATGATGATGTACTTATTGTGAGTGTGGATACACTAGTTGATCCTATTGATGACCGAATCTACCCTTTTTGTAAGATCGATTTATGTCCACCTAGTGTTGAAACCATTGCCCACCACTAGAGGATGTGCGTAATGTGATTAATGAATCTCAAGTGTGTGATGATGTTGAAAATGTTGATCAAAGGAATAGGAGTGAACCCATGAGGTTGCCCTTTGATTCTAATATTTTCTTAGCTCATAGGGATAATCATGTGCTTGAAACATTTTTAAAACTTGATAATGAACTTTTAGAGAGTGAACTTACTTGTTCCAAATCTGCCCGCGGGATAGATCATGCTCTCTTTAGGTATAATGTCTTGTTTGAAGATGGTATAATCACTCCCAATGAACCTAGTGGTGAGAATAATGGTATAGTTTATCTTGAAGGCTATAGCCTATATACTAACCCACTATGGTGTGACAACATTTCTCTTAAAGATGGAAATCTCTTTTTGCAAGATGAGAGTACTCTTAAAGGTAAAGAATGTATAGTCCTTCTTGATAACTCGAGCGAAAAGGTGTCATTGATTCCTTAGGGTAATGTTCCTAAATGTGCATTCTTTCTCATCACACTTTTGCTTAAATTTCATGAATCCCAACTTGTAGGTGCCAAGTTGTCTATTTGTTTAAAGAAAAGAGAGTGTATATGTTTAATTCTTTGTCTTCACTCGTGCATGTCTTTACACTTGCTTCTTTCCTATACTACCTCTTTGCCTATGATGACATCTATGCTAGTTTTGGGTTAGCATTAAGTATAGGTATAGGTGTTGTTGGTTGGTTCACTTATTTGAACGAAAAAGTTATGTGGGATTGGTGGAGTTTGATACCAATAGTGGCACCACATTTGATGAGGCCACTTGAAGAGGTAATGAAACAATTGTGCTTTATGGTTCCTAAGACAAGGGTAGCCTTACTTTTTGGACTTAGTGATACCATTCTGACCTTTGTATTTTCTCTATCTCTTGATACTTGTCATAGTCATTTCCTTTGTAATGTTCTTACTAAACTTTTCATGACTAATACAAAGGATTCATGGTTATATCTCAAGTATGTACCACCTTGGCATGATGATGTTATTTGTTATACTAACCCTAACACTTATGCCATGAGAAAGTTGTGCTTGTTTGTCCTTTCTTTAGTTTTGCAAGGTATGGATTCGAGGTCAAATCTTTTTCAAGAAGGGGAGGATGATAAGAGCAAAATGGCCATCTATGCTTTTGAAGACGTCATCGGATACCAACGCATAAAGACTCAAGACTTGGTCACCTCGAGGACACAAGAACATGCATGAAGGACCCATTTTGAGCATGACATAAGGCAAAATAGTGTGTGGAAGATTTTTTGGGGGCTTACCTCTGATGCTAAACTGAGACTACAAGTGTTGAAGAATGACCCCACAGTTGTAGAGCATTGAAGAAGAACCCTTCATTAAGGGTGTTTTGGGGATCACACTTTGTTAGAAGCCACTTCATGTCCACCCTTTTCATTAAGGGTATTGTGGTTGTTTTGTTATGTAATAAGTTAGACTATAAATAGGTTCTATTAGTTCATTTGCAAGTTATTTTATGAAAGATGAAAGATTGAAAAACATGAAATCCTCTCTCTTGAGAGTAAAGACCTTAGTATAGTCTTAGTTACGACTTGGAAAAGTCATACTGAGTATAGGGCTTGGAAAAACCAATATTGTTCTTTATTTGGAAATGGTGGATCTTGAGGTGAGTCGATTACCTTAGCGGTCACCGTAAGAGTGTGGTTTTGATTATTACATTCATTAGGGGTTAATGTTGAAATATACTTGGTTCTTAATCTTTCAATAATCTTTGTCTCCCTATCTATCCTTTTATTATTTTGAAAATCCGTGTGTTTCTGTGTTTGTCATCTTGTATCCCTTTGTGTTGCTTGTTGTTCTCACGTTATGTGGACTGTTTTGGCATCTTGGTGGACTGATTTGTATCAAAATCAGTGTGCTATAGCCCATGGTTTCGAGAGTGGGCTCGGGGTTCGAGCGTGTTGCAGGTCGAAAATTGACTGGGCATGCTAGGGAGGTTATGGATCATCCTAGTGTGGTTTTATTAAATTTTTGTGGCCATTTGGAAGGAAAACAGGCGAAACGTCATGAACGGTGCATTTTCGGGCCAAATCAGTGTGCTATAGCCTTTGGTTTTACGAGTGGGTCTGGGGTCCGGGCGCGCTGTGGGCCAAAACTTGATCCTGGCATACTTGGGAGGTTGGGGATCAACCCAGTGTGGTTCGTAAAATTTTTTGTGGCCATTTGGGTGGACAAACGGGCGAAAAGGCATAGACAAAGCATTTTTTGGGCTAAATCGGTGTGCCATAGCCCACGGTTTTGGGGATGGGCCTGGGGTCCGGGCGTGCTGTGGGACAAAAATCGACCAAGGCATGCCAGGGAGGTTGAGGATTATCTCATGTGTTCCATTTAATTTTTCGTGACTATTTGGTTGGACAAATGGGCAAAACGGCGCGAACAGGGAATTTTCGGGCCAAATTGATGTGCTATAGCCCATGGTTTTGGGAGTGGGCCCGGGGTTCGAGTGTGCTGTGGGACAAAAATTGATCCAGCCATGCCAGGGAGGTTGAGGATCATCCCAGTGTGTTCCGTTTAATTTTTCTGGCCATTTGGGTCGACAAAAGGTGAAACGGCGCAAATGCGGCATTTTCAGGCCAAACCAATATGCTATATAGCCCACAGCTTTGGAGGTGGGCCAGGCGTCCGGGTATGTTGAGGGTCGAACATCGACCGAGGCATGCTAGGGAGGTTGGGGATCGTTCTAGTGTAGTTTGTTTAATTTTTTGTGACCATTTTGGTTGACAAACGGTTGAAATTATGCGAATGGGGCATTTTCGAGCCAAATCGGTGTGCTATAGCTCATGTTTTGTTGGTGGGGACGAAGTGGTGTGCTATGGGCCAGAAATCTTCTGGGACATGCCAAGGAGGTTGGGGATCATCCCAATATGGTCCATTTATATTTTTGTGGCCATTTGTTTGAACGAACGATCGAAATGGCACGAACGGGGCATTTTTGGTCCAAATTGGTGTGCTATAGCCCACGAATTTAGGGGTGGGCCCGAGGTCCGGGTTTTTTGTGGACTGAAAATTGATTGAGGCATGTCAAGGAGGTTGGGGATCATCCCAGTGTGGTTCATTTAAATTTTTGTGGCCATTTGAGTGGAAAAATAGGCAAAACGGCACGAATGGGGCATTTTCGGGCGAAATTGGTGTGCTATAGTCGATTATTTTGGGTGTAAGCCTGAGGTTCGAGCAAGTTGTGGGATAAAAATTGACCGAGAAATTCCAGGGAGGTTGGGGATCATTGTACTATGGTCCGTTTAATTTTCATGGCCATTTGGGTGGACAAACGAGCGAAACTGCACGAACAAGATATTTTTGGGCAAAATCGATGTCCTATAGCTCACGATTTTTGGGGTTGGCCCAGGTTCTGGGCGTATTGTAGGCCAAAAATTAACCAGGGAATTCTCGGGAGGTTGGGGATCATCTCAGTGTGTTTCGTTTAAATTTTAGTGGCTATTTGGGTGGACAAACAAGCGAAACGGCGTGAACGAAGTATTTTTGGGCCAAATCGGTGTGCTATAGCCCATGGTTTCAGGGGTGGACCTGGGTCCGCGTGTGTTGTGGGTCAAAAATTGATCGAGGCATACTAGGGAGGTTGGGGATCATCTCAGTGTGGTTCGATTAAATTTTTGTAGCCATTTGGGAGGACAAGCGGGTGAAATGGTGTGAACGGTGCATTTTTGAGCCAAATTGGCGTGCTATAGCATACGGTTTTAGGGGTGGGCTCGGGGCCCAGGCGTGCTATGGGCCAAATATCCATACTGGCATACTTGGGAAGTTGAGGATTGTCCTAGTGTGGTCCTTTTAATTTTTCGTGGCCAATTGGATGGACTAAAAGGCAAAACGGCATGAACGGGGTATTTTTGGGCTACATCGATGCGCTATAGCCCACGATTTTAGGGGTGGGCCCAGGGTTCGGGCATGTTGTAGGATGAAAATCAATCGAGGCATGCCAGGAAGGTTGGGGATCATCCCCGTATGGTACGTTTAATTTTTTGTGACTATTTGGTTGGACAAACGGGCAAAACGGCATAAAAGGGGCATTTATGGGCCAAATTGATGTGCTATAGCCCACAATTTTGGGGGTGGACCCCGGGGTTCTGGCATGATATGGGCCAAAAATCGACCAAGGTATGTCTGGAAGGTTGGGGATCATCCCAGTATATCCCATTTAATTTTTTGTTGCCTTTTGGGTGGACGAACAGGCGAAACGGCACGAATGGGGCATTTTCAAGCAAAATCGGTGTGCTATAGCCCACAGTTTTGGGGGTGGGCTCAGGTTCTGGGTGTGTTGTGGGCTGTAAATCAACCAGGGCATGTCAAGGAGGTTAGGGATCATTCTAGTATAGTCCGTTTAAATTTTTATGGCTATTTGGGTGGACAAACGAGCAAAACGGCGTGAATGGGGCAATTTCGAGCCTCATCGGTGTGCTATAGACCATGATTGTGAGGGTGGGCCAGGGTCCATGCTTTCTGTGGGACGATAATAGATTGGGACATTCCATGATTGTCCTAGTGTGGTCCATTTAATTTTTCGTGGCCATTTAGGTGGACAAACAGGCGAAACAGTGCGAATGGGGCATTTTTGGGCCAAATTGGTGTGGTATAGCCCACGATTTCGGAGGTAGGCTAGGGGTACGGGCATGTTGTGGGCCGAAAATCAACCGGGGCATGCTAGGAAAGTTGGGGATCATCCCAGTATAGTCCCTTTAATTTTTTATTTCTATTTGGGTGGATAAACAGGCCTTTTTGGGGGTGGGCCTGGGGTCCGAGCATACTATGGGCTAAAACTCTACCCAGGCATGCCAAGGAGGTTGGGGATCATCCCAGTGCAGTCCATTTAAATTTTTGTGGCTATTTGTGTGGACAAACGGGAAAAACAACGCGAACGGGATATTTTTGGGCCAAATCGGTGTGCTATAGTCCACGATTTTTGGGGTGGGCCCATGCTCCGAACTTTCAGAGGGTTGAAAATTGACCGGGGCATGACAGAAAGGTTGGAGATCATTCCAGTATGGTGTGTCTAAATTTTTGTGCCCATTTGGGTAGAAAAATAGGCAAAATAGTGCGAATGGGGAATTTTTGGGCCAAATCGGTATGCTATAGCCCACGATTTTGGGGGAGGGCCTAAGGTCTGAGCATGTTGTGGGCCAAAAATCGACCAGGGTATGCCAAGGAGATTAGGGATTATCCCAGTGTGTTCTATTTAACCTTTCGTGCTAATTTGGGTGGACAAACGAGCAAATCGGTGCAAACGAGGATTTTTTTTGGCAAAATTAGAGTGCTATAGACCACGATTTTTGGGATAGGCCCGGGGTCCAGGCGTGTGTAGGCAAAAAATTAACTAGGGCATACCAGGAAGGTTGGGGATCATCCTAATGTGGTTCGTTTAAATTTTTGTGGCCATTTGGGTGGCCAAACAAGCAAAACGGCACGAACGAGGTATTTTTGGGCTAAATCGATGTGCTATAGCCCATGGTTTCCGGGGTGGGCCTGGGGTCCAGGCGTGCTGTGGGTCGAAAATCGACCGAGGCATGCTAGGGAAGTTGGATCATACCAGTATGGTTCATTTAAATTTCCGTGGCCATTAGGGAGGGAAAACAGGCAAAACGATGCAAACGGTTCATTTTCGGGTCGAATCGGTGTGCTATAGCATACATTTTTAGGGGTGGGCCCAGGGTCAAGGCACCCTATGGGCCAAAAATTGATCCCGGCGTGCTTGGGAGGTAGGGTATCATCCCAGTATGGTCCATTTAAATTTTTGTGACCATTTCGATAGACAAATGGGAAAAACGGCACGAATAGGGCATTTTTGGGCCAAATCGATGTACGATAGCCCATGGTTTTGGGGGTAGGCCCGGGGTCCGAGTATGCTGTGGGATGAAAATCGATTAAGTTGTGCCTGGTAGGTTGGGGATCATCCTAGTGTGGTCTGTTTAATTTTTCTTGACTATTTAATTGGACAACGGGAAAAACGGTGTGGATAGGGCATTTTTGGGCTAAATCGATTGTGCTATAGCCCACGGTTTTGGGGTTGGGCCCAGGGTCCGGGCGTGCTGTAGGATGAAAATCGTCTGGGATATGCCAGGAAGGTTAGGGATCATCTCAGTGTGGTCCGTTTTATTTTTCGTAGCCATTTGGGTGGACAAACAGATGAAACGGTGCGAACGGGGTATTTTTGAGCCAAATCGGTGTGCTATAGCCAACGATTTTGGAGGTGGGCCAGGGGTCTGGGCGTGTTGTATTCTGAACATCAACTGAGGCATGCGAGGGAGGCTGGGGATTGTCCCAGTATTGTCCGTTTAATTTTCTTTGGCCTTTTAGGTGGTCAAACGGGCGAAATGGCTAGAACAGGGCATTTTCGAGCAAAATCTGTGTGCTATAGCTTACATTTCGAGGGTGGGCCCGGGGTCCAGTCATGCTATGGGCTGAAAATATATCGAGGCATGCCAAGGAGGTTGTGGATGGTCCGAGTGTGGTCCATTTAAATTTTTGTCGCCATTTGTGTGGACAAACGAGCAAAACGGCGCGAAGAGGGCATCTTTGGGCTAAATCAGTCTGCTATACCATACTGTTTTGGGGGTGGACCTTTGTTCTAGGATTTCTATGGGCCAAAAATCGATCGGGGCATGTCAAGAAGGTTGGGGATCATCCCAGAATAGTTTGTTTAAATTTTTATGGCCATTCAGGTGGACAAACGAGTAAAACAGCACGAATGGGGCATTTTTGGGCTAAATCGGTGTGCTATAGCCCGCAGTTTTAGTGGTTGGCCCAAGATCTGGGCGTGTTGTGGGCCAAAAATTGACTAGGCCATGCTAGGGAGGTCGATCATCATCCTAGTATGGTCCATTTTATTTTTCATGGCCATTTGGGTGGACAAACGAGCAAAACGGTGCGAATAAGGTATTTTGGGCCAAATCGGTATGCTATAGCCCACGATTTTAGGGATGGGCCCGGGGTCCAAGCGTGTTGTCAGCCAAAAATCGACCAGGGTATGCCAGGGAGGTTGGGTATTCTCCATTGTTTTCTATTTAAATTTTCGTGTCCATTTGGTTGGGCAAATAAGCAAAACAACGCGAACGAGCATTTTTAGGCCAAATTGGTGTGCTATAGCCCATGCTTTCGAGGGTGGGCCTGGGGTCTGAGCGTTCTGTGGGCCAAAAATCAACTGGGGTATTCTAGGGAGGTTGGTATCATCCCAGCATGGTTCGTTTAAATTTTTGTGGCCATTTAGGAGGATAAACGGGCAAAACAGCGTGAACAATGCATTTTCGAGTCAAATCAGTGAGCTATAGCGTGCGGTTTTATAGGTGGGTCCGGGGTCAGGGCATGCTGTGGACTAAAAATTGATCTTGGTGTGCTTGGGAGTTTAGGATCATCCCAATGTGGTCCTTTTAATTTTTTGTGGCTATTTGGATAGACAAACGGGTTAAACAGCGTGAACGGAGCATTTTCGAGCCAAATCGGTGTACTATAGCCTATGGTTTTGGGGGTGGGCCTGGGCTCCTGGCGTGCTGTGGGATGATAATCAATCAGAGCGTGCTAGGGAGGTTGGGAATTATCCCAGTATGGTTCATTTAAATTTTTGTGGCCATTTGGGTGGACAAACAAGCGAAACGGCGTGAACGGGGCATTTTTGGGCCTAATCGATGTGCTATAGCCCACGATTTTGAGGGTGGACCCGGATCCGTGTATGCTGTGGGCTGATAATAGATCGGGGCATGCCATGGATATTAGGGATCATCCCAGTATGGTCCATTTAATTTTTCATGGATACTTGTGTGGACAAACTGGCAAAACGGTGCGAACGGGGCATTTTCAGGATAAATTGGTGTGCTATAGCCCACGATTTTGGAGGTGGGCCAGGGGTCCGGGTGTGTTGTGGGCCGAACATCAATCGGGTTGTGCTAGGGAGGTTGGGGATAATCCCAGTGTAGTCCATTTAATTTTTCGTGACCATTTGGGTGGACAAATGGGTGAAACAATGAGAATGGGACGTTTTTGGGCGAAATCAATGTGGTATAGCATGGGACGTTTTTGGGCGAAATCAATGTGGTATAGCTCACGTTTCAGAGGTGGGCCCGGGGTCCAGGCATGCTGTGGGCTGAAAATCTACCGAGGCATGCCAACGAGATTGGGGATCATCCCAGTGTAGTCCATTCAAATTTTTGTGGTCATTTGTGTGGACAAACGGGTGAAACGGGGCGGACGGGGTATTTTTGGGCCAAATCAGTATGCTATAGCCCACGATTTTAGGGGTGGGCCCAGGGTCCGGGCTTTCTATCGGCCAAAAATTGATCGAGGCAAGTCAGGAAGGTTGGGGATCATCCCAGTGTGGTTCGTTTAAATTTTTGTGGCCATTTATATGGACAAACGGGTGAAATGACGCGAATGGGGCATTTTGGAGACAAATCGGTGTGCTATAGCCCACGGTTTTGGGGGTAGGCCTGAGGTATGGGTGTGTTTTGGGCTGAATATCGATCGGGACATGCCATGCAGGTTGGGGATCATCCTAGTGTAGTTCATTTAATTTTTCGTGGCCATTTGGGTGGACAAACGAGGAAAATGGCGTGAACAAGGCATTTTTAGGCCAAATCAGTGCGCTATAGCCCACGGTTTTGGGGATGGTCCTGGGTTCTAGGTGTGTTGTCAGCCAAAAATTGATCGGGGCATGCCAGGGAGGTTGGGGATCATCCCAGTATGGTGTACGATAGCCGATAGTTTTGGAGGTGGGCCCTGGGTCAGGGCGCGCTATGGACGAAAAATCAATCCTGGCATGCTTGGGAGGTTGCGGATCATCCCAGTGTGGTTCATTTAATTTTTTGTGTCCATTTAGGTGGACAAACAAGCAAAACACTGCGTACGAGGCATTTTCGAGCCAAATCAGTGTGCTATAGCCTACAGTTTCAGAGGTGGGCCAGGGGTCCGAGCGTTTTGTGGGCGAACATTGACCGAGGCCTGCTAGGAAGGTTGGGGATCATCCCAGTGTAGTTTTTTTAATTTTTTATGGCCATTTAGGCGGATAAACAGGTGACACGGTGCAAACGGGGCATTTTTGGGCCAAATTGGTGTGCTATAGCACATGGTTTTATGGATGGGCCTGGGGTTCGGGTGTGTTGTGGGCTGAAAATAGACCGGGGGTGTGAGGGAGGTTAGGGATTATCCCAGTATGGTCTATTTAATTCTTTGTCTTTTAGGGTTGACAAAAGGGCGAAACGGCGCAAACGGGGCATTTTCAGGCCAAATCGATGTGCTATAGCCCATGGTTTTGGGGGTGGGCCTGAGGTCCGGGCGTACTGTAGGCCAAAAATTTCCAGTCCGTGCATAAGAGGTTGGGGATCATCCCAGTATGTGCCGTTTAATTTTTCTTGGTTATTTGGGCGGACAAACGGGCAAAACAACGCGAATGGGGCATTTTAAGGCCAAATTGGTGTGTTATAGCCCATGGGTTTAGGGGTGGGTCTGGGGTTATAGCGTGCTATGGTCTGAAAATTGATGCGGCATCCTAGGGAAGTTGGGATCATCCCAATATGGTTCGTTTAATTTTTTATGGCCATTTGGGTGGACAAACGGGCAAAATAGCGCGAACGGGACATTTTTTGGCTAAAGCGGTGTGCTATAGCCTATGGTTTTGAGGGTGGGAAAGGGGCGCAGATGTGCTGTGGACTAAAACGGCTTGAATGGGGCATTTTTGGGCTAAATCGGTGTGCTTTGGCCCACAATTTTGGGGGTGGGCTCGGGGTCCGGCTGTGCTGCGGTCTGAAAATTGGCCAGGGTGTGATAGGGACGATGGGGATCATCCCACTATGGTATTTTTAAATTCTCAAGGCTATTTTGGTGGACAAACGGGCGAAACAGTGTCAATGGGGCATTTTCAGGCCAAATCAATATGCTATAGTCTACGGTTCTGGGGGTGGGCTCGGGGTTTGGGCATGCTGTGGGCCAAAAATTGACCAAGGCGTGTCCGGGAGGTTGGGGATCATCCCAGTATGGTCCGTTTAATTTTTCATAGCCATTTGGGTAGATAAACGAGTGAAAAGGAGAGAATGGGTTATTTTTGGGCTAAATCGGTGTGCTATAGCTTACAGTTTCAGGGGGGGCCAGGGGTCCAGGCGTTTTGTTGGCCGAAAATCGATTGGGGCATGCTAGGGAGGTTGGGGATCATCCCAGTATGGTTTGTTTAAATTTTTGTGGCAATTTAGGAGAAAAAATGGTCGAAACAGCGCAAACGGTGCATTTTTAGGCTAAATCGATATGTTATAGCATATGGTTTTAGGGGTTTGCTCGTACAAAACAACAACAAGACAAAATTTCTGCCAAGACAACAAGAATGGACAGATTTGCTTTTTTTTGGAATTTTTAGCTTTTCAACACCTCTTCTTTTTTTTTTTTTTCGACTTAGAGAGCCCAAGATTGGTAGTCCAGGAACACAACCAGACTTAGCTTTGATACCAAATGATACAATAGAGACTAGGAACTCACGAAATGACACCAAAATAGTCCACTCAACAAGGCACAAACCGAGGATCCTTTGAGAGCTAGTTTCAGCCAAGAACAAGAATACGAGTTTCACAAGTTAACAAGGTGTTGGTGACACCAAAATCATCCAACCAATCTAAGTTACAACATAATATAATGAACAACGAAGAACAACGGCAATGTTATAACAAGAAAACACCACACGACTTACAACACAAGATACAAACTACTACAAGATGAAAACAAACAAAAGGATAGATAGTTAGACGAAGGTGGTTTAAATCCTAGTAACCAAGGAGTACATAAAACTCTAAGACCCCTAACACCTCCACACACGATAACCTAACTCTTGTGATGACACAAGAGAGGATTCCACCATTCAAATGCAAGGTTTCTCAAAAAAATGAACAATTACAACAGATTCCACCTTTGAATTGCTATCCTAGTTACAAGTTTCGGTTTGCCTCAAGTTGAGAGAGGACTTTGGTGTTTCAAATGTCAAGACTTACAAAAATAATCAACTAAACCTCAAAAAACCTATCTTTTTCTATTTATATTACATAACAATTTAGACTTAAAATGACAAAAGTGCCCCTTTAATGAAAAGCCTTCAAAGGCCACCCTCTAGTGTAGCAAAGAAGAAAATAGGCGGCTTTGGGTGTGTCTTTGGTCCATCTCACGTCTCAACATTGAACTTCCTAGGATGATAATTTTCTACACTTTTACACACGTTGATCTTCATAGTCACACTTGTATCACTTATTCAACCATTTCAACACCCATTTGACATGAACACATCATATAAAAAGCAACATATGGAAGATTCATCACAAATATCACATGGATTCCACATATTAGGGTTAAGGCTCATGAATCTTGTAAAAAAAACATAAATCAAAGCTCAACAACACATTGAACATCAATTTCAAATCATTAACAACTCCTAAACATAAAAATCTTTGAGTTTTGAATAGGGTTCTTGAGCTTCTTGGATGAAAGGGACCCAAGAATCAACATCTACATACCTTAATCTTTGAAATTGGTTGAATTCTAGTGCTTGAGACTCTATCCGCACTTGTAATAAATAATTCTTAAATCCCACACTATGAGGAACTTAATTCTTGAAGAAATCTTGAAGATTTATGGATGATTATTGGAAGTTTAGGGTTCTTGAATTGAATATTCTCTCTTTAGAGAATTGGAAGAGAAATTAGGGTTTGCATGAGGGTTCTCATATTTATAGAGGCTTCCAAAAGGTGGGAAATGACCAAAATACCCTTGTAAAAATATCCTTAAATTGCTGAAAAAAATAGATGACGACATCCGTGACAAGCCGTCAAGTTAGTGATAGGCCGTCACGAATTGTCGTCACAAAAGGGTGAAATTTTGAGTTTTTGGTTAAGGTTGACGACATTGGTGATAGGCCATCACGGGTGTGACATCTTGTCACAAAATTTCATCGCCAGGGTCAGAAATCTACCTAGGTCTGACAACATTGGTGATAGGCCGTCAAGGGCATGACGGCTTGTCACAATTATCGTCACCAGTTTCCCAGCCAAACATGCTGGAGTAAAATGGGAATAACTCTTTTCTCCGTTATTAGTTTTTGACAAAATTGGTATCGCTGGAAAGATAATTCAAAGAGCTTTTATTATATACATAGTAAGTCCTATAATTCGATATATACAAGGAGTTATAGTCAATTGAAGTTGACCCAAATTTTGACGGTCACTAAAACTTGAATGATAGGAAAAATTTCAACTCGTCCTTGAGTTAGTGGACCTCTATGATCTTAATTCATTCTCAAATAGATTCCCACATGATTCAAAGTATTTCATACTTGGGAAGATATTTCTGAAATATTTAGACTCAGATTTTTCGCTATACCAAATACGCTCTAAGGCTCAGACTAGAAGAGGATTTTGTGGGGCATAATGTATTACATTTTTTGTAAAAGATTCTGGAATTTTCTCACTCACATACATTAATTCTATTTTTTCTACTCATAACAAACTCACCTTTTAATTTAATTCAATTTTCCTGAGATAACTTTTTATGTTTTGACACTTTTGACTAATTCACAAAGTGGAAAGCAAGTTCATTGAAATTGTAGCATATAAGTTAAAAAAAATCAAATATGTTATTGAATTATTAGAAATGACTCATCTATGTCATCTGTTTAAAGTTTGACTCATTTATGTCACTGTCATTAAAAGTTTAACTCATCTATGTCAATGACGTTATAGAAAAGGTTTATTCGTGCTATTACTTTCTAGCGATGGTTTTGCAAACTCATTTTTACCACATGACCTCTTATTAAAAATACACGTCACCAAATCTAAATTAATCAATATTAATTAAAATTAAAATTAAAATTTGAACCTAATAAATAAAATTCAACCCACACCTTACCCAATTAAGGTGAGTGATGTTATTATGAAACTAAGTGTAAAAATAAATAGAAAAGGGTCTAATATATCCTTTAACTATTGAAAATGGTACACAAATACCCTTCTTCCACCTTTAGACATCAAAATACCCTTCCATCCATCAATTTGGCTCAAAAATACCGTTAATGTATTAGAAATGGCTCAAAGATGCCCTTCTTCCTCTATTAGTTCAAAAATACCCCTCCATCCACCTATTTGGATCAAAAATGCCCTTAACATTAAATTTAGGTCCAAAAGTGTCTCCTCCTTTTAACAAATTCTGATGTGAAATATAATTTTATTTAAATTAAATACATGACATTAATTTTATTGGTCCACATGTAATTAGACTCAAATTCATTCACAATTTAATGGTCCTCTTTTCACTAATTTTTTTTAGTTATATATAAAAATTTAAAATAATTAATTAATGTTTAAGTGCAAAATTAGAAAAGAATTCCTTGAATAGGAAAATTAGCAAAGGGATAATACTCTCATAGTTAATGATTATCTATGTGTGCTCAAATATTAGAAAACATATTTTAGGTAAAAATTTGAAGACTTTTAGTTCTTTTTAGGTTTTGAACTTTTTATATGAAAAAAAAAAACTTGAAAGTAATTTAAGTCTTTATTTAATTTAGGTAAGAATGCATAATATTTTGCACTTCTATCCTTCTCCAACATGAAACCATAAAAATGTAATTAATACACACACACACACACACACATATATATATATATATGTATATATATATATATATGTGTATATATATAAAATGTAATTAAAAAATGCCCCTACGTGAAACCAAAAAAAAAATAATAACTTTTTTTAAAAAAAAAACATTCTCCCTTAGAAGACTTTACAATAGATAAAATCATTTAATCTTTTTCCTTATATATATTAAAATATAATTAAAAAAACACCTCTGCGTGAAACCAAAAAAAAAATAATAACTTTTTTTAAAAAAAACATTCTTACCTAGAAGAGTTTACAATAGATAAAATCATTTAATCTTTTTCCTTTAATTTTTATTTTATTAAATAAATATATAGAATGGAATTAAGAGGCATAAAATATATAAATATGAAACCCGAAACATATAGGAAAATTAAGAGTCCTAAAATATATAGAAGGAAATTAAGAGTCCGAAAATAGAAAAAAAAAATTTCTTGAAAAAACAAAAATTAACATAATTATTGCTATTACGATGTACCATAAATTACTTGATAACTTGGTACCAATCTAAAACTAAAAAATTAATAATTAAAAAAAAAACCACCCATGACGTAAAACCCACAAAAACTATATAATAATAAAAAATTATAATTTAAAAAAAACAAGAAATAATATAATAATAAAAAATTTTAATTAAAAAAACCGCCAAAATAATATAATAATAAAATAAATTATAACTAAACAAAGTCCACCACTTCGTGAAACCAAAAAAATAATATACTAATATTAATGCATATCTATTCCACCAAAAAATATATAATATCATAATTAAAAAATTGTAATTACAAAACAAATTACCCCTACGTGAAACCAAAAAAAATGATATAATATAAAAGAGGAGACATTTTTGGACTTAAATTTAATGTTAAGGGTATTTTGATCGAAATAGGTGGATGGAGGGTATTTTTGAACCAATAGAAAAAGAAGGACATTTTTGAGTCATTTCTAATACATTAAGGGTATTTTTGAGCCAAATAGATGGATGGAAGGATATTTTTGAGCCTAAAGGTGGAAGGAGGGTATTTGTGTGTACCATTTTCAATAGTTAGAGGGTATATTAGACCCTATTCCAAAAAATAAATAATGAAATTTATTATTAAGTGTTAGTGTTAGAGATTTGTTTAAATTTATTAGGTAATTGTCCATAATGCAAAAGCCATATTAATAGAATTCACTTCTTTTTCTTCTTTTTTAATTTTTTTTTATTTAAGTGACATCCTTGGATGAAAGTTTTTTTTTTTTTTTTTTTTAAAAAAAAATGTGATTGGAGTTAATTAGTAATAAATGAAGTTGTTTAATTTTAGAGAATATCTAAGTTGTAATTTGTAATCTTCTCTTATTATTTTCAAGTCAAATTTTTCTTGTTCGTTTCTATCTTTTCTTTTATTTAGATTTCGCATGCTATTAACTTCTCTTCAATATATAATTAAAATCTTATTTTCTCTTCTTGTTATCTTTTTTTTTCTCTCTTTCTCCACTATTCTCTCTTCTTCTTTTCTTGACTTTCACTTTTTTATTCTCTTTTTTTCTTCTTCTTTAGTGATTATGGGTTCGTAGAGCAATCAAGTGATGTAAGTTTTTAAATAAAAACTATTTTTCTAGTTCAATTTTTGATGTTTTCTCCATATGTGTTCTCATGATTTTAGTTTTCTTTTCTGTTAACTCTAATTTTTTTAATGATTCTTTGGTTATATTCATTCTTTTCTCTTTTTATGTTCTCATAATTTTAATTTTAAATGTTCTTTTTAGTCAAAGAAACTTATATAGACATGTTATATCTTGATGATTTTTTGAATTTTTTTTTTTTGCTTATGTTTTGATAGTTGTTTTTAAGTTATAAAAGTAGGGAAATGTATATATTTTGATTGAAACAAGTGATATGAGATAAGTGTGGAATAAATAAAACGTCTTACTAGGGGGTCTTAAGAAAAAATTGGGTTACATTTGAAAGGATTAAATCGGGCAGGATTAATAAATGAGTAGAATTAAAACTTGTTCAATTTTTTTGTGTGTGCATTAATATTTTAGGTCACTTACAATTTCTTTAATTTTATGTCCTTTTTTCCGAAAGATCTTAATATTTACTCAAAGGAGATTTGAAAAGATCATTTTATGTTATGTATTTATTTATTTATAAGTGACCAAGAAATATTAATTCCTCAATTTTTGACCAAGAAATAAAATAACATATACATCACTCTTCTCAGACTCCATTTATAAAATTACACTGAATATATAGTATTATTATTATTATCATTGTAATGAGATAATATTAAATTTTAATCCAACTTTAAAGAGTAAATAGGAGCAACTACTTTTTTCCCAAATAATTTGGACACTTAAAAGTCCACTTATTCAGATAATACCTCAATTAATGATAGGATCAAATATGACACAATTCATTAATTCCAAGGCAATGAACAGACACAAAAATTGAATTAATGATAAAATTGACCAAATTAAAATAACACAAGGGAAAATTCTAATAATAATAAATTACGTCGCATGGTACAACTTTGAGAGTCAACTAAATTATTTTTCAGTTGAAATTTTTCATCTAGCTTTTAAATACTTAAATTTATTAATTATATAAATTTTATTTCATAAAAATTAAACATTTTATTTCTAAGTTTAAATCTCGAAATTTCAATTGCGCTACATAATAAAATTATTTATGACTCTCGATTGGAAATTTTCAGGTTTGACAAGTATGTGCATGATTACTTGGTTAAGAAGGGGCTGCATTTGACTGCTGATTTATTTGCCATCGAAGCTAATGTTGTTCATCCCAATCATGTTGGTAAGTTTTTTTTTAAATAAAATTATTACTGATTTAAACTTATTATTATGCTATAATATAATAATCCTCATTATCATTTATTAAAAGTTGTTTATAATCTTGGAATTCTTTGTTAAATGATGTTTTCAAGTATTCTTTTTAATTAATAGAAGACACAGATCTATTATCTATTATCTATCCGACGATATATAGATAGATCGATTACCAATCCAAAAAATCGATTGTCGATTTGACAAATCGATTATCGATTCGACCTATATATAGACAGATAGATTATCATTCCGACAGATCGATTATCAATTCAACCTATATATGGACAGATTGATTATTAATTCGACCTACACTAACCCAAGCATCATTAGCTAACTCCAAATGAATGATAATCTCGATGCACGAAGCATCCTGCATTCACTCAAAGTCAAGGAAAAGAGCTCGCAGCCCAAGGGGATGTAACCTAGGCTGGCTACCCTAACCCAAGCATCAATACCTAACTTCAAATGAATGGTAATCTCGTGGAACAAACCATTGTGCATTCATCCAAAGTCTAGGATAAAGGCCCCCCACCCAAGTGGAAGTAACCTAGGCATCCTATCGTAACCCAAGCATCGTAACTAACTTCAAATCAATGATAATCTTGAGGCATGAAGCATCATCCATTCACCCAAAGTCGGGGAAAAGGCCTGCAACCCAAGGGGATGTGACCTAGGTAGGCTACATTAACCCAAACATCAATAGATAACTCCAAATGAATGATAATCTCGAGGCATGAAGAATCATGCATTCATCCTAAGTCTACGAAAAAAGGGGATGTGAATTAGTAGTCAACTTCAAATGAATGATAATCTTGAGGCACTAAGCATCTTGAATTCACCCAAAGTGACCAAGACAACCTACTCCAACTCAAGAATCAATAACTAATTTAAGAACTCTGTTTATTACTTTGATGTCATTTTAGTTTTATACGTCTGAGTACGTAAACAACAACATTCAAGTGTAATCCCACAAAGTGGGGTCTGGGGAGGTTAGAGTGTACGCAGTGCATACCACAACCTAAGAAGAAGTAGAAAGGCTGGTCCTGGTAGACCCTCGACTAGTTTTATTTATGTGGCTAATAAGGAAAGTGTGCCATATCAATTTTTCTTGAAAGTGCTTTTCGTGTTTCTAAATTGCATTAATTGCTATTTGTTATTTTGGAGGGATGCGGACCATGTATTGACTGATACTTTTAATTGAGGTGATGTGCTAATGTACAATTATTTGATTTCTGCAACTTGTTTTAGTAATCGAATCCCCGGAGGGGTTTCTAAAGTAGTGGTGAAATTTTTTCTATGATACATACACGTTTCATTAGGCTGAGCGTGCGCAAGAATCCAAATACTGAGGTGTTGCCTAAACTTATCCAAGTTAAGTTCATCTTTTTCAAAGACTATTATAATCTAAATGCATGATTTTCTTGAACTCTCAGGCAGCACATTCTACAATGCTATCGTTTGGGCATAATATATCTCCTATGGTGTTGTCCTTCCACCTGACGACACCTGACTATGCGTTGATGTCTGATTTAAACTTTGTTGATATGCATCATCCAACTCAGCTAGTGTCATTTGAAACTAATTTTAGGTAACATGTGTTTATTGCTTATCCGAACCAACATTTCTGCGCTTGATATATTTTATATTGTTTGCACTCTTCACTTAACTTTTTGTTATATCTATTCTGCTTCGTTCTTGAACAAAATCACATTTCCATTGGGTTTTGTGCAATGCAATTATCACTGTAAAATTGAATTTATCCAATTCTGTGTTGCATAGTGAAAGCATCAATTTTGTTGTTGAAGTTTGTGAATCTGCAGATTTCTAACTCTTTTTGATGTTCACGTGTCATACAGCTACCCGATGGAGCTGATACCAGATATGCCTCAACAATGGGAGGCAAGAGTATGTTTTTACATTTCCGAGACAGCAACATATTTTTTTTAAGTTGCGACATGACTGTTGGTTTTATTCCTTCCAAGATAAAGGAGAGGGGATTGGTATTTTCACCGATCAAACTATGCAGATGGAACCAAATTACTCCGATACTCTTGCTACGGCTATGCTTTCGATGCCAGATACTTCTGAAGCAGGTTTGTTTGTATTGGTTTCAAATGTCTTGTGTTTTAGAAAAAAAGAAAGTCTTTACCACAAATTAAATTTCTAATTCTTTGTTTAAATTTATGTGGCATAAGGAGCGATTTTAAGAAAGAAAGGGAGTCTTTTGAAACATGATGGCTAAAAATAACTTTTTATTATAGTAAAATGAGAATTTTAAAGTTAAATTATTATAATTGAGTCATTTTGTTGAGGAAAAACTAATAAGGAAATTTTTTCATATAAATTAGGATAAACAAAGTGTAACATACCAAAAGTATCCTTGATATATAATAGTAGGTCTCAACATGCCATGTCAGTTCTTATATTAACATATCATTAAAATGAAAATATTATATTAAAAATTAGATATAGAATTTCGTTGTTGTTATTATTATTCTTATTCTTATTATTCTTATTATTATTTTAAATGGTCTAAAACGAAAAGACTACTCATAGAAAAAACATTGGATGGAATGATTGATAATATCATTCTTTGAAGTTTTTGGTGCATTTATCGGAAGTTAGTTTTTTTGGAAAGTGCTTTTCTTGTTTCTAAATTTGTATTAATTGATATTATTTATTTTTGTAGGATTTTCATAACATAGTGACTGATCATTTTGTTTGTGGTGTTGTGCTAATATACAATTATTTAATTCTATGATTTATTTCTACAAGATTGGTGGTATGAGTTCTATAGTATGTTAAGCTCTAACCAGGCCGAGCATGCCGAAGCGCCCTATGCTGAGGTGTTCTCTAGACTTTTATAAGTTTAATTTAATTTTTTTTTTAGACAACTATAATCTAAATGATTGATTTTTTATAAATTCCCAGGCTGCACAAACTATGGACAATATGGTACCTCAAGTCCCATACGCTGTGCCGGTTAGCTTTCTTACTATGCGTCGTTTGGTCCTTATTTTATAGATTATAATATCTCCCTTACAATGTCAATCTTTTTTCCTAACTATAGGCACATAACATATCATCTGTGGCGCTAGACTTTAGTCCTGAGAGATCGCAAGAGCAATGCCCTTTCGATCAAACTGTACAGATGGAACCAAGTCCCTGTGCCCATAAAAAAATTAAGCTTTCGATGCCGGAACCTTCGGAAGTAGGTTAGTTGTATTGGTTTCAAATACTTTGAGTTTATATTTTAGAATCTTTTATCTTTGATTTTGATAACACATATGAGATCACCTAAGTAGTTTATACTCTTATACATCGACTTAACATGCATTAAGATGATAACCAAATACTGATAGATTATTTGGTCATTACAGAAATGAATCAAAAAGTTTTTTGTTTTGACTTGTCAAAGTATGCATTTTGAACCAGAATACTAATGTCAATTTTTGTTAGTGTGAAAATGTTATGGTTGTGTGGATGATCTGTTTGTCAATTATAAGCTCTTCAACGAAAATTAAATGGTTCTCTGTTATAACGGAAACTCATGCCAGATTCTTTGTTGATTATCGTTGTCAGGTTGTTCCATTGACTCTAGCTCAGAGATGCTGCAAAATGATCAATATCTCACGATTTCCGATCTTCCTCTTGGCATGACGTAAAGAAGGTGATAATTTTGAGAAATATCATAATTCGTTAGCTGTTATAAAGTTTATGTAGGCTATATATGCCATGAATCAAGACAACTGAATTTCTTTTACTTAATTTAAAGAAACAATATATTGATGGTACTTGTTTTCAAATCCATTGTTAGGTTTATATAAACGATCGTATTCTTCCTTGGTTGTGAATAAGCCTTTCTTAGATTAGCGAGAAGCCTAGTCAATCATATCTATAGATTTATGTCAAAATGATGACGGCAACTTTGGTGCATGAAGTATTCTTTATTTATGCAAGGTTCGGTGAAGGGGCATATCCCAAGGGATACAATGTAGGCAGCCTACCTTGATGCGAGCATCAATAGCTAATTCCATTGCTCAAAGTTGTGACCTAAAAGTGACATAGCGGCAACTGGTGCACCAAGCATTCCATGTTAGAGGGTCTAGGGAAAGGCCGCATTGCAAGGGTTGTGATGTAGGAAAGCTACACTAATGAAAGCATTAATGGTTGCTTTCACGTCTTGAACCTATGACCACACAGAGACAACTTAACCATTCTTGCTAAAAAATTTTATAACATGTGATTTATATCTGTGATCTCTTAAAATTACCTCAAGAGTATAGGGCATAGATTGCGGAAAGTTTTTAAATTGTGATATCCATTTCACATATGGAAGGGGGAAAACATCCTCATTGTGCATCATCAGGCGGATATGGTAGGAGGGGAAGTGAAAGAAGAAATGAATGTTAGTTCAATTATTGAGTTCCATAAGATTTGTTTTGTTTATGTATCGGCTCATCGAATTTCCTCATAGGAGAAGACCGATAATTCTTTCTCCCAATGAGAAAAGGATGAACTCTATTTAAAGAGTAGAGCCTTGATCGTTTCCTAGCCCGTGCACTTTGAGCGCAAAGCCTTCCATATGGGAACACTAGTTTGATTCTCCTACTCTCGTCATTATTGATGTAATGATCACGCTGTCAAGCAAGCTTAGACCATTAGGCTCCAATGTATTGAAAAGCGAAAAGCACAAAAAGAAAACCAGATCTATGGGCGTGAAGCGAAAAGATAGAATTAAAGCGCATACTTCTTTGAAGTAAATCACACAAAGAAGCAATAATATCTATGGCTTTAAGCAAAAAGTGAGAACTAAAGTGCATTCTTCGGTGAACTAAAGCACACGAGTTATGGAAAACAAAAAAAAGTACCTAATATATATATATATGTGTGTGTGTGTATTAAGTTAATACTATACTAAAGCTAATATTAATCCAACTCCTCATAGTTAAGCCAAATATAACCATTTATCATTGGAATTATTTTGGGCATAATCATTTGAGCGCATGCACACTTCTCTAAGCTTTGTTGCTTCGTTCATGAAGAGATAACTCCTCCTGTGGCTTGATTTATCGTTTTAAACAGCAAAACCCTGATCCTTAATAGTACTATGTGTCTTAGCTGATCTTGCCATCATAACATGTTCGAAAGTTGTTATTTACTTTGATCTCTTGTGCAAATAGCTTGGTATAAATCAAACATATTTTAGACTACTTTGTCTTTGCAAGTAGTCTATAACCTTTTTATCTAGGCCATTCCAATTTAAACAAGTTATTACTAGGGGATCCCGACCTAGTACAAGTAGTGCTGGAGAATGTTATAAACTAAATAGAAACATTCCATTTGTGACTTCCTTTCTCTTTTCCTTATAATTTTCATAATATAGAATATAAAACATACAATTAAGTAAAACGCACAAGTTATGGAAACTAAAATAAGAACAATACATGTATGAATTTAATCCAATAATTAAGTTATGGTGAGGATTTTTTGCGTGTCTTCATCTGAAGCGCATTGTTTCGCTCATAAATCAACAAATCCTTGCTTGGATTGCTTTTCATTGTTACAGTCCTGTTGCAAAAGTCCCACATCGGTTATATAGGGAACTGATGTGGGGCTTATATAACCATAGGCTTTCCCACCTTAATGGCTAACTTTTGCGGTGTGGCTCTCCTAAGTTTGAATCAATGGTATCAGAGCCATCCATCACCCTCCCTGCACACCGTGCCTTGGATAGTGAAGCTGGTATGGCACTGTTTGGCTAGAGTTAGCAATGTCTAGAGCACAACCGTCAAGGTGCCTGACACCTCACTCAAAAAGGGCTACTTGGGAAAGAGCTACGTACACAAATAAAGTGAAGGCTACCGAGAGTGGAGCCATTACGGACGACAGATGCAGAGTGTGGTGGTTTATTATGATCCTATTGCTAAAAGTCCCGCATCAGTTATATAGGGAACTGATGTTGGGCTTATATAACCATGAGCTCTCCCACCTTAATAGCTAGATTTTGAGGTGTAATTCTCCTAAGATTGTATCAAAAATCTTGCCATCATAACATGTATGAAATTCATTTTCTTTTACATTGATCGGTTTCTATATTCTTCAAGTAGCTACCTATAAAGTGAATATATTTTAAACTACCCGACCTTTGTAAATAGTCTAAAACACTTCTACCTCGGTCATTCCAATTTCCGCAAGTTAATACTTGAGGAGTCCGACTTGGCAAGTTGTATTCGAGAATGTTATAAACTAAATAGAAATATTCCATTTGCAACTTCCTTTCTCTTTTCCCTTATAATCATCATAGGGTAGAGCATAAATTAAAGATATAAGTATATAATGAAATAGAAACCTTTATTTTTTCAGTTTTCAATTCAACAAATCGTCATAAATGCATAAACAATAAAGGCTCAAATCTCATTTTATTTTCTAATGAATGGGTGGTTGTTGGGCAAGGTTGTTCGAATACAAAGTGTGGCTTTCCATAAGAGGCAGGTATAGTGTTGTGGCCCTGGGTTCATCTGCACCCAGTACTTTCAACTCAAAATCTGAGTTATGCGTAAAAATCTAGTAAACTTTTGATGACTAGTATGTATAATAATTTCAAAAATACAATGTGTTCTATACAACGAACCTTAAAGGTTGAACCTATAGGGCTTAAATTTTGGATTTGCCTCTGCTTTTCATTTACGTCTCATAGCTCCCTATCATGCTTTCTGATTACTTTCTACAAAATCCTATAAGAAATAATATACATTTAAACATATCTTGTGGCACACTGTTTTCATGCTTATATTATGGTCTATGTCATCCCTCGCCAACATAAGGGTGGATTAGTTAAAAATACCATTGTATCCGACCAGGGAAAAATATGTTCCTCCATATTTGTTGTTTACTAAATTTAAATTACGCACAACAATTTGAATGAATTGTTTCATGCTCGCTGTGTAATTCTTCAAAAAAAATTAAAAGATCTTACTGCTATACTGAGAATTTTAATGTGCTTCTTTTCATTTTTTACAGGTGCTTCAGGTTTGTCAAGTTATTATACGAGTGCCTGCAACAATTACTATAAATTGTGGTATCGCATCCTAGATATACCACTTTCCGGGCAAATACCTTCGCACCACAAAAAGGTGAGTCTTCCCATCTGTCTTGGTGGACAGAGTCACCTGATATCTATTGCTAGTGGGAGGTGGGAGGTATCCCATGGATTTAATCAAGGTATGTGAAATCTGTCCCAAACTCCACAATTATTTTTTTTTAAAAAAAAGAGTGAGCCATTGATGTGCATATACACTTGGTTTTTCTCCTATAAGTAGGTGAAGAGCTGTGGTTACTAGGAGCTGAAATTGAATCTTAAGCTGATGCTTAAAATATGCACTTTTGGACCATCAACTTTGCTCATTGGGTTTCTGTTTGCTGATGATTGACATGACAGAAGTGTCTTCCATGTTGTAACTAAGACAAGGACAGCGGAGACAAATATCAAGGGGGTTTTTGCTACTGCTTATTTTCAATATAAGAAGTATATGAAATACAACACATGTTTGTTATCGGTCTGCTTGCTCCAAAAAAGAAGTTGGCTTGCTTGTTTTTCCATGACTGTCGTCTCTGTGCTGGGGAGATAAAATAAATATAGTCCACGAAGTTGCTTTTTTTTTTCTTTTCTAATTATAATAGTTATTACTTATATTGCATAGTGATAATTAGTTATTACTTAGATATTGCATAGTGAAAGCTTCGATTTGATTGTTGAAGTTCTCGAATCTGTAGATTTCAAACTCTTTTTAATGTTCATGTGTCATACAGCCACCCGACGAAGCTGATTCCATATATGCCTCAACAATAGGAGTCCAGCATATGTGTTTACATTTCCTATACAAAACCATATTTTCTTAAAGTTGCGACATAACTGTCAGTTTTATTCCTTACAGGATTAAGGAGAGGGACTTGGCATTTACACTGAACAAACTATGCTAATGGAACCAAACTCTGATGCTCCTAGTACGGCTATGCTTCCGATGCCAGATTCTTCTGAAGCAGGTTTGGTCGTATTGGTTTCAAATGCCTTGTGTTTTAAGGAAAAAAGGAAGTCTTTTACCACAAATTTATTAATTCTTTATTTAAAAGCCACGTGTCATAGGGAGTGATTTTAAGAAATAAAGAAGTCTTTTGAAACATGACGGCTAAAATAAACTTTAGACATGTGACTATAAATTATTATAGTAAAATGAGAATTTTAAAGTTAAATTATTCTGAAATATATAATTGAGTCATTTTTTTGAGGGAAAACTAATAAGTGAAGTTTACATAGGATAAACGGAGTGTTAACATACTACAAGTATCCTTGATATATAGTAGTAGGTTTCAACATGCCATGTCAATTCTTATATTAACATATCATTAAAATGAAAATATTATTAAAAAAATTTTGATATAGAATTTGTTGTTCTTGTTGTTCTTATTATTTTTAAACGGTCTAAAAAAGAAAAGACTACCCATAGAAAATAGATTGAATGGAATGATTGATAATGCCATACTTTGAAGTTTTAGGTGCACTTATCAGAGGTTAATTTTTTCCGGAAAGTGCTTTTCGTGTTTTTAAATTTGCATTAATTGCTATTCTTTAGTTTGGAAGGATGTTCATAACATATTGACTGATCATTTTGTTTGTGGTGTTGTGCTAATATACATCTATTTAATTCTGCAATTTCTTTCGGCTGTCGAATCTCAGGAGGTATTCCTAGAGATTGGTGGTATGAGTTCTTCAGTATATTCAATTTGAATCAGGTCGAGCATGCCGAAGAGCCCTATGCTGAGGTGTTTTCTAGACTTTTATAAGTTAAATTTAGCTTCTTTTAAATTTTTTGAGACTACTATAATCTAAATGAATGAATTTTTTTTAATTCTTAGGCTGCACAAACTATGGACAACGTGGTACCTCAAGTCCCATATGTTGTGCCAGTTAGCTCACTTATTATGCATCGTTTGCTCCATATTTTATAGATTACAATGTCTCTGTTATGATGTCACTCTTTTGTCCTAATTATAGACACATGATATATCACCTGAGGTGACGACCTTTAGTTCTGAGAGATTGCAAGAGCAATGTCCTATCGATCAAATTGTGGAGATAGAATCAAATCCCCGTGCCCATAAAAAGATTAAGCTTTCGATGCCAGAGCCTTCGAAAGCAGGTTCCTTCTATTGGTTTCAAATACTTTTTGTTTATGTTTCGGAATCTGTTGTCTTTGATCTTGATAACACATTGAGCTCACCTAAGAAGTTTATACTCTTCTATGTCGACTTAACATGCATTTTTGAATAAGAATACTAATGTCAATTTTTGTTAGTGTATGAAAATGTTAAGGCTGTGTGGATGATCTGTTTTCAATTATAAGCTAATCAAGGACAATTAAATAGTTGTCTATTGTAACGGAAACTCATAATAGATTCTTTGATGACGATAATTATCAGGTTGTTCCATCGTCTCCAGCTCTGGGATGCAGTAAACTCCCTAGTCTACTCAATAACGAAGGTGATAAGTTTGAGAAAGATCATAATTCGTTAGCTATTAAACCGTATATGTAGGCTATATGTTCCATGAACTAAGAAAAATGAGTTTCTTTTACTTAATTTGAATCAACAATATATTGATGGTACTTGTACTCAAGTCCATTGTGAGGTTTATATAAAAGATCACATTCTTCCTTGGTTGTGAATAAGCCTTTCTTAGATTTGCGAGAAGCCTAGTCAACATATCGACAGATTCGTGTCAAAATGATGATGACAACTTTGGTGCGCGAAGGATTCTGTGTTTACGCAAGGTTCAGGGACGGGCCATATCCCAAGGGATACAACGTAGGTAGCCCACCCTGATGCAAACATCAATTGATATGTAAGACTAATGATTGACTAGGCTTCTCGCTAATCTAATAAAGGCTTATTCACAATGAAGGATGAAAGCAGTCTTTTATATAAACCTAATAATGGACTTGACTACAAGTACCATCAATATATTGTTTCTTCAAATTAAGTTAAAGAAATTCATCTGTCTTAGTTCATGGCATATATAGTCTACATAGATTGTTTAAAAACTAATGAATTATGATCTTTCTCAAGTTTATCACCTTCTTAATGCCATTCCAAGAGGAAGATCGAAAAATCACGAGATATTGATTAGACTAGGGAGCTTGCTATATCGCAGAGCTAGAGCCAGTGGAACAATCTGATAATGATCATATCAACAAAGAATCTGATATGAGTTTCCGTTGTAACAGAAAACTATTTAATTGTCCTTGAAGATCTTATAATTGACAAACAGAGTCATAACATTATCAGACACTAACTAAAATTGACATTGGTATTCTTGTTCAAAATGCATGTTAAGTCGACGTATAAGAGTATAAACATCTTAGGTGAGTTCACATGTGTTATCAAGATCAAAGACAAAAGATTCTAAAACATAAACTCAAAGTATTTGAAACCAATACAACGAACCTGCTTTCGAAGGTTCTGACACCGAAAGCTTAATCCTTTTAAGGGCACGGGGATTTGGTTCCATCTCCACAGTTTGATCGATAGGGAATTGCTCTTGTGATCTCTCAGGACTAAAGGTCGGCACCACAGGTGATATGTTATGTGCCTATATTTAGGACAAAAGAGTGACATCATAACGGAGACATTGTAATTTATAAAATAAGGGCCAAGCGATGCATAGTAAGAGAGCTAACTAGCACAACATATGGGACTTGAGGTACTATATTGTCCATAGTTTGTGCAGCCTGAGAATTTAAAAAATAATCATTCATTTAGATTATAGTAGTGTCAATTAAAAAAAAAGTTAAATTTTACTTAGAAAAGTCTATAGAACACCTCAGCATAGGGCTCTTCAGCATGCTCCGCCTGATTCAAATTGAATATATTGAAGAACTCATACCACCAATCTCTAGGAATACCTCCTGAGATTCGACAGCCGAAAGAAATTGCAGAATTAAATAATTGTACATTAGCACAACACCACGAACAAAATGATCAGTCACTGTGCTGTGAACATCCCTCCAAAATAAAGAATAGTAATTAATGCAATCTTAGAAACATGATAAGCATTTTCCAGAAAAAATTAAACTCCGATCAGTCACTTAGAAGATTGGTGGTATGCGTTCTACGAAAGGTT
The DNA here is from genome assembly GCF_002878395.1 of Capsicum annuum. Lineage (NCBI taxonomy): Eukaryota > Viridiplantae > Streptophyta > Magnoliopsida > Solanales > Solanaceae > Capsicum > Capsicum annuum. Next base: position 7,391,428 of record NC_061114.1, on the reverse strand, counting down.
CAGCTCAAATCAAGATTAGCATGCCGAAGATCCGTATGCTGAGGTGTTCCCTAAGCTTTTCTAAGTTATATTTATCTTTTTTTTGAGACTATTATATTATAATATAAATGTATATTTTTTTCAATTCTCAGGCCGCACGGACTATGGACAATGTGGTACGTCAAGTCCCTCATGCTGCGCCAGCATCTTTTCTCCCTTCTTCTAGACCAGTTAGCTCTCCTACCGTACATCGTTTTGTCCTAATTTTATTGATTATAATTTCTCCTTCTGATGTCACTTTTTTGTCTTATAGGGCACATAATATATCTCCTCTGGGGCCGGCCTTTAATCCTGAGAGGTTGCAAGTGCAATTATATCTGAGGATGGATGAGGACGAAGTGACATCTAATTTAAGATTTCTTGAGATTCATCACAGTCAGAGGGCACCATTTGTAACCAACTCTAGGTAACGTGTTATGTTTATTTGCTAATACGAACCAATGTTTTTGCAGTTGTATTTTATAGTGCTTTCCTTGTTAACTTAACTTCATGTTATATTATGCTGCTTTGCTCTGAACAAAATAATGTTTCCATTGGATTTTTTGCAACACAATTATGACCGTAAAATTGAATTTATCCTGTTCTCAGTGTTAATTTCCCTGGATAACTAGTTATGTCTATGATATTGCATAGTGAAAGCATCAATTTGGTTGTTGAAGTTCTGATGAAAAGATTTATAACTCGTTTTGATTTTCATGTGTCATACATCCGCTTGATGGAGCGGATTCCTAGTATGCGCCAACAGAGGGAGGCCGGAGTATGTTTACATTTCTGAGACAACCACATTTTGTTTTTTTAAGTTGTGGCATGACTGACGAGGTTTAATTCTTTCCAGGATGATGGAATGGGACGTGGTATTTACTTTGAACAAACTATGCAGATGGAACCAAACACCATGTTTCCGGCACCAAATCCTTATGAAGCAGGTTCGTTTGTATTGGTTTCAAATACCTTACATTTATGTTTTAGAATCTCGTCATTGGTCTTGATAACATGTGACCTCACTTAAGTAGTTTCTACTTGTGCATGTTGACTTAACATGCATTAAGATCGTAACTAAATTCTGCAAGAAAAGCTTCTTCGATGGAGAAATCAGTTGCATACTCATTCTTGTATTACAATTACCAACACTAAATGAATCAGTTTAACTTTGTATCTCCGATCCTGAACACCAAGTACTTACATGGATTAGGTTACAGCCTCATTTCTGTCCAGGTTTAAGGATATGAAATATTGTTCCTAAGGTGAGGTTTTGTTTGGCATACACAAGATCTCTCGATACGTAACAAAATGTATCTACAGCCTAGATTATTTGGTAATCACACAAGTGAATAAAAGAATTGCTTATCTGAGAACGTCTTTTGACCTATAATAAGAATGTTCATTTTTGCTAGTGTATGAAAATCTTGGTTGGTTACTAGTCTTCAAGGATAATTAAATAGTTCTCTGTTATAACGGAGATACAACAAACTCCATAATCAGAGCAAGATCTTCCTCTTGGCATGGAATTAAGAAGGTGATATCTTGAGAAAGCTTACAATTCATTAACTATTGTACAGTAATGTAGGCTATAGCCGTGAGGAATGAAGGATGCATTTTGTTACTTTTTGAGGGTTCTAAGTTTATAAGCATTTTGTAATACAAGATTTACTCATGAGTACTCGATCATGAATGCAATGACATCCAGTTTTGTTTCTTTCTGCCGATTATAAAATGACTGTTGCATATTTTTTTACCAACACGGAGATTTAGGAGAAATGGTTCTTTAAGAAGAATCCTGTTACTTTTACTACAAGCGGAAAGAATGACAATATCATATACTGTACAACAACCCCAACATACCCAGTGTAATCCCAGAAGTGGGGTCCAGGTAGGGTGATGTGTACGCAGTATTAAAGTGCAGTGTCTTGATGGTGAATGTTAAGCTGCTAATACATTGAGATGAGGCATAGAGGGTTTAGGTTTCAATGCTGAGAGAACATAACATTGATGGCTTTAAGCATTAGTGATTAAGGATAAGGTTATAAAGTTGATGGCTTTAGGCATTAGTGATTCAGTATAAGGTTAAGGTCACCTGCGACTTTTGGTATTCATATTAACGGCCTTGATCGTTGATGCTTGACGTAACATTATACTAATGATAGTTAAGCTTTCGCAAATTAGACTCCAAATAGTTTTTAAAGATATTGATCCTTAGTGTTTGAAGAAACATATGTTGATGGTACTTGTATTCAATTCCATTATTAGGCTTATATTTGGTCGTTCATAATCTATTATTAGATTAGCGAGGAGTGTAATCAATCAAATCTACAGATTTAGTATCGAAATGATAAGGGCAGCCTGATGCATGCAGCAGTGTCTTGCGTTTCTGCTGGTTCCAGGCAAGGTCCATACTCCATCAATGTAGGTAGACAACCATCTCGATGCAAACATTAATGGCTTATTCCACAGAGAACAGATTTACAGTTGCTTCAAGTCTCCCCTTCTTACTGTCAAAATGATAAAAACGGAAAGGGACTGTGCCTGCTTTTCCTGCAGAGATTTTCTCAAGAGTATAGATTGAGGAATGAACTGTTTCATGCTCGCTGTGCAATTCTTCAAAAAAAAATTAAAAGATCTTAGTGCTATACTAAGAATTTTAATGTGATTCTTTTCATTTTTTACAGGCGCTTCAGGTTTGTCAAGTTATTATACGAGTGCCTGCAATAATTACTATAAACTGTGGTATCGCATCCTAGATATACCACTTTCTTGGCAAATACCTTCGCACCACAAGAAGGTGATTCTTCCCATCTGTCCTGGTGGATAGAGTCACCTAATTTTATTGCTAGTAGGAGGTGGGAGGTTTCCCATGGATTTAAGCGAGGTACGTGAAAGCTGGCCCAAACTCCACAATTATCAAAAAAAAAGAGTGAGCCATAGATGTGCATATACACTTAGTTTTTCTCCTATAATTAGATGAAGAGTTGTGGTTCTTAAGCTGATGCTTAAAATATGAACTTTTTGACCATCAACTTTGCTCATTGGGTTTCTGTTTGCTAATGATTGACATGACAAAAGTTTCATATGATCTATTTCGTTCATTTCAAGAAACAGTAAAATGAATGTTACTTCTTGTTTGATTTGAATATTTGATCTAAATGGAAACTAAATAACTATGCGTTGAATAGTTCCTTCCTTTTGCATGATTAAACAGATAATTGTACAATGCTTACCGATAATGGCATAAATTCAAGATTCTATGATGACATAGCAGAGAGTATATTTAAGTGACACGGTTAGGAAAAAAGGGCGGTAAGACTAGTAACATGGTGCCATCAGCTGACGAACTTCCTCTCCATCCGAAGGATATATAAATCATAGTAGAATATAGTTTTGGGCTATGAATGTAATGCAAAATTAGGGGTTGATTAAACCTATGCTAAGTTGCTCGGACTTTCAAAAATTATGGCCGCACCTATGTCGGATCCTTCAAAAATGCACTACTTTTGAAGGATCCAACACGCACCCAATGACATTGTTGGAAGAGTCCAAGCAACATAGACCCTATGATAGAGATGTTTTGGAACTCTATGGTTGTGGAGGCATATGGGGATAATAGGTTATCGGGATGACTTAAAGTGAATCCATGATTACTGGAGATTCCATGTTCTAACTAAGCCAAGGACAACGGAGACGAATATCAAGGGCGTTTTTCCTACTGCTTATTTTCAAGATAAGAAGTATATGTGTGAAAATACTTGCTAAGACTCCATTGATGGAGCTAAGAAGAGAAGAAATATCAAAATTATAACTGCCTTTTTTCAACTTGTGTTACAATCTCATTGTTGTGCCTTATATAGGCAACAAAATATCTAATAACTACCTTTGTTCTAGAACACTCTATTTGACAGCTCATTGCCACTAACTAATCATTGTCTAACAACCTCTAACAACTTATACAACTGACTCAGCAATATACTACTATCTAGTTGAACACCTACTCCTATCAGTATTACACATCAATGGAATAGGTAGCCATGTATGTTCCAAAACACTCCCCCTCAAGCTGCAGGGTGCAGAACGTTTAGCACACCAAGCTTGCTAAGTAAGTGATCATGTTGAGCAAGACTTAGGCCCTTGGTAAGAAGATCAGCAAGTTGATCATGAGACTGAACATATAGAGCCTTAATCAAGCCATCTTTGATTTTGTCCATAATGAAATGACAGTTAATCTCAATGTATTTGATTCTCTCATGGAACACAGGGTTGTTGGCCAACTGGATGTCTAAATTACTATCCCTATAAACGTAAATAGGGAGAGTGACAGTGACCTTAAGTTCCTGAAAAAACCCAACCAGCCAAGTGAGTTTTGCAACTGCTGAAGCCATGCTTCTGCACTCAACTTCAGCAGAACTCCTGTAAACAGTGTATTGCTTCTTGGAACTCCATGATATGAGTGATTCACCAATGTGAATTTCATAACCAGTAACTGATCTACTGGTGTTTGGATAAGCAACCCAATCATAGTCACACCAATAAGTCAGAGTATTAGCAGGTCCATCCTTTAACCAGACACCTTGGCCAACAGAATTTTTAAGGTACCTGACTACCCTAGTAGCTGCTTCCCAGTGAGACTTCTTGGGATGTTCCATGAATTCGATGAGATTCTAGACAGAAAAGTTAATGTCAGGCCTTGTAATAGTGGCATATATAAGCTTACCAACAAGTCTTTGGTAAGAGGAAATGTCAGACAACAGTTCATCACCTTGTGCACCTGTGGCTTGATCATACTTAATGGAGATGAGCCTGGAATTAGACTCTAAGATAATAATAGCAAGATTAGCACCACTAAGACTTGTTTTAGTAATTAACTCTAGAATATACTTCCTTTGGTTCAGAATGATCCCTGATGTTGATCTTAAAACTTCAATGCCCAAAAAATACTTGAGATCCCCCAAGTCCTTCATCTGAAATTGTTGATGCAACTTGATTTTGGTAGCATTGATCAAAAAGGCACTGCATCCAGTGATTAGCAAATCATCAACATAAACAAAAACTATAACAATATCATTACCTTGATTCAGAGTGAATAAGGAATAATCCTGTGCACTTAGCGTAAAACCAGCATCAAGTAAGGCATGAGTGAGCTTAAGATTCCACTTCCTAGAGGACTGCTTAAGACCATACAAGGATTTGATCAACTTACAAACCTTGTGCTCCCTCTGTCTTCTAAATCCTTCTGGAATTTCCATGTAGCTTCCTCCTCAAGATCCTCTTGGAGGAATGCATTATGTACATCTATTTGATTCTGCGATTTCAACCTTTAGATGCATCTATTGCAATCATACACCTGACTATCACCATCTTAGCCACTGGTGAAAAGATTTCATTATAATCCAACCCCTCCTGTTGACTATATCCTTTGGCCATTAACCTTGCTTTGAACCTCTCCACATCACCATTTGATAGATATTTGATTTTGTAAATCCACTTGAAACCAATAGTATTCTTCCCTTTAGGTAGATCAACAATGATCTATGTGTTGTTAGCTTTCAAGTCCTGAATCTCTTACTTTATAGCTTCCACCCACCTTTCATCTTTTATGGCTTGCTTATAGTGCTGAGGTTCAGTCAAGGTGGAGAATTTGGTTAAATAACACTGATAAGTAGGACTCAGATTTTTGTAAGATAAGCTGTTGGCTAATGGATGTTTGTATCTCTGGTTTTTGGAAATATCAACATAATCATGCATCCACACTGGTGGTATGCTTGTTCTTATTGGTCTACTGGAAGAGGGTTAATGCAGGGAACATTTATCTTGACATGTTTCTTCATGGTTGGTGCCAGGGAAAGCTGTACCAGAGACTGCAATATCAGAAATTCCATCCTCTTCAATTATAGCTGCTTCAATAACACTCTCAGTATTTGTTTCATAAAGTATTTCTTCATCTGTGGGGATAAATAAAAATTCAGTAACATTTTTTATAGATGAGGAAGCTTGTGTATTTTGTGCTGGTGAGGAAGCAAAAGGAAGTGTATCTTCATGAAACACAACATCTCTACTGACTGATAGTTTCTTTGACGTGATATCCAGAAGTAAATACCCCTTTTGAGATTCAGAATATCCCACCAAGACTGAAGGTTTTGCCCTTTCTATGAACTTATCACCTCTTGGGAGGATAGATACATAGCATAAACATCTAAATACCTTGATATATGATAACTTGGGATCCTTGGAAAACATCAACTGAAATGGGCTCTTACCACTTAGAATGGAAGATGGCAACCTGTTCATTAGATATACTACAACCTTTACACATAGTCCCCAATACTTAATGGGCAAGTGAGACTAAAACCTAAGTGCTCTAGCTATGTTTAATATGTGTTTGTGCTTTCCCTCCACAACTTTATTCTGTTGAGGAGTGTGAGAATAGCTAGTCTGATGTAGTATGCCCAGGGACTGGAACAATGTCTACATTGAGAGTTGATAAATTCAGTGCCATTATCAGATCTAATGGCTTTCTCCATTATACCAAACTGAGTCTTAATCATGGAAACAAATGTCTTAATGGCCACTATGGCCTCAGATTTTAGCTGCAACAGGTGCACCCAAGTGTATCTACTATGGTCATCTACCATAGTCAAGAAATAGTACTTGTTGTCAGAAGTAGAAGTTTTATATGGACCCCATAAATCCATATGTACAAGTTCAAAATATATAGAGCATCTAGTAGTACTTAAAGGGAATGACAACCTTGTCTGTTTATCTAGTGGACACACAGAACATTTATTCAACACATTTACATCACTAGGGTTCATCATAATGTCTAAACACTTGAGAACCTGAGCAGCAGGGTGTCCAAGTCTTTGGTGCCATAAGCTGCAACTGGAAGTAGAGAATTCTGCAATGAATCTGCTGGCTTCTGATCTTGACTGATTAGTGCCTCTTGTCCAACCACCTTTAAGAACATATAGTCCACTCTCTTGTCTACCAATCCCCTTCACCTTGCCATTGAAGAGGTCCTGAAATATACAAAAATCAGGATAAAAGGGTACAAAACATAAAAGTTCCTTGGTTATCTTGGCAACAAAAAACAAATTGAGTTTGAAGTCTGGAACATGTAGAACATCTTTTATCACATCATCTGCAAAAATGTAGGCTTCTCCAGTGTGTGAGATTGTCACTTCATCACCTGTTGGAAGGTGCAACTTATCCACATACTTGGAGTCTAATCTGGTACCTTCTTTGAATAATTGTCTATGTGCAGACACATGATGTGTAGCACCTGAGTCTACTATCCAACTATTAGAACATGATTTGGACAAGAAACAAGTAGTAATACCTGTCGTATTGACTTGTTTAATGTCTGTTGTGTTTTTGTTCAACATAGTTATAATCTGAATTTACTTTTCCTCAGTGAATGTGTGAGGCATAGCCTTTGGTGTGTGAGTTACTTCATGACTAGAACTATCAGTATCAACTTGACCAGCTACCATAGTTGAAGCCTGAGAAATAGACCTATAACCAGTGTTGGCAAAGTTGTTACCACCATTGTTTGTGGATAGGTTGTTACTGCCAGTATACTGTGATCTGAAATTAGAGTTGTAGCCTTTTTTCTTCCTATTCTTTTAGTCATTTGGATACCCTACCAACTTATAGCAAGATTCCTTGGTATGACCCAATAGATGACAATAATCACACATTCTGCCTCTGTAGTTAGAGTTGCTTTGTCCAAAAACATAATTTGGATTCACTTGCATAGCATGTGGTTCTAATCTATCATTCACAGTTATCATACATGTTGAATGTTGGATTTTATCCTTTATAAGCATAGCATAAGCTTGATTAAGAGTTGGAGTTACTCCTTTGAGCAATATCTGTCTTCTAGCTTGATCATAGGACTCATTCAGGCCACTTAAAAACTGTAAAAGTCTAAGTTGACACATATGATCTGAGTACTCTCTATACTTAGGGCAAGCATAACTAGGATTTGGTACTAGTACATCATACTCACTCCATAGACTCTTCAATTTGGTAAAATAGGCTGAGATAGAATCTGTAACTTGAGAGTGCATATTAATTTCACGATGCAATTGGTATATACGCATACGATTCACCTTTTCATACCTTTCCTTCAAATCCTCCCAAACTGCACAAATAGCTGTGGCATAAACAATGCCAGATAACAGACTCACTCATAGTGTTCATGATCCAGGAAAGCACAATTGAATTACATGTTTCCCACTACTCATGAAGTTCCTCTCTATATGATTCCTTGTTGCAAGCACCAGTGACAAATCCAAACTTCCTCTTCCCTAAGAGAGCAATACGCATCGATCGACTCCATAAGCTATAATTTTCTGAACCAGTTAACTTGATTGAAACAAGTACAGCACTGGAGCTCTTAGATACACCAATGAAAAGTGGATCACTTTGATCAATTTTAGGCACCATGATTGATAGAAAATTGGAATTACGAAACAAAAAAATTGAACTCAGTGATTCAAAATGTGCAGAAAACTCAGTGAAAAGTGATCGAAAACCACTTAGTGTTGATCAAAAACACTTAGTGTTGAACTCGTGGCTTTGATACCATGTGAAAATACTTGCTAAGACTCCATTGATGGAGATAAGAAGAGAAGAAATATCAAAATTATAACTGCCTTTTTTCAACTTGTGTTACAATCTCATTGTTGTGCCTCATATAGGCAACAAAATATCTAATAACTACCTTTGTTCTAGAATTTGACAGCTCATTGCCACTAACTAAGCATTGTCTAACAACCTTTAACAAGTTATATAGCTGACTCAGCAATATGCTACGAACTAGTTGAACACCTACTCCTATCAGTATTACACATCAATGGAACAGGTAGCCGTGTATGTTCCAAAATAATATGAAAGACAAATGTGTTTGTTATCGGTCTGCTTGGTCCAAAAAAGAAGTTGGCTTTCTTGTTTTTCCATGACTGTCGTCTCTGTGATAGCGAGATCAAATAAATAGAGTCCACGAAGTTGCTTTTTTTTGCTGTTCTAATTATAATAGTTACTACTTATATTGCATAGTGATAATTAGTTATTACTTAGATATAGCATAGTGAAAGCATCGATTTGATTGTTGAATTTCTTGAATCTGTAGATTTCAACCTCTTTTTAATGTTCATGTGTCATAGAGCCACCCGACGGAGCTGATTCCATATATGCCTCGACAATGGGAGTCCAGCATATATGTTTACATTTCCGATATAGTAGCATATTTTCTTAAAGTTGCGACATAACTGTCAATATTATTCCTTCCATGATGAAGGAGAGGGACTTGGTATTTACACTGAACAAACTACGCTAATGGAACCAAACTCCGAAGCTCCTACTACGGCTATGCTTCTGATGCAAGATTCTTCTGAAGCAAGTTTGGTTGTATTAGTTTCAAATGCCTTGCGTTTTAAGGAAAAAAAAGGAAGTGTTTTTCCACAAATTTATTAATTCTTTATTTAAAAGCCATGTGTCATAGGGAGTGATTTTAAGAAATAAAGGAAGTCTTTTGAAACATGACGGCTAAAATAAACTTTAGGCATGTGACTATAAATTATTATAGTAAAATGAGAATTTTAAAGTTAAATTATTCTGAAATATTTAATTTAGTCATTTTGTTGAGGGCAAACTAAAAAGGGAAGTTTACATAGGATAAATGGAGTGTTAACATACTAAAAGTATCCTTGATATATAGTAGTAGGTTTCAACATGCCATGTCAATTCTTATATTAACATATCATTAAAATGAAAATATTATTAAAAAAATTTAAATATAGAATTTTGTTGTTCTTGTTCTTATTATTATTTTTAAACGGTCTAAACAGAAAAGACTGCCCTTGAAAATAGATTGAATGGAATAATTGATAATGCCGTATGTTGATGTTTTTGGTGCACTTATCGGAGGTTATTTTTTTCTGAAAAATGCTTTTCGTGTTTCTAAATTTACATTAATTGCTATTCTTTATTTTGTTTGTGGTGTTGTGCTAATGTACAATTATTTAATTTTGCGATTTCTTTCGGCTGTCGAATCTCGGGAGGTATTCCTAGAAAATTGGTGGTATGAGTTCTTCAGTATGTTCAATTTGAATCAGGCCGAGCATGCTGAAGAGCACTATGCTGAGGTGTTTTGTAGACTTTTCTAAGTTAAATTTAGCTTCTTCTTTTTATATTGAGACTACTATAACCTAAATGAATGTTTTTTTATAAATTCTCACGCTGCACAAACTATGGACAATGTGGTACCTCAAGTCCCATATGTTGTGCCAGTTAGCTCTCTTACTATGCATCGTTTGGTCTTTATTTTATAGATTACAACGTCTCCCTTACGATGTCAATCTTTCGTCCTAACTATAGGCACATAACATATCACCTGCGGTGCCGACCTTTAGTCCTTAGAGATCACAAGAGCATTGCCCTATCGATCAAACTGTGGAGATGGAACCAAATCCCCGTGCCCTTAAAAAGATTAAGCTTTCGGTACCAAAACCTTCGAAAGCAATTCGTTGTATTGGTTTCAAATACGGTGTGTTCATATTTTAGAATCTTTTGTCTTTGATCTTGACAACACATGTGAACTCACCTAAGAAGTTTATCCTCTAATATGTCGACTTAACATGCATTTTTGAACCAGAATACTAATGTCAATTTTTGTTAGTGTATGAAAATGTTATGGCTGTGTGGATGATTTGTTTGTCAATTATAAGTTGTTCAAGGAAAATTAAATAGTTCTCCGTTGTAACGGAAACTCATATTAGATTCTTTGTTGATGATCGTTATCAGTTGTTTTGTCGTCTCCAACTCTAGGATGCAGCAAACTCCCTAGTCTAATCAACATCTCGCGATTTTACTATCTTTATCTTGGCATGGCATTAAGAAGGTGATAAGTTTGAGAAAGATTATAATTCGTTAGCTGTTAAACCATGTGTGTAGGCTATATGTTTCATGAACTAAGACAGATGAATTTCTTTTACTTAATTTGAAGCAACGTATTACCATCAAGATTAAGTAAAAGAAATTCATCTGTCGTAGTTCAAGACACATATACGGTTTAATAGCTAATGAATTATGATCTTTCTCAAACTTATCACCTTCTTAATGCCATGCAAAAAGAAAGATCGGAAAATCGCGAGATATTGATTAGACTAGGGAGTTTGTTGCATCCCAAAGATGGAGACAGTGGAACAACTGATAACGATCATCAACAAAGAATATACTATGAGTTTCCGTTACAACGGAGAACTATTTAATTGTCCTTGAACAGCTTATAATTGACAAACAGATCATCCACACAGTCATAACATTTTCAGATGCTAACAAAACTTGACATTGGTATTCTGGTTCAAAATGCATGTTAAGTCGATGTATAAGAGCATAAACTTCTTAGGTGAGCCACATGTGTTATCAAGATCAAAGACAAAAGATTCTAAAATATGAACGCAATGTATTTGAAACCAATACAACCAATTGCTTTCGAAGGTTCTATTATCGAAAGCATAATCTTTTTAAGGGCACAGGGATTTGCTTCCATCTCCACAGTTTGATCGATAAGGCATTTCTCTTGCGATCTCTAAGGACTAAAGGCCGGCACCGCAGGTGATATGTTATGTGCCTATATTTGGGACAAAAAAGTGACATCTTAGCGGAGACATTGTAATTTATAAAATAAGGACCAAACGATGCATAGTAAGAGAGCTAACTGGCACAGCATTTGGGACTTAAGGTACCACATTGTCCATAGTTTGTGCAGCCTGAGAATTTTAAAAAAAATCATTCATTTAGATTATAATAGTCTCAATAATAATAAAAAAAAACAGCTAAATTTAACTTATAAATCTTCCCGTGGTGCCGGCATTTAGTCTTGAAAGACTGCAAGAGTAATGCCATTCAAGGACGGATGAGGGCGAAGTGACATCTAATTTTGTTACCAATTCTAGGTAACATCTTGATGTATTTTATAATGTTTCCTTGTTAACTGAACTTCATGTTATATTATGCTGCTTTGTTCTGAACAAAATAATGTTTCCATTGGGTTTTGTGCGACACAATTATGACGGTAAGGGATAGTGATAAACAAAGTCAAAACACACACACCAAAAAAATAATGAGAATTTGATTCGATTAATTTATTGCTCTGTGTATTAAAATAGTTAAATCAACTCATATTTACAAATTATATTATGCAAAGTACAAAATAATGAATGCAGATGTATAATTACAGAAAAATATAAATAATAAATAAAAATATAATTATCTTGAAAAAAATATATATTATACTATAAATAATTAAAATTGAGCTACGCTATAAGGAATTACAGTGCTATGTTATATACGTATGCAGAGGACTGTGTAAAAAATTAAAATAATAATAAATTGATAAAAATTCTAATATTTATGAAATAAAGGGTAATTATCAATGAATCATGTAAAATTAAAATATGACAATAAATGAGTAAAAATTATAAAAATTAATTATTATTAATAATTGCAAAAATGTATGTGGAGTATAAAAAGTGGAGAAGATGAATTGTGTGTGTGAATAAAAAAAACGAAAGATTCTCGTGTGTGTTTTTTAACCATTCCTAAAAATAATTAGCGCCCTTTATTGACAACAATCAGCCACCATTGTTGCCCAAATAAATAAATAAATAAATAAAATCAAACAAATAAATAAATAATAAATAAAATAAAAGCATGAATTGAACTATTGAGTTATTATTTAATATAATAAAAATATCAATCCACCACTGTCTATCTTTTTCAGAGTTAACATGATTTCAAATTGATTAATTTATTGAGCTATATATTTAAAATAATTAAATTGACTAACTTTTGCAAATCATATTAAATAACATTTAAAAATAATAAATGTCAATATATAATTACAAATATATATATATATATATATATATATATATATATAATAAAAAATAAAATATATATATGTCATGCTATACATAATTAAAATTATACTGTGCAGTAAAACATCGCAGTGTTATCTTATGTACAAATGCAATTGACTGTGCATAAATATTAAAATACTAATAAACTAATAAAAACTCTAAAATTGACGAAATTAAAGATAATTATCAATAAATTAAAATATGACAATAAATGTGCCAAATTCTAAAATAATGATAATTATCAATAATTTATTAACAATTACTAAAAATATGTGAAAAAATGCATAATAGCCATTTAACGATTAGGGAGCCTAAATGCGTTAATCTCACATTTGGAGAGCCAAAATTGGGTGTCAACATTAAGTGCGTGACAATTTTCTATTGAACGAAACTAAATTAGTTAAAATGTTAATTCCAATTCAGACTCAACAAAAACTACCTAATCTAAACCCTACAAAATCAATCATAATATTGATCAGTGAATGGTGTGAAGTGTGTGGCGTGAATTGGTGTCTCATGGAAAATGCACTTATCAGTGGTTGCAAGACAATTGATGTATATAAACAAAAATAATAACAATAATCTAGGAAAAATTGTAGTATTTTTTTAACACAAACTAAATGTGTCAGGTAAAATGAAATGGAGGAAGTAACAAGATAGTTGAGAAAATTGAAGGAAAGGTGTCATTTAAATCTTGAATAAAGGATTGGTGACATTGGCAAACTTAAAGGGTCAAACATAATTAGGAAACTTGATTAAGTTAATTCTAGACTTGATTAATATTTTCAAAACTTTCTAATCTTTTCAAAAATACAAATCAACCCACACCCATCTCCTCTCCAAATCAACCACCTCTCCTCTCTATCTCTATCTCTTGATAGTTTGTCACAACCAATAGTTTTGCAAATTTCTCCTTTCAATTCCCGGCGACTTTAACCTCCGGCGACAAACAGTTGGGCTTAGAGTTTCTAATAAGTATTTATTATCTAGTAAAGTTACTGCGCCTAATCTGCACCCCCCTACAATTGGTATCCGAGCCTTGTTATATAAAAAATACGGAAGTCATATATATATGGATTTACTTGATTAATTTATTAATTATGATTCATTTGATAAATCTAGATTTAGATATTCCCCAAAATATTATTTAAATGAATAACGTACAAAAATATAAAGAATTAAAGCAAATAATATCTGAAAAACGTAAAGAATTAAAAATAAGGATAGAAAGACTACAATATAACATATTGTCGGAGTTAGTAAAAACTCAATAAATGCACAAAAAGAAGAAATATCAACTTTAGAATCAATAATAAATAGTTTAGAATATACATACCAACATTATTTATTAACAATTAAATAAAAAATGAACAAAGAAAAATTTATAATAGATGATAAAATATATGAAAAACATGAAGGATTAAAAATAAAAATAGTATTTTCTAATCTAGAAAGAAGGTATAAAAAATAGGTGAACATTTATATTTAATGTTAGAAAAAGAAGAATTAAAATTAGAAGATAAATTGACAGCTATGGTGAGAATAGAAAAACAAAATGAATAAATAGATAGAAAAAAGAAAATAGAAAAAATAAAGCAACAAACTACAGAAGAAATACGAAAAATAGAAGAAACTAAAAATAGGAGGATTGCTAAATTAGAAAAAAAGCTACAAATACTAAAAGATCTGTATTAAAAAAGACAGAAAGAAAAAACTAAAAAGATAAAGAACAAAAATTATTAAATGAAATAAATCAATTTATATAAAAATTAGAAATAAACAATAAAGAAATAGAAATCAAGGAATTAGAAATTAATACAATAGATGTTGAAGAAACAGATAATTATGATTCGGAAGATAGTGAAACATAGATAGAAATCTTAACAAATATAAAAAATTTAGAAATCAATGAAAAACAAGAAGTAATTAATGAAGAAAACTTAGAAAATATAAACATGAAAATAAACACTCTTGATTAAAAAAAAAAGAAGATGAAAATATAATACATATAACATCAGAAATAAGAAAACCAACATATAATAAGAATAAGTTTAAAAGATATAATCTAAAGAATGAATATGACAAATGGACACCAAAACAAATAGTTAATAAAAATTATAACTTTTTAAACTTAGATTGTGTAATAAATACAGAGAAAACAATACAATATGGATAAGATATATAACAAAATAATTTTTAGATAATAATATAAATATAACAGATGCACCAGAATATATAGAAAGAACACTAATAGGAACAATGAAATTATGGTTTTTAAATCTAACTAAAAATAGCAAAAGAGTATTAAGAACTGACAAACCTACAGAAGGAACATCATCAACAACTACAACTAAATTAACACCTATATAATTATTAAAAAAATATGAAACAGCTATAAAAGACGAATTTAGTAGCATGACAACAACAGAAGAAGAACAAAATGAAGAGAAAGATACAAATAGGAATTTAATGTTAAAATTATCAATATGTAATATGTGCTACATAGATAAATATACTTGAGCATTTAAAGAATATTATTCTAAAGGAGCATATAATACAGAAGAAAGTAAAGAAATAAGAAAATTATATTTTAGTAAATTACCTGAACCATTTAGTTCAAAAATAATAAAGAGTTGGGATGAAGCAAAACTAGTAGATACTCTAGGAGCAAGAACAAAATTTCTACAACAATGGTATAGAAACCTATCTGAAAAATATAGAGAAGAAATAAAAATGGAGAAAATATTAATAAAAAATTTAGCATGTTGCAAAGATAAAATAACACCTCAATTTGGATGCGAAAAAAGATATTATAAGAAAAGAAAAAGGCATAAGAAATATAAAAAATACAAAAAATTAAAATATAAGTATAAAAAACCAAGAAAGAGATATTATGTAAAAAATTATAAACATAAAAGACCATATAGGAAAAAGAAATCTATAAAGGAATGTACTTGTTATAATTGCGGAAAATTAGGACATTTAGCTAGAGATTGTAAATTACTTAAAAACCCAAAAAATAAACAAATATCAGAAATAAAAATAGAAAATACAGAATATACGCAGATAGATTATATAGAATACGAATTAGAAAGTGAAGACAATATATATGAAATTTCAGAGAATGAAATAGATAATGAAATAGAAAGTGAATTAGACGAATTAAATGACTGAAGAAGATATACAAATAAACCAAATGACTGAAGAAGATATAAAAATAATAGCAAAAGAAGAATATTTAAATGACAAAGGAACAGATCAAAAAATAATATTTCATAATAATGTATTTGATGAAATAAAAGGAAAAGAGTTAGACTTAAGTGTAGAAAAAATATTTAAAATACCACCAGTAAAAAATATATTTACTAGGAAAAAGGAAGAATATTATGTAGTAAGCAAAAAAGAAAATGTAATAGACTGCAGATATGCAAAAGGTAAAGCTAGTATACCACTAGTAACAAAGAGGATAATAAATAAAGAAATAAACGATATAAAAAGTACAGACCCAATAAAATATGTACACCTTGGAGGTACAGAGATATTGATAAAAGCATGTTTTAGAGAAGGAATAGATACACCAATAAAACTATATTTAGCAGATGATTGGATTATAAGACCTATAGAAAGAAGTATAATAATTGTCATAAAAGGAAATTTAATATACCAAAAATTTAAATTTATAATAAGTGCAAATTATTCAGTAGTAATAATAGATAAAAATATAGATAAATCATTAGTATTATATTGGAAAATATCAGGAATAGAACAACCCCAGGAAGTAAAATATTTACAGCAACATGTAAAAATCTATATGTCATAACTACAAAACACAAAATAACAGGAAAAAATAAAATTAATAAAATACAAATAGAAAGTTCTTTTGAACAATTCGTAAAAATAATTGATAATAATGATTATAGTTACAAAAATATAGACATAGAAGAAGATTTAGAAATAATAAATGATAGAATAAGTACAATAAAAAGAATAGCTTATGAAAAACCAGAATCATCAAGTTCATCAAACAGAACAAGTTATGCAACAAGTTCAATAGTTAATTTAAACCAATATTACATAACAGGAACAATAAATGAAAAGGAATATTTAATACTCTTAAATACAGGACAAGAAGAAAATTATATAGAAAAATATCTAGTAAAAAATAAGGAAATAAAATCTGATAATAATATATTCCCAGATCTAGCAAGAAGCTTAATAAACACTAAATGTATAGCAGAAAAAGAAATAACAATAGGAGATAGAAAAATGAAAATATAATTTGAAATAAAGGAAGAAATGCAAAAAGCAGACATAATATTAGAAATTAAATGGCTAGAACAAGTAAAATCATATAATATAGAACATACACAATTATCTATAACATATAATAGAGAAAGATTATTCCTAAGAAGAGCTTTAACATGATATGAAAATATATATATTAATGAAGATAGTAGTAGAAGGATATTGCAGTAGCTATTATACGCCTATGATAGATACAAGAGCAGAAGCTAATTTATGTAGATATAATTGTTTACCAGAAAGTAAATGGGATAAATTAAAAACACCAATAATAGTTAAAGGATTTAATAACGAAGGAAGCTTAATTACTTATAAAGCTAAGAATGTAAAAACACAAGTATGGGATAAAATATTAACAATAGAAGAAATCTATAATTATGAGCTAACATCAAAAGATATACTTTTAGGAATGCCGCTTTTAGATAAATTATACCCACATATAATAACTAGAACAGATTGGTGGTTTACAACACTAAGTAAACAGAAAGTAAGAGCAAAAAGAATTATTAATAAAATAAGAAAGAAAACTGATTGGATAAAAGAAAGTGAAAAAATTACACAAAAATTAAAAAATATAAAAAATACTCAAGATACAATAGAACTGGTCGTATTTTCAATAAATAAAAAGGAAATAACTGTATTTTCAATAAATAAGATAGAAATAATTAAGAAAAAAATAGAACAATTATATAGTAAAGATCCGTTAAAAAGATGGGAAAAACATAAAACCACTATAAAAATTAAATTAATAGATAAAAATAGCATAATAACCCAGAAACCATTAACATATAATTTTGATGATTTAAAAGAATTTAAAATTCATATAGAAGAATTATTAGAAAAACAATATATACAAAAAAGTAATAGCAAACATAATAGCCCAGTATTTATAGTAAATAAACATAATGAATGAAAAAAAGGAAAAAGTAGGATGGTTATTGATTATAGAAATTTAAATGCAAAAACAATGACTTATAATTACCCAATACCAAACAAGATATTAAAAATAAGGCAAATACAAGGATATAATTATTTTAGTAAATTTGATTGTAAATCAAGATTTTACCATTTAAAGTTAGAAGAAGAATATAAGGAATTAACCGCATTTACGGTACCACAAGGATTTTATGAATGGAATGTACTACCGTTCGGATATAAAAATGCACCAGGTAGATATCAATATTTTATTGGTAGTTATTTTAAACAATTACCTAATTGTATAGTATACATAGATGATGTACTATTATATGCAAAAAATAAAGAAGAACATTTAAAATTATTAGAACAGTTTACAGATATAATAGAAAAATCAGGAATAAGTTTAAGTGAGAAAAAAGCAGAAATTATAAAAAATCAGATAGAATTTTTAGGAATACAAATAGATAAAAGTGGAGTCAAAATGCAATAATATATAGTCCAAAAAATAATAAATTCAGAAGAAGAATTAAATACAAAAAAGAAATTACAATCATTTTTAGGATTAGTAAACTAAGTAAGAGAATATATTCCAAAATTAGCAGAAAACTTAAAACCATTATAGAAAAATTAAAAAAAGGATGTAGAATATAGATATAATGAAGAAGACAAAAAATAGGTACAGAAAATAAAATTACTTTGTAAAGAGTTACCAAAATTATAATTTCCAGATGAAAATAAAAAATTTACATATATAGTAGAAGCTGATGCAAGTGAATATAGTTATGGAGGAGTACTCAAATATAGGTATGAAGAAGAAAAATTAGAACATCATTGTAGATATTATTCAAGAATGTTTAACGAAACAGAAATAAAATGGAAAATAAATAGAAAAGAATTATGTTCTTTATATAAATGTTTAATAGCATTTGAACCATATATCGTGTATAACAAGTTTATTGTTAGAACAGATAATACACAGGTACGATGGTGGCTAACAAGAAAAATAAAAAATTCAGTTACGACAAAGGAAATTCGGAGACTAGTATTAAATATACTGAATTTTACATTTACAATTGAAGTAATCAATACTAACAAAAATATCATTGCAGATTACTTACCAAGACAAAGCTACTAAAACTGATTTACCAATGGAAGAGGCTGATGCCAAAGATACCCAGACTGATTTATTGCTCCAAATGTTTAAACAAATGGAGTTATTATAAGAACAAGTTATTACACTAACTACTGGAGTTACAAATGTAAAAGTCCAAGTTGAGCATTATACAAAAATAAGATACTGTGCAGGAAGAGTACATTAAAAAACTAGACCTAGAAGGTGACGATGAGAAATACCTTAAAACTCAAATTACTGACGAAACTTCACTTACAGCGGTAGGCACATCTAAAGGGAAAAATATAGTCACCCAAAATAGACCTGAAATACCAAAGAAAAAGAATTATAACCTCAGCCAAATATTTTCAAAACCATATACACCAAATATACAAAATTTAGAAACATTTGCACCTCCCTAGATACATACCTATTCTGAATCACTTAACCAAGCAAAACAGACATACAATTATTCTTCTCATAAATACATTGACAACATACACACCTTACAAACCTTATTAAATACCAAACCTATTCAAAGTGAAGAGCTAGCCGCACAACAAAAAGGATATATTACCCAGAAATGCCAAAATTACAATAAACTTATTGCATTACCATGTACAAGCCCAAATTTTATTAAATCATGTTACTATTATGGATTATTATCTACGGTTTACATAACCAATGGAGAAGAGTTAGCAGAAGTCCAGAAATTCACAAAGAATTTATGACTTACAAGAGAATTACCAACGGACAATTATTCTATGTTCGATTTTGTTCCGCACCAGCAAAAATATTATTTGACGAAATTAAACAGACTATTAATGTGGTCAAAATGGGTATGACTAGAGATTATATTATTCCGGAAGAAATATGTGAACAGACCGAGATACCAAAAACACAAATACTAGCATTTTACCACAACAAAAGAGTTATTGAAATAAGCAATATATTATCAGAGTTACTTAATAATTATTTAAATAAAAAGTCAGTTTCGATATATAATTTAAGGTACCAAGCATTGATTTATTCAAGTTGCAAAGAAGTTAGAGACCATGACATGGAAGAACTTAGAAAATGGGGATTAACACTCCTCAGACTAGAAGAACAACCGTTAACGAGATCTATCAGTAAGGGAATTATTTCAGAAGAAGCTATGGATTAATTTTGTGAAAAAGTTGGCCAAAAATACAAAGACCACATATGCAGCATATGTAGTGGCAAGCACAACTTTATTCCAAATGTGATGCTACACTGACAAAAAATAGAGAAGATAACCAAAATAGATATGGAAGAAAGAGATAAAGACAAAAGAAATATGAATAAAAAAGAATAACTTTAATTTACGTAAAATATTGTATAAAGTTTTGATTTAAAGTTTTTTTTTTTGTCATTTAGTGATTTATGTCAAAGTCTTCTTTTAAAAGATGAACACTTTTTTGTAAGCATTAATTAGTCTAGCCTGGTCTAGTATAAGCTTTGATTTTTCAAGTCATTTTAAGAAACGTGTAAAGAAATCATATGTAAATTTTAGTTATAAATAGAAGAACCGAAGGCAGTGCAAAGACAAGCCTTCATGCATTGAAGCAAAAAATCTCTCTCTTGTCCATAACAAATATTTTGCTTATTTATTTGAAAAACAGATATATTTCAATGGAAAAACCTATGGAGGAACAAAACTTAGGATTATCAAATTTACCAGAACAGGTATATTTATTCAGTGTAATGAATAGCTAAATTCATAATTCCTAACAATTATGATATGATAAGATAAGTTCATGTTAGTTACTTTATAGTAGAATTATTCAAAGGATAGCATGTTAAAAAGTTTATTAGCAAAGAGGAAACGGAGAAAAATCCCTAAGAACTATGCCATCCTAAAGGTGAAACCAATAAGGCAAGAAGCCGTGGTGGGGAGTAGCCAGAGTTGAGGCACTGTTTAAGGGAAAAATATCTGCATTACCATGCTAATAGTGACCGACGAACATGTTATTTAAGAATGATCTAGTATATAATAATCTAATATGATCATATTTTGTTATGTGTAAGATTGAAGGGAATATTTTGAAAAAACCAATTTTATGAAAAATGAATAATTATTTATCTGACGAAATGGTAGATAAATTTAAAATACTTATTTTGTATACACTTAAGGATATAAAAGTAGTAGAAATAAGAAAAATTATATTAGAAAAAACATTTGGTAAATATTATATGGCTAGAATAAATTACATAACATACCTACCTAACTACTCTTACAAATACTTATGTACACACCAACCATGATAAATTACATATATCTAGAATTTTAAAAAAAAGATATGAGAAACATACAGTTAGTAGAAAAACAGATGAAAGTAAATTTAGACAAATACATGGAAAATAAAGATATAAAATATATAGAATTCCTTAATGAAAATATGCAAGAACTACTTAGACTAAAACAAACAACTGAAAAATATTATGGAAAAGCATTTAATCAAGCTTAAATGACAGATGATATTAAAATACTTGTTTTATATATACTTAGAAATATAGAAATCATAGACATAAAGAAAATAATATGGGAAAAATTACAAGATTATGAAGAGGAAGAATTATTAAATAGTATAGAAAAATTACTCATATATTATGAACATCAATACTATTTAGAATCAGATGGATATTATACAGACTAAAAATGTCAGACTATATTAAGAAAATTAGAGAAAACCAAGAGGACCTACATAAAGAAATTAATTATAGAAAACAAATTAGAGAAATAATGGAAAATCTAATAGAAAAATTAAAATGGATAGACGAAACCTTGAAAAATTTAGAAAAAAACAAAGATAAAAGTTTAGATAGTTTAAAAAATTCATTCAGAAGAGAAAAAAAAATAGTTAGTAGTATTAATAACCTAAAACAAGATATTAAATATAGTACAAGTAGAATAGAGTATTATACATTTACTTTAGAAGAATAAAATGATAAATTGCAAATATCTAAAATATTGGGAATGAGAAATGGAAGAAATAACATTAACAGAAAAACTTATAAAAACCAATTTAATCGAATATTTTAAAACAAAAGATATTGAATATTTAGAATATCTTAAAAATAATATAGAAGACTTACAAAAACTAAGAGAAAAAGATAAAAAATATTATAGCAAAACATTTAATCAACTACCATTTAATCACTCCCAAAATATGAATATCAGTAAAATTGAATATATTAATAAAATATATGAAAATAAAAAATACAAGAACGAAGAAAAACAGTTAATGAATATTACTACAAAGCATTTAACAATTACATAAATTAATGGATACATCTTACGAAAAGAATAGATCAGTAAAAGAAATCGAAACCCAACTATATAGTTTATACCAAGAATACAAAAGATTACATAGTACTAATGAGCATCCTAGAACACTAGATAATTTAATTACGATAATATCTAATTTAGAATATGAATTAATAAAACATCTTAAGTTAAGAAGATAAAAATGAAAAATATTTAAATCGATAATATTCACAAAATACATTATATGAAAATAAATACGTATTACCTAATAACTATTTATTATCTAGTAAAGTTACCGCGCCTAATCCTCACCCCCTACAATTGGTATCAGAGCCTTGCTATATAAAAAATATGGATGTCGTATATATATGGATTACTTGATTAATTCATCGTCCATTTTCTTCTTTCACAGGTAAAAAATTATGGCCTTTTTAGTTTTGAAGAAAATGAGGAACTTGATCCAATTTCTCTTCTAGTATTGGTTAACAGTTTCAATATTAATTGTTTTAATTTGAAATGTGGTCTGAATAAAACCCTAATTTCTGGAATTTCTTATCTTCTCTCATTGGAGTGAATTATGATTTTTTATTGTTTGTTGCATTTTTTTAAAGTTTTATTTTTGTTGTTTGTGTTTATACAAACAAAACAACGATGTTGTTTTTTTCATACAAACAAAACAATGACGTTGGTGTTTTTGGAGTTGCTAGATTGATTTGTTCTTGTTCTTGGTAAAAATGGTTATATTGTGTGGTTTTATTGAACAAAATCATGCTACTATTTTTTATCTAATGTAACAGATTAACCATCTGATACAACAGAGAAATCATCAAATTTAAAAATCTGATGCAACATATTAACCATTGGATTAACCATCTGATGCAACAGATTAACCATATAATGCAATGGAGGAACCATCGAACTAATCGAAGTAATCATCTGATGCAACAAATGAACCTTCTGTTGGCTAAAATTCTATCAAATATTATATTAGGATATGTCCAAGACTTGATTTTTCCAATTGACCATTCACCTATCGTGATAGATGATCCCGCGATAGATGACCCTTCTATTGGAAAAATCTAAACAATATTAATTGTTGATAACTGTTTCAACAGATCACTTATATGTTGCAACAAATGTATTGTTTGTTGCATAAACTATTTATTTGTCTCAACAGATGAGTGATATATTTTGTAATATTGCAATAGATTACTCATCAGTTGTAACAGGTTAGTTAATTGTTCCAACAGATCACTCATATATTGCAATAGATGTGTGATCTGTTGCATAGACCAGTCATCTATTTCAATGTATGAGTGATCTATTTTTATTATTGTAATAGATTACTCATCCGTTGTAATATGTTAGTTATTTGTTGCAACAGATAACACATCTGGTGCTACAGATGTGTGATCTGTTGGAACTGTTATTTTATTATTTTGCATGTTAGATTTACTCTTATCCTTTTTTAATGATGCATTAATCAATTATAATCTATTTCATGTTCCTGTTAATTTTAGATAATATGGCTCCCAAAAGAACAGAAACCGAATCAAGTCTAAGCAAAGGAGCAAGTGAAGCAGCTAGGCTACATCCACAACTTAATGAGCTTGATTTACAAGCGTTATCTTAATCAGGAGTAGAATATGATGAACATGGGGAGGGAGAATGTTTCAAAAAAGATGATCCAAATACTAATAGCCCTTTTGCTGAAGAGTTGGTCAAAACCTTCAACATTGATCATTATCCTGTGAGAATGCAGTGCGATGGTGCCACAGATTTAATGGGTGATTCCATAGTTAAGTCAGCCATGGAAAAATCTTTCGATGCCCTCAGAAAAATACATTGAGAACAAAAATTGGATGCTAATTTCAGGGACAGCTACTTTGGGCAATATCTTGATTTGCCGGAGGAAAACATTGCTCGTTCTAAATAAAAATGGTATATGATATTTTCAAGCATAGGTTTACGTATGAAAACAAAGATAATATGGATGAGGTATGGATAAATTACTATGGCATGCTTGTTTGTTTTGGTTGGAAAGAGTTTTCCATAGTTACTGGACTAAAATCTTATCCTCCTTCTCCTTCTCAAGTTATACCAATTCTAATCCAAAAAAAACAACCCACACACCCAAAAAAGACAAAGGCAAATCAAGTGATCATGATGACCTAGTGTCCATTGTTGATCCAAGCTTCAAAAACTAAAATTTGATAAAAGCATCGAAAGGTAAAAGATTTTCAAAGAAGCACAAGCAATCATTGTGCTTGATTTGATTTTTACATAATATTCTTTGAGAGAGAGACGTTAACAACAACATAAGTTTTGGTTTAATAAAGCTCTCCGAGGATCTTGAGGCATTTAACATCTATCCCTGGGTATATGAAGGCTTCAAAATGACTGTCAAATATTTGTTGACTCCGTTATCGCCACAGACAGTCAACTTATATAGCTTTCCATGGGCTTTCATGGTAAATGTTTCTTTTATTATGATTTCATTTTTTCTATTCAATAATGGTTTTGCTTTATTGGCATTGTTTTATTGGCTTGGGCATTTGAAGCTATTCCTTATTTGACACAACAAGTAAACTACCATAAAGAAGTTTTCTGTCCAAGAATCTTAGGATGGTTGTTCGCCAAAACTGATATAAATGAAAATTGTCTTGATCTCTTCAACCTCTTGAGAGATGCAGTAAGTATAATTATAATTAACTTTTTGCTTTAATTAATGATTTTTTTGAATGATCTAATTATCATTCTAATATATGTAATGATTTATATTAGATTGTGCATCCATCGCTTGTTTCGACCAATCGAGAGTTTTTCCAAACAGATGAGTCATATGTTGCAATAGATGGTTCATCCGTTGGAAATTATCATACAGGTCTTCCTCAAATTATAATTTGTCCCCAACAGTTGTTCCAACAGTTGTAACAGAAATATAATTTATTTGGGATAATTTAAAATAGGTGGAAGATATGTTTGATTTACTAAAACGAGATCTTGAGATGTCCTTTTCGGGTATTTTTTGTATCTGTGATTAGCATTGATCAGTTTTGGCTTTCCAAGTGAATATCACTATAGAATCTTCTACTGAACAATATTGAAATATGTTACTTTTTTATGGAAATATGGAGATGCAAAAGAGCAGACACCGGGAGAAACCATACGCAAGCAACATTACACGACGACCAAAGCCAAATTCCATAGCACCGGATGAAGAGCAACTCGTCCATATTGAGTAGATCTGTAAAGCTTGAGTCTGTCAAAGTAATAACCTCACCCCTCCTTAGGATTTGTTGGCATCAAAACTTAGATTGTTGATTTATTTGTTAGAGTCTATACTCATAATAATTTTTTATATTTCATTTATTTGTTGATTTATTTCATGTAATTTCAGAAGGCTTTGATTTATTTTATTTTATCCTTAGATTTTAAATAATTAATTGAAATGAAATACTATATTCAAATATTACAAGAAAAATGGTATTTGTTGCAATAGAAGACATATTTGTTGGAAAATATCAACTAGATTTTAATATATGTTGCAACATGTAGGCAATCTAATCTGTATGTCGCAATAGATTAATAATATATTGCATCAGATTACCCGTATGCTGCATTAATTATAGTAGATGGATAATCTATTGAGTCGGGTTCAGAGAACCAAAGAAAAAATAGGTAATCTGATGTGACATATGAATAGTTTGTCACAACAGATTACCCATCTATTGTACCAGTTGCAGTGGATGGAACTTATGTATGAAATGATCTTTTTGTTGAAATAATTGAACTTACCGTCATAGCAGATTAATAATATATTGCATCAGATTATCCATTTGTTGCATAAGTTGTAGTAGATGGGTAATTTGTTGCAACAAGCGACCCATCTGTCGCAATAGATGGCATATCTACATCAACATCTTTATTTGAGTCAAATTATTTTACTCAAAATAAGATGTATTGCATCATCTGGAGGTTTAAAGAGATCAAACACCTTAATTATTTTGTTGTTCTTTGTAGGAAACCACCTAAGGATCCTTGGATGAGAAACCTCATCCGGATAATCCTTGACCTGCTTTCGGAGGTAAGGAAGGGCTTCAAATGCCCAAGCCTAAAAATGTAAATAGGATGCAAGAAAAATAGTCATAATATTTATTCAATATAAATTAATGGCTTAGTAAACAAATAATGATTATATTTATCATGAAAACCCAAGGAAAACCATATAATGTTATTGTGTTTGGGGACAACGTTGTCAGTAAATATTTGACAGTCATGTAGTAGCTATTATATCCCCAAGGATAGTTGTTGAATTTCTCAAAATCCTCAGCAAGCTTTAAAAAATCATCTTGTATGACTTTGTGGACGTCTCTTGCCAATATAATGGAATGGGAAAACAAAACTAAGCACAATTGTTCCCACAACCCATCTATTTTTTTCTTGCATTTGTTAGTTTTGGTAAGGGGTCGTTGGGACAATGCCTTCCCTCTCTTTGATGGTGGTGGTTTGGCTGGCCTGGTTGCCTTGGACCTTTTGTAGGGTGTTTCCTTGGTGAGAGGTTCTTCTGAAAGATTGCATCTCAAGCCCGTTACTATGGCAAACTCTTTCAGGACAAAACAAACTGGTATGCCATAGGAGTTGATGTAGATTTCATTCATCTTTTTTCCCCCTCCTTCGAATCTTTATCATCCCCCAGGTACTTGATCCTGCACTTGAGAAGATCATATATCATACTTATTTGGAAACGAAAAGTGTGGTCCTCAGGCATCTCAAGAAAGTATCCAAAACAGCTCTTCTTAAAAGGTCCGACTATGTTTTCATTCTTCATAATTTTCCTAAACTCATCAAAAGGTTTCCCCAACTGACATTTAAGTACAAAATTACCAGTTAGTTTTATAGGGTCATATATTGGAATCACAACTTAAAACCTATCAATACTAATAGTTTTAATAGCCTCATGTTGGGATTTCGATCTTATTTCATGCCTTATTTGTGAGGCATTATCATCATGTTGATAATGATCCTCTTTCTCAGTTTCTTCTTCCTCCTCTTCTTGTTTATCTTCCTCCTCTTCTTGTTTATCTTCTTCTTCTTTCTCTTCACTTTCATTTCCTAATATCCATACCCAAACCCTTGTCCACCTCCCTGAACGTTGTTTTCATATCTTTTCTTAGTTTCACTTTTTCCCGACTAATATTGATGCGGAAGCTCCTCTGAATCCCTCTATACTGTAACCTTTTTTGTTAGGTGGTCAGAAGTTCATCCACTTTAACTTTCACTTTCTTTTATTTTAGGAGACATGTTTTACCTACAAACAACATAAAAACAAAAATTACATTACAATTGATGTATGCACAAAATTTAAAAAATATATTACAAACACCACCAATACCGACACCACCAACCACCATAAATACCACTAACCAATGCACTACCACCACCACCAATAGCCACCATAAAATCCACCAGTTTCACCACGACGATCACCAACACCACCAATATGACCACCAATACCACAAACACTATCCAATAATACCACGACAGTCAACAGAACACTGCCCCAAAATTCTCCGTTCATACCGTTTCGCCCGTTTGACCAATCAAATGGCCCCGCCCACACAAACGGGCAACACTAGGATTTTCCACAGCCTTCCTGGCATGCCCAGGTCAATTTTCGATCCACGGCACCACCGGACCTCAGGTCCATCACCAGAACCGTGGGTTATGGCACACCAATTTTGCCCTAAACAGTCCCGTTCGTGCTATTTCTCTCGTTTGACTAACCAAATATCTCCGCCCACACAAATGGGCAACACTAGGAATCTCCCCGGTCTCCTTAGAATGCCCAGGTCAATTTTTGGTCCATGGCACCCTTGAAACCCAGACCCACCCCCAGAATCGTGGGCTATAGCACACCGATTTGGCTCCAAAATGCCCCGTTAGCACCATTTCCCCCATTTGCCCAACCAAATAGCTCCGCCCATACAAACAGGAAAAAATAGGATGCTCTCCATCCTCCCTGGAACCCCTAGGTCAATTTTTAACCCACGAAACTCCCAGGCCCACCCCCAGAACCGTGGGCGATAGCATACCAATTTGGCCCCAAATAGCTATGGTCTTGCCATTTCGCCTGTTTGACCAACCAAATATCTCCGCCCACAAAAATAGGAAACACTAGGACGCTCCCCAGCCTCGCTGGCATGCCCAGGTCAATTTTTAGTCCACGACACCCCCGAGCCTACCAATGAAACTGTGGGCTATATAGCACACCAATTTGGCCCCCAAAATGCCCCGTTTGCACCGTTTTGCCCGTTTGACCAACCAAATGGCCTTATACACACAAACAGGCAACACTAGGATGCTCCCCAGCCTTCCGGGCATGCCCAGGTAGAGTTTCAACCCACGACACCTCCTGACCGCAGGCCCACCCCCAGAACCGTGGGTTATAGCACACAGATTTGGTCCCAAATAGCCCGTTCGCCCTGTTTCTCCCGTTTGCCTAACCAAATGGCCCCACCCACATAAATGGGCAACTCTAGCATGCTCCCCTGCCGCCTTGGTATGCCCAGGTCAATTTTCGGCCCACGAAACCCCCGGACCCCAATCCAACCCCTGGAACCATGGGCTATATCACACAAATTTGGCCCCAAAATGCCCCATTCGCACCGTTTCACCAATTTGACCAACCTAATGGCCCCTCCCACATAAACGGGGAACACTAGGACACTACTCAGCCTCCTTGTCATACCTAAGTCAATTTTTTGGCCTACAAAACCTCCGAATCCCAGGCTCACCCCCGAAACCGTGGGCTATAGCGCATCGATTTGGCCCCAAAATGCCCTATTTGCACTGTTTCGCCCGTTTGACCAACCAAATGCCCCTCCCACTAAAATGGCCAACACTAGGCATCTCCCCAGCCTCCCTAGCATGCTCAAGTCAATTTTTCGCCTATACCACCCCCGAAACCCGGGCCCAAACCCAAAACCATAGGTTGTAGCATACTGATTTAGACACAAATAGCCTCATTTGCTCCAATTCTCCCGTTTGACCAACCAAATGGCCTCTCCCACACAAACGAGCAACACTAAGATGCTTCCTAGCCTCCCTGTCATGCCCTGGTTGATTTTTGGCCCACGAAACCTCCAGACCCTAAGCCCACCCCCCGAACCGTGGGCTATATCACTCTGATTTGGCCTCAAAATGCCTCGTTCACACTGTTTTTCCTGTTTGACCAACCAAAAGGTCCCCCACACAAATGCGTAACACTAGGAGGCTCCCTAGCCTCCCTGGCATGCCTAGGTAAATTTTTAGCCCACTGAACCCCCGGGATCACCACCCATAACCGTGGGCTATAGCGCATCGTTATTGCTCCAAAATGCCCTGTTCACTCCATTTGCCTATTTGACCAACCAAATAGCCCATCTCACATAAACGGGAAACACTAGGACGTTCCCCAGCCTCCCTGGAACGCCCAGGTTGATTTTCAGCTCATGGCACCCCCGAACCCCGGACCCCGGGCCCACCCCAGAATCGTGGGCCATGGTATACCAAATTTGCCTTAAAATGCCCCGTTCGTGCCGTTTTGACCGTTTGACCAACCAAATGGACCCACCCACACAAACAGGCAACACTAGGATGCATTTTATCCTCCCTGGCAAGCCCAGGTAAATTTTCAACATACGACACCACCAGACCCAGACCCACCCCCAAAATCGTGGGCTATAGCACACCAAATTGGCTCCAAAATGCCCCGTTCATGCCGTTTCGCCCGTTGGACCAACCAAATGGCCCCTCCCACTCAAACAAGAAATACTAGTATGCTCCCCTACCTTTCTGGTATGCCCAGGTCGATTTTTGGCCCGCGCCATCCCTGGAACCGTGGGCTATAACACACCGATTTGGCCCCAAAATGCCCCGTTCATGCTATTTCACCCGTTTGAATAACCAGATGGCCCCGTCCACACAAACGGGTAATACTAGGATGCTTCCCAGCTTCCCTGGCATGCCCAAGTTGATTTTCGACCCACAGCACCCCCAATCCCGACCCCACCCCCGAAACTGTGGGATATAGGACATCTCTTTGGCCCCAAATAGCCCCGTTCACGCTGTTTCTCCTGTTTGACCAACCAAATGGACCCGTCCACATAAATAGGAAACAATAGGCCGTTCCCCAGCCTCCCTTGCACGCCCAGGTTGAGTTTTTGCTCATGGTACACCTGGACCCTGGGCCCACCCCCAAAATTATAGGTAATAGCTTTCCCGAACCCTAAACCTTGGGCCCACCCCGGCACCCTCGAACCCTGATAACGCTCAATTTACACTTTTGAATGGGTGTAAGCGATTGTTGTCAATATAAAACCCTACTAGGTTGGGGTCGAATCCCACAGGGAATAGGGTGTGAACATCAATTTGTTTACGAAATACTTTACTGGTAGTTTATCATTTCCAAAAGTTGGGGGTTTAAAGTTCATAATGTATCAATCTTCACTTTCTGAATTTTTAGAGTTGTTATCAATATAAATGGGAAACCAGGGTTATGATCACTAAAGGTTTCGAATATTGACAGATACCAGGTAATGCTAAAGATCCTCGGAATGAGTAGAACAACAAAATATCCCTGACTATGATACTATCTGACTTATCTCTCGACCTCACTAGACAATTTATTATCTAATTCTCTCAAACTTAGATAATTTATCTATATCCAATCGGATGTTATCTTAGGTAGATTAATCCAGTTACGACACTAATCATTAAGCAGAAGGTTGATAGCTTTCGAGTCCCTGTTGATAATTCCTGTCCTCTAGTCTATTTCTCTGTTAGAAGCAAATAAAACCTAAGGCATAATCTAATGTTTAAAACCACTAGATTTCAGTTAAAACCATAGAATTTCAAGATGTTCTACTACTCTTTGAATCCGTTAAACACCTAGCATCATATCAAACCCTAATCCTTGGATCCCATAACCCCTACTAATGAAATTAGCCGCTCATGATTTGATGAAGTAAATCACAAGTTGAATTCATGATAATAATGATAAACTTACATATAGATGGAAAAAAATAAATAATTTCTTCAATTAAATCCCAAGTTAGAAACCCAAGAATAGTTGATAAGAGAGAAACTAAAAATAATTGGCAAAAGATAACAATGTATGTGTTTCTCCCTCCAAAATTCTTGTTCTGAATAATGAAAACTTTTTTCCTTAAAACCCTAAAAACTGCTATTTATACTAAAGCCTAATTAAGGAAATAAAATAACAAAATCGTAGCTGGGATCAGATTTAGGTGACGTCATATTGGTGTTGGTCGTCAAGATTTTGATGGCGTCTCAGATATGTCGTCAGAAGTCATGCCATATTGACCTGTTCTTCCTCACTCTGACGATGTCCTATGACGACTTACCACACTTGTGACGGCGTGTAGCAAATGTCATCAGACCTTTAGCTTATTTCACCATGTTCTGCCTCACTTTGACGACATATTCTGATGGCTTACCACACTTGTGATGAAATATTGAGAATGTCATCACTCTCATCCAGCAACTCTTCTTCACTTTTTTTCCTGAAGCCTTTTTCTAGTAGCTTACCACATCTCTGACGGCTTGCAAGAAATGCCGTTAGACTCATATCAACTTACTTGTACCAAATTTTACTTATTTTGTTCATCTTTCCTATGTTTTCCTCCCATCCTTGCTACAACTGCAATATCACAAGAAAATGATCAAAAACAACCAAAATTTGCTTAAGACTTCGCAATTATTTAGAGTTAAAAGCCTCAAATGTGTTAGCATCTGCTCAAACATCAACACCCTCAACTTAAAACAATTTATTGGCCTCAAGAAACCAAACACAACTAAGAGAATACAACGAACATTCAGCCGTCAATAACCAATTCTTAGCTCAGAACTCATTTTACCACCTCCAAGGTCAACCAACTCAAACTACTGTGCAATTTATTGAAAAGAAACAATGTAACACAAAGGCTTCTACACATGGAATCACTAAGTGCCAACAATCATGCTTGTAATGTAGACTACCCAAAAAAGCAAGTAACTTAGCAAGATACTACTGTGCCTCACAACAAAGAAATTCCCCTTTTTTCGCATTATCAGCAATCGAGGCATAATCACGGGGATAATCACAAATACTCTTGCGCTCAGAATGAAGTTCAACCAGTTTATGCCAAATACCATATGCTTTCCCTTATCGTCATTACCGAAGTGTCTAGACAGGTAAGCTAGGATCACTATAAGACTTTCGCAGGCTTGTAACGTAGGCTAGGGGCTGGTATAGTATTAAATGGAATTTAGAGTGACTAACCTCCTTGGCACTACCTTATCTTATGGGGTCCACTTATTAACCTCTTTTGCTCTCTTTTTCTTTTCTTGATCACACTTTCAGGATGGGTGCACTTCTTTTTATTCCAACAGATTTTCTTTACATGCTCTTGTTCACCAACGCCCAACCTTTTATTCCTTTTTTTTATTCTTTATCTTCTATTCTACCCTTCATCATAGCCAACTTATATCACGCACCCCTATGATAGCCACCTTCAACTTAGGCCGTTTGCCTACGTTAAGGTGCACAGTTTCCAAGGAGAACCAGGGCCAAAACAGGTTCATTATGATTTAAAAAGGGAAGGTGATGGGTTTCATGGAAAGAAAATGGTCAATTTAGGCTCAAACGGGGACCAAGGGATATAATGCATTACAGGGAAGGTCATTTAGGCTAAAAGTGACTTAAATTGAAAAACGGCCTATGATCCTTTCCTAACCCCTATCTCTTAACCAAGGCAAAACGAATTGGGCAAGTTCTAGATTCAGCAATATCACAGGGAACATAGTAAGATCTCACACACACTTGGCACATAAGCATTTCCCTAACTACTACTTATCTAGTTCATGCTGTTATTCAGATGTGATTGTTAAGCACAAAACTAATGCCCTAACCAGATGCTTAATAGTCACAATTTGAGGTAATTCACACAGTCGTGCAAAACAAACCTTCGGAGAGGTGTTCAAAATAATAATAAAAAAATTAGTTGACTACCTATAGAACTTGCACTACTCCTAGTTATTTATAGAATATGCTACAACAACATGCTACCCTACACCCTCAACTTAAAATCAAAACAAAATGAACCTAAGGGTTTAGAACGTACCTGGTAGAGATCAAGTACGAGGATCATGGAGTTTTATCCCCACATCAGTATCTACAGTCGGGACACTTATATCTGGAGTCTGCTGCTGCGCTGGCTCAGCTACCACTACATCTGAAGGAGGTGAACTAGATGAGGCTCCTACAGCTCTAGCTCGGAGCGCCTCCTCCCTTCTCAAGTGGTCATCTAGGGACACTTGTATTGACCGTTTCAGGTTCGCTTTGTCAGTGGCTGCTACCTCATCACTAGCTTGCGTCGTCTCTTCTGCTCTTATTTTCTAAGCCTTCTTCTTCTTTTTTGCCTTTTTCTCGAATTTGCCCTTATTCTCATCATCTCCTTGTCTCTTTCTCTTTCCTTTTCTCCTTTTACCTTTCTTTTCTTTGTTTTTCTTCTTCTGGACAGGCTCCTCGGTAAGATCAACAAACTCGAATTCACCTTTGGGCTCCTCAGCCACATCTTTTGTTACTATAATACACTGCAACTGTCTAATCACTCCAAACTCTGTCTTCATCTGTTTAAAATCAGATCTGAACTGTTTAAGCTCTGTACTCGACATTTCTCTTTCTCGCACATCAAACCGATTCTTTAAGTCAGAAAAACCTAGCAGGCAAGAACTCATAAGGCTCAAGTGCATCCCTGATTCTCTTATCTACTGCAGTAGAAAACTACTTGGCAAACTGCTTCAGCTGAGCCTTACACCATTGAGTTTGTCTAGCAATTTTTCTGAAGTTTGGTAAGTTGAAAACAAGTCCTGCTGGTGCTGCAGAAGTTGATGGAACTGACTTAGTTGCAGGCACTAAACCTGCCTGTGCTGAAGGTGGTGGTAGTACTGATCCTGCCTCAGGATCTTGTGCCACCACAGTAGGCACTGAACTAGAATCTGGAATAGGAGGCTCAACTGCCACCTCTGCTCCCCTCTCAGGCCTCAATGCAGGTAGATTTTCCTAACTTCTGATCGGATTGTGAGTTTTTCTAGCTGCGACATCATCATCCACACCTGCGATCTTGGGCATATTTGCTTCTTCACATAGCTAAAGAATTCGCAATTATTTATATTTAAAAGCCTCAAATGTGTTAGCATCTGCTCACACAACAGACCCCCGGCCCATACCCAGGTAGTTTGAGCCGTATCGCCCATTTGACCAACCAAATGGCCCCTTCCACATAAACGGGCAACACTAGGATACTCCCCAGCATCCCTGGCATGCCCAGGTCAATTTTTGACCCATGGAACCCCCGAGCCCACCCCCAGAACCATGGGCTATAGCACACCGATTTCGCCCCAAAACTCCCCGTTCGAGCCGTTTCACCTGTTGGACAAACCAAATGGCCCCGCCCACACAAACGGGCAACACTAGGACGCTCCCAGCCTCCCTGTAATACCCAGGTCAATTTTCAGCGTACAGTATCCACGGACCCCGAGTCCACCCCCAAAACCGTGGGCTATAGCATACCGATTTAGCCCTAAAATGATCCATTCGCGCCGTTTTGCTCGCTTGACCAACCAAATAGCCTCGCCCACATAAACGGGAAACACTAGGACGCTCCTCAGCCTCCGTGGCATACCCAGGTCGATTTTCATCCCACAGAACCCCCAGAACCCGGGCCACCCCTTGAACCGTGGGCTATAGCACACCAATTTATCTCCAAAACATCCCATTTGCACCGTTTCGCCCTTTTGACAAAAAAATGGCCCGTCCCACATAAACGAGGAATACCAAGACTCTCCCAAGCCTCTCTGACATGTCCAGGTCAATTTTTGGTCGACGGTACCCCCAGACCCCGAGCCCAACCCTAGAATTGTGTGCTATAGCATATCAATTTGGCCCCAAAGAACCCCATTTCTCCTGTTTAACCAACAAAATAGCCCCTCCCACACAAACGGGAAATACTAGGATGCTCCCCAGAGTCCCTGGCACGCCCAAGTCGATTTTTGGCCCACGCCACCCCTGGATCCTAGGCCCAACCTAGAACCGTGGGCTATAGCTCACTGAATTGGCCCCAAAATGCCTCATTCGCGTGCGTTTTGGTCATTTGACAAACCAAATGGCCCCTCCTACATAAACGGGAAACACTAGGTCGCTCCCCAGCCTCCCTAGCAAGCCCCAGGTCAATTTTCAGCCCACAGCACCCCCGGACCCTGGGCCCACCCTCGAAACCGTGGGCTATAGCACACCGATTTGGCACCAAAATACTTGAATCGCACTGTTTCGCCCGTTTGACTAACCAAATGGCCCCGCCCACACAAACGAGCAACACTAGGACGCGCCCCAGCCTCCTTAGCACGCCCAAGTTGATTTTAGACCTACGGCACCTCAGGACCCCTGCCCTACCCCTGAAATTTTTGGCTATAGCAAATCGATTTAACCCCAAATAGCCCGGTTCACACCGTTTCTCCCATTTGTCCAACCAAATGGCCCCGCCGAACGGGCAATACTAGGATGCTGTCCAGCCTCCCTGTAATGTCCAGGTCAATTTTTGGTCGATGACAACCCCTGACCCCGGGCCCAGACCCGAAACCGTGGGAAATAACATATTGATTTGGCCTCAAAATGCTCGGTTCGTGCCGTTTTGCCCGTTTGACCAACCAAATGGCCCCGCCCACTTAAATTGGA
This sequence comes from Capsicum annuum, assembly GCF_002878395.1. Classification (NCBI taxonomy): domain Eukaryota; kingdom Viridiplantae; phylum Streptophyta; class Magnoliopsida; order Solanales; family Solanaceae; genus Capsicum; species Capsicum annuum. The sequence goes on along the minus strand of NC_061114.1, from coordinate 7,355,078 downwards.
AACACTAGGATGTTCCCCAGCCTTCTTTTCATGCCCAAGTTAATTTTTAGCCCATGGAATCCCTGGACCCCGAGCCCACCCCTAATACCGTGGGCTATAGTAGACCGATTTAGCCTCAAAACACCCCATTCACGTCGTTTGACCAAACAAATTGCCCCGACTATACAAATGGGAAATACTAAGATGCTCCCTAGCATCCATGGCATGCCTAGGTCAATTTTCGGCCCATGACACCCCCGTACCCTAGGCCCACCCCCAGAATCGTACGCTATAGCATACTGATTTGGCCTCAAAATGCATCGTTTGCTCCATTTCTCCCATTTGACCAACCAAATAGTCTCCCCCACACAAACGGGCAACTCTAGGATGCTCCCCAGCCTCCCAGGCAAGCCCAGATCAATTTTTGATCCATGGAACCCCCTGAGCCCGATCCCACCCTCAGAACAGTGGGCAATAGCACAAAGATTTGGCCCCAAAATGCCCTATTCGCGCCGTTTCACCCGTTTGACCAAGGAAATAGCTTTGCCTACACAAACGGGGAACACTATGATGCTCCCCAGCCTCCTTGGCATGTCCTGGTCGAATTTTGGTACACGCCACCTTCGGACCCCAGGCCCACCCTGGAATCGTGTGCTATAACACACCGATTTAGCCCCAAAACACACTGCTCATGCCGTTTTACCCATTTAACCAAACAAACATCCCCGCCCACATAAATGGGCAACACTAGGATGCTTCCCAACTTCCCTGGCACGCCCAGTTTGATTTTCGACCCACAGCACCCCCTGAACCGTGGGTTATAGCACATCGATTTGGCCCCAAAAAGCCTCGTTTCTCTCGTTTGACCAACCAAATGGCCCCGCCCACACAAATGGGCAATACTTGGACCCTCCCCTACCCTCTGTCATACCCAGGTCAATTTTTAACCCACGCCGCCCCCGAGACTGTGGGCTATAGGATATCAATTTGGCCCCAAAATGCCTCATTTGTGCTGTTTCGCCTGTTTGACCTACCAAATGGCCCCGCCCACAGAAACGGCAGCCTCCCTAGCTTGCCTAAGTCGATTTTCAGCCCACGTCACACCCGGATCCCAGACCCACTCCAGAACCGTGCGCTATAGCACACCAATTTATCCATAAAATGCGCTGTTCGCACTATTTCGCCCATTTAACCAACCAAATGACCCCGTCCATAAAAACAGACAATAATAGGATGCTCCCTAGCCTCTCTGGCATGTCCAGGTTGATTTTCGGCCCATGACACCCTCGTACCCTAGGCCCACCCCCAGAATCGTATGCTATGGCATACCGATTTGGCCCCAAAATGCATCGTTCGCTCCAGTTCTCCCATTTGACCAACCAAATAGCCTCGCCCACACAAACGGGCAACTCTAGGATGCTCCCCAGCCTCCCAGGCACGCCTAGATAAATTTTTTATCCATGGTACCCCCTGAGCCCGAGCCCACCCTCAGAACAGTGGGCAATAACACAAAGATTTGGCCCCAAATTCCCTATTCTCGCCGTTTCACTCGTTTGACCAAGGAAATAGCTTTGCCTACACAAACGGGGAACACTACGATGCTCCCCAGCCTCCTTGGCACGTCTTGGTCGATTTTCTGCACACGGCACCTTTGGACCCCAGGCCCACCCTGGAATCGTGTGCTATAACACACCGATTTGGCCCCAAAACACACTGCTCATGCCATTTCGCCCATTTAACTAAACAAACATCCCCGCCCACATAAATGGGCAACACTAGGATGCTTCCCAACTTCCTTGGCACGCCCAGTTTGATTTTCGACCCACAGCACCCCCTGAGCCGTGGGTTATAGCACATCAATTTTGCCCCAAAAAGCCTCGTTTCTCTCGTTTGACCAACCAAAAAGCCCCGCCCACACAAACGGGCAATACTTGGACCCTCCCCTACCCTCTATCATACCCAGGTCAATTTTTAACCCACGCCGCCCCTGAGACTGTGGGATATATCATATCAATTTGGTCCCAAAATGCCTCATTTGTGCTGTTTCGCCCGTTTGACCTACCAAATGGCCCCGCCCATACAAACGGCAGCCTCCCTGGCTTGCCCAAGTTGATTTGCAGCCCACGGCACACCTGGAGCCTAGACCCACCCTAGAACCGTGCGCTATAGCACACCAATTTGTCCATAAAATGCCTCATTCACCAACCAAATGACCCCGTCCACAAAAACGGACAATACTAGGAAGCTCCCTAGCCTCTCTGGCATGTCCAGGTTGATTTTCGGCCCATGACACCCTCGTACCCTAGGCCCACCCCCAGAATCGTATGCTATAGCATATCGATTTTGCCCCAAAATGCATCGTTTGCTCCATTTCTCCCATTTGACCAACCAAATAGCCTCGCCCACACAAACGGGCAACTGTAGGATGCTCCCCAGCATCCCAGGCACACCCACATCAATTTTTGATCCATGGCACCCCCTGAGCCCGAGCCCACCCTCAGAACCGTGGGCAATTGCACAAAGATTTGGCCCCAAAATGCCCTATTCGCGCCGTTCCACCCGTTTGACCAAGGAAATAGCTTTGCCTACACAAACAGGGAACACTATGATACTCCCCATCTTCCTTGGCACGCCCTGGTCAATTTTTGGCACACGGCACCTCTGGACCCCGGGCCCACCTCAGAATTGTGTGCTATAACACACCGATTTGGCCCCAAAACATACCGCTCATGCCATTTCGCCCATTTAACCAAACAAACATCCCCGCCCACACAAATGGGCAACACTAGGATGCTTCCCAACTTCCCTAGCACGCCTAGTTTAATTTTTGACCACAGCACCCCCTGAACCGTGGGTTATAGCACATCGATTTGGTCCCAAAAAGCCTCATTTCTCTCGTTTGACCAACCAAATGGCCCCGCCTACACAAACAGGCAATACTTGGACCCTCCCCTACCCTCTGTCATACCCAGGTCAATTTTTAACCCATACTGCCCCCGAGATTGTGGCTATAGCATATCAATTTGGCCCCAAAATGCCTCATTTGTGCTGTTTCGCCCGTTTGACCTACCAAATGGCCCTGCCCACACAAAAGGTAGCCTCTCTGGCTTGCCCAAGTCAATTTTCAGCCCACGTCACACCCGGAGCCCAGATCCACCCCAGAACCGTGGGCTATAACACACCAATTTGTCCATAAAATGCCCCGTTCGCACTGTTTTGCCCATTTAAACAACCAAATGACCCCGTCCACAAAAACAGATAATACTAGGATGCTTTCTAGCCTCTCTGGCATGTCCAGGTCAATTTTTGGCCTACAACACCCCCAAACCCCGGGCCCACCCCTAAAACCGTGTGCTATAACACACATTTGACCCCAAAATGCCTTATTCACACTGTTTCGCCCGTTTGACCAACAAAATGGCCTTGCCCACATATACGAGCAACACTAGGATGCTTTCCAGCCTACCTGGCATGCTCAGGTCAATTTTTTGTTAACGAAACCCCCAATCCCTGGGGCCACTCTCAGAACCGTGGTTAATAGCATACCGATTTGTAACCAAAATACCCCATTCCCACCGTTTCGCCCGTTTGACTAATGAAATAGCCCCGCCCATACCAATGGGGAACACTAGGATTATCCCTAGCCTTCCTGGCATGCCCTGGTCATTTTTCGGTCCACGACACCCCCAAACCCCGAGCCCACCCCCAGAACCGTATGGTATAGCACACCGATTTGGCCCTAAATCACACGGATCGCGCATTTTCAACCATTTCAATTACCAAATAGCCTGGCCCTCAGAAACGGGAAATACTAGGATGCTGTCCAACCACCCAGGGACGCCCAGTTTGATTTTTGACCCACGGCACCCCCGGACCCCATGCCTGTCCCTGGAACCATGGCCTATAGCACACCAATTGGCCCTAAGTAACCTCGTTTCTCCTGTTTGACAAATAAAATGGTCCCACCCACTCAAACTGGAAACACTAGGACGCTCCCCAGCCTCCCTAGCACGCCCAAGTCAATTTTGGCCCATGGTAGCCCTGAACCCCGGGCCCACCCCCAAACCAAAACACCTCGTTCATGCTGTTTATCCTGTTTGACCAATAAAATAGCCTTTCCCACATAAACGGGCAACACTAGGACGCTCCATAGCCTACCTAGTACGCCCATGGGTTTAGGGCTATAGCACACCGATTTGGCCAACAAAATGCCCCGTTCGCACCTTTCTGCCCGTTTGACCAATAAAATGGACCCATCCACACAAACGGGCAACACTAGGATTCTACCTAGCCTCCCTAGCATGCTCGAGTCGATTTTCAGCCGACGGAACCCCCGGACCCCAGGATCATCCCCAGAATTGTGTTTTATAGCACACCGATTGATCCCAAAATGTCCCGTTCATGCTGTTTCTCCTATTTTCCCAATAAAATGGCCCCGCCCTTGCAAACGGGAAACACTAGGACACTCCGCAGCCTCCCTGTCATGCCTAGGTTGATTTTCATCCCACGAAACCCCCGTACCTAGGGTCCACCCCCAAAATCGTGGGCTATAGCACACCGATTAGGCCCTAAATTGCCCCATTTCTCCTGTTTGACCAACAAAATGGCCCCGTCCACACAAACATGCAATACTAGGATGATCCGCAGCCTTCCTGGCACACCCAGGTCAATTTTTGGCCCATGACAGCCCTAACCTCGGGCCCTCCCCCAAACCCGTGGGCTATAGCACACTAATTTTGGCCCTAAAATGCCATGTCGGAGCTGTTTTGCCCGTTTTACCAACAAAATGGCCCCTTCCTTATAAACAGGCAACACTAGGACACTTCCTCACCTCCCTGGCATGCCCAGATCAATTTTCAGCCTATGGAACCCCCGGGCCCACCCCCCAAATTGTGTGCTATAGCACACCAATTTAGCTCTAAAATGCCCCATTTGCGCTTTTTTTGCCCGTTTAACTAATAAAATGGCCCCTCCCACCCAAACGGGAAACACAAGGATGCTCCCTAGCCTTCCTGGCACACCCGAGTTAATTTTTTTCCCACAAAACCCCGGACCCCAGGATCACCTGAGAGTCGTGGGCTATAGCACACCTATTTGGCCCCAAAATGCCCTATTTATGCTATTTTGCATGTTTGTTTAATGAAATGGCCCCGCCCATACAAACGGGAAACACTAGGATGTTCTGCAGCCTACTTGGCATGCCCAAGTCGATTTTACGCCCACAGGAACCCCAGACCCCGGGTCCACCCCTAGAACTGTGGGCTATAGCATACCGATTTGGCCATAAAATGCCCCGTTCACATTGTTTGACCAACCAAATAGCCCCGCCGACACAACCGGGAAACACTAGGATTCTCCTCAGCCTCCCTGGTACGCCAAGGTAAATTTTTGACCCACGGCACCCTCGAACCCTAGCCCCACCCACAGAACTGTGGGCTATAGCACACTGTTTTGTCCCCAAATAGCCCCGTTCACACCGTTTCTCTCGTTTGACAATAAAAATGGCAACGCCCAGACAAACAGGCCACACTAGGAGGTTAATTTTTGGCCCACGGCACCCCCGGACCCCGGGCCCACCCATAGAACAATGAACATAACACACCGATTTGGCCTTAAAATGCCTCATTCACGCCGTTTAGCTTGTTTGACCACACAAATGGCCCCGCCCATACAAAAGGGCAACTCTAAGACGCTTCCTAGCCACCCTAGCACATCCAGGTCAATTTTTTTCCCATGGCACCCCCAGGCCCCGAGCCTACCCCTAGAGCTGTGGGCTATATAGCACACCGATTTGGCCCCAAAATAACCTATTCCCATTGTTTCACCTATTTGACTAACCAAATGGCCCTTCCCATATAAACGGGCAATACTAGGATGCTTCATAACCTCTATGGCGCAGCCAGTTTGAATTTTTACCCACAAAATCCTCGGACTACGAGCCCACCACCAGAACCGCAGACTATAGCATACCGATTGGTCCCCAAAATGCCCTATTCGTGCTGTTTTGCACGTTTGACAAACCAAATGGCCCCGCCAATAAAATTGGGCAACACTATTACGCTCCCTAGGCTCCCTAGCATGTCTACATCAATTTTTTACCCACGACACCACCAAACCCCGGGCCTACACCCGCAGCCGTGGGCTATAACATACCGATTTGGCCCCAAAATGCCCCGTTCGCACTGGTTCTCCTATTTGACCAACCAAATAGCCCCGCCAAGATAAATTGGAAATACTAGGATGCTCCCCAACCTCCCTACTACACCCTGGTTGATTTTCGACCCACGACACCCCCGGACTCTTGGCCCACCCCCGGAACCGTAGGATATAGCACACCATTTGGCCCCAAAATGCCCCGTTCGCGCCGTTTCAAACGCTTGACCAACCAAATTTCCCCGGCCCAAAAACTGGGCAATACTTAGATGCTCCCCAACCTCCCTGGCATGCCTAGGTTGATTTTTAGCCCATGGAACCTCTGGACCTCGAGCCAACACCCAGAACCATGGGCCCCAAAATTCCCCGTTCGTAATGTTTCGCTCGTTTGAACAACCAAATGGCCCCGCCCACATAAATGGGCAACACTAGGATGCTTCTTAGCCTCCCTGTCATACCCAAGTCAATTTTAGGCCCACGTAACCCTCGGACCCCTGGGCCCACCCTTAAAACTGTGGGTTAAAGCACACTGATTTGGCCCCAAAATGCCCCGTTCGTACCGTTTCTCCTGTTTGACCAACCAAATGGCCCCGCCCACACTAATGGGAAACACTAGGATGATCCCTAGCGTCTCTAGCACGTCTAGGTCAATTTTTGGCACATGGCACCCCCAGAGCCCGAGACCACCTTTGGAACTGTGGGCTATAGCACACTGATTTTTCCCCAAAATGCCCTGTTCGCACCGTTTCACCCGTTTGACCAACCAAATGGCCCCGCCTTCACAAACAGGCAATACTAGGATGATCCCGTACCTTCCAAGCACGCCCAGGTTAATTTTCAACCAACAATACCCCCAGACCCCGGGCCTACCTATAAAACCGTGGGCTATAGCACACCGATTTGGCCCCAAAATGCCCCTTTTGCGCCGTTTTGCCCGTTTGACAAACTAAATGGCCCCGTCCAAGCAAACGGACAACACTAGAAAGCTCCCCAGTCTCCCTGGCATGCCCAGGTGGATTTTTGACCCTCGAAACTCCCGAACCCCAGGCTCACTCCTGGAACCATGGGCTATAGCATATAGATTTGGCCCCAAAATGCCCCATTCATGCCGTTTTGCCCGTTTGACCAGCCAAATGGCCCCTCCCACACAAGTGGCAAACAGTAGAATGCTCCCCAGCCTCCCTGGCATACCCAGGTTAACTTTAGGCCCACAGCACCCCCGAACCCCGGGTCCATGCCCAGAACCGTGGGCTACAACACATGGATTTGGCCATAAAATGCCCCATTCATGTTGTTTCGCTCGTTTGACCAACCAAAGGGCCTCGCCCATATAAACAGACAACAATAGGATGCTCCCAGCCTCCCTGGCATGCCCAAGTCAATTTTTGACCCACGGCACCCACGGACCCCGCCCTCACCACCAGAACTATTGGATATAGCACACCAATTTGGCCCTAAATAGCCCCGTTGCACCGTTTGTCCAACATAATGGCCCTACCTATACAAATGGGAAACACTAGGACGCTCTCCAGCCTCTCTAGCATGCCCAGGTTGATTTTTGTCCCACGTCACCCCCGAACCCCAGGCCCACATCCAGAACTATGGGCAATAGCACATCGATTTGACCCCTAAATGCCCTGTTCACGCCGTTTTACCCATTTGACTAACCAAATTGCCCCGACGACTAAAACAGGAAACACTAGGGCACTCCTCAGCCTCCATAGCACACTCAGGTTGATTTTCATCCCACGCCACACCCGTACCCTGGGCTCACCCCCGAAATCGTAGGCTATAGCACACCGATTTGTCCCCAAAATACCCCATTCACAATGTTTTGTCCGTTTGACCAACCAAATGGCCTTACCCACATAAACGGGAAATAATAAGATGCCCTCTAGCCTCCCTGGCACATCCATGTCATTTTTCAGCCTACAACACCCCCGGACCCCAGGCCCACACCTGAAACCATTTGCTATAACACACCAATTTGGCCCTAAAATAACCAATTCATAATGTTTTGCCCGTTTAACCAACCAAATTGCCCTTCCCACATAAATGAGCAATACTAGGATGCTCCCTAGCCTCCCTGGCATTCCCAGGTCAATTTTTGGCCTATGGCACCGTGGGACCCTGGGCCCAACTTCAAAACCGTGGGCTATAGCACATCGATTTAGCCCCAAAATACCCTGTTCATGCAGTTTTGCTCGTTTAACTAACCAAATGGCCCCGTCCACATAAACAGGCAACACTAGGATGCTCCCACCCTCAGAACCGTGGGCAATAACACATTGATTTTGCCCCAAAATGCCCCGTTCGTGTCGTTTGACCAACAAAATAGCCCCGCCCATACAAACGGGGAATACTAGGATGCGCCCCAGCCTCTCTGGCATACCCTGGTCAATTTTTGGCCCACGACACCCCTGAACCCCAGGCCCACCCCCAGAACCGTGAGCTACAGAACACCGGTTTGGTCTAAAATCACACCGTTCATGCCGTTTCGCCCATTTGACACACCAAATGGCCTCGTCCACACACACGGGAAATAGTAGGATGCTTCCCAACCTCACTGGCATGCCAGTTTAATTTTCAACAGACAGCACCCCTGAACCTCGGGCCCACCCACGGAACCATGGGCTGTAGCACACCGAGTTGGCCCCAAAAAGCCTCGTTCTCGCCGTTTTTCCCATTTGACCGACCAAATATCCTTGACCACATAAACGGAAGCCTCCCTGGGATGCCCTGGTCGATTTTCATCCCACAGCACACCCAGACCCTAGGCCCACACCCAAAACCATGGGCTATAACACACCAATTTGGCAATAAAATGCCCCGTTCGTGCTGTTTTGACCATTTGACTAATCAAATTGACCCGCCCACAAAAACGGGAAACACTAGGATGCTCTCTAGGCTTCCTGTCATGTCTAGGTCGATTTTATGCAAATGCAACCCCTGAACCCTGGGCCCACCCCCAAAAACGTGTGCTATAACACATCGATTTGGCCCCAAAACGCCCTATTCACGCTGTTTCACCCATTTAACCAACCAAGAGTCTTCGCACACACAAACAGGAAACACTAGGATGCTCTCCAGCCTTTCTGGCACGCCCAGGTTTATATTTGGCCCACAAAACCATTGAACCTCGGGCCCACCCTTGGAACCGTGGGCAATAGCATACCGATTTGGCCCAAAAATGTCTCGTTCGCGCTGTATCGCCCGTTTGACCAAGGAAATGGCTCCGCCCATACAAACGGCGAATACTAGAATGCTCCCCAGACTCCCTGACACGCCCTGGTCGATTTTTTACGCATGGCACCCCCAAACCCCGGTCCCACCCCCAGAACCGTGTGCTATAGCACACCAATTTGGCCCCAAAAATACCATTTGCATCGTTTCACCCATTTGACCAACCAAATGGCCCCACCCACACAAAAAGGAAAAACTAGGATGCTTCACATCCTCTCTTGCATGCCCAGTTTGATTTTTGGCCTAGGAAACCCCCAGACCTTGGGCCCACCACTATAACCATGGGCTATAGCACACCGATTGGGCCCTAAATAGCCTTGTTTCTCCTGTTTGTCCAACAAAATATCCCCACCCACATAAATAGGAAACACTAGGATGCTCCTCAACCTACCTGGCACGCCCAAGTTGATTTTTAGCCCATGCCTCCCCTAAACCCCGAGCCCACCCCTAAAACTATGGGCTATAGCATACTGATTTTAGCCCTAAAATGCCTCATTCGCACCGGTTTCTCATTATTTCATCCATTTGACCAACAAAATATCCCCACCGACATAAACGGGTAATACTAGGATAACCCCCAGCTCCCTGGTACGCCCAGGTCAATTTTCAGCCCATGCCACCCCCATACTTGGGGCCCACCCCTAGAATCATGGACTATAGCACATCGATTTGGCCCCAAAATGCCCCATTCGTGCCTTTTTGCCCATTTGACAAATAAAATGGCCCCACCCACACAAATGAGAAACACTAGGATGTTCCCTATCCTCCCTAGTATGCTCAACTTATTTTTTGGCCCACAGAACCCCCGGACTCCGGGGTCACCCCTAGAATTGTGGGCTATAGCACACCGATTTGGCCCCAAAATACCCCATTTATGCCGTTTTGCTCGTTTGACCAACGAAATGGCCCCTGCCACCCAAACGTGAAATACTAGGATGCTCCGCAGCCTCCTTGGCATACCCAGATTGATTTTCTTCCCACGGCACCCCCAGACGGCGGGTCCACCCCAGAATCGTGGGCTATAGCACACCGATTTAGCCCCAAAATTCCCCATTCGCACCATTTAACCAACCAAATGGCCCCGCCCATACAAACGGGAAACATTAGGATACTCCAAGCCTCCCTGGCACGCCCAGGTTAATTTTTGACTAACGACATCCTCAAAACCCGGCCCCACCCCCAAAACTGTGGCCTATAGCGCACTATTTTAGCCCTAAATAGCCCCATTCGCACCGTTTCTATCGTTTGACCATCAAAATGGCCCCACCTACATAAACGGGCCATACTAAGATGTTCCACGGCCTCCTTGGAATGCCCAGGTCGATTTTTGGCCCACAGAACCCCTGGACCCCGAGCCCACCCCTGGAACCGTGAACTATAGCACAATAATTTATCCCTAAAATGCCTCATTCACGCCGTTTAACCCATTTGACCACCCAAATGGCACAACCCACACAAACGGACAACACTCAGATGCTCCCTAGCCTCCCTAGCACAATCATGTCAATTATCAGCCCACGAAACCCCCAAACCCCGAGCCCACCCCCAGAATTAGGGGCTATAGCACACCGATTTGGCCCCAAAATGCCTTGTTGGCACCGATTCGCCCATTTGACCAACCAAATGGCCCCACCCACACAAACGGGAAATACTAGGATGCTTTACATCCTTCCTTGCACACCCAATTTGATTTTTATCCCAGGGAACCCCCAGACCTCGAGCCCACCACTGGAACCATGGGCTATATCACACCGATTTGTCCCTAAATAGACTCGTTTCTCCTGTTTGACCAACAAAATGGGCCCGCCCACATAAATAGGAAATACTAGGACGCTCCCCAGCCTCCCTGGCATGCCCAAGTCGATTTTTAACCCATGCCTCCCCCGAACCCCAAGCCCACCCCCAAAACTGTGGGCTATAGCATACTGATTTTAGCCCTAAAATGGCTCATTCGCGCTGTTTCACCCGTTTGATCAACAAAATAGCCCAACTAACATAAACGGGTAATACTAGGACACTCCTCAGCTCCCTGGTACGCCCAGGTCAATTTTCAGCCCATGCCAACCCAGACTTGGGGCCCACCCCCAGAACCGTGGCCTGTAGCATATCGATTTGGCTCGAAAATGCCCTATTCGTGCCTTTTTGCCCATTTGACCAATAAAATAGCCCCACCCATACAAACGGGCAAAACTAGGATGCTCCCTATCCTCCCTGGCGCGCTCGAGTTATTTTTTGGCCCAAGAAACCCCGGACCCCAGGATCACTCCCAGAATTGTGGGCTATAGCACACCGATTTGGCCCCAAAATGCTCCGTTTGTGCCGTTTCACCCGTTTGACCAACTAAATGGCCCCTCCCACACAAATGTGAAATACTAGGATGCTCCGCAGCCTCCCTGGCATGCCCAGATCAATTTTCGTCCCATGGCACCCCTAGACCGCGGGTCCACCCCGAAGCCGTGGGCTATAGCACACCGATTTAGCCCCAAAATTCCCCATTCGCACCGTTTGACCAACCAAATGGCCCCGCCCACACAAACGGGCAACAATAGGATACTTCCAAGACTCCTTGGCACGCCCAGGTCGATTTTCGATGAACGACATCCTCAAACCCCGGCCACACCCTCAAAACTATAGGCTATAGCGCACTATTTTAGCCCCAAATAGCCCCATTCGCGCCGTTTTTATCATTTGACCATTAAAATGGCCCCACCCACACAATAGGGCCATACTAAGATGTTCCACGGCCTCCTTGGAATGCCCAGGTTAATTTTTGGGCTACGAAACCCCCGAACCCCGGGCCCACCCCTGGAATCCATATAAAAGGGCAACACTAGGATACTCCCTATCCTCTCTGGCATGACCAGGTCAATTTTTGGCCTACGGCACAGCTAGACCCTGAGACTACCCTCTGAACCATGGGCTACAGCACATTGATTTGGTCCTAAAACACCCTGTTCGAGCCGTTTAGATCATTTGACCAACTAAATGGCCCTTCCCACACAAATGGATAACACTAGGATGCTCCAAAGCTTTCCTAGGATGCCCAGGTCAATTTTTGGCCCACGGCACCCCCGAACCCCGAGCCCACCCTCAGAACCGTGGGCAATAGCACACTGATTTAGCCCCAAAATGACCCGTTCACGCCGTTTCGCCTGTTTGACCAACCAAATGGCCCCTCCCACACAAATGAGAAATAGTAGAAAGCTCCCCATCCTACCTAACATGCTCAGGTCGAGTTTTCACCCATGGCAGCCTCGAACCCTGGGCCTTCCCTCAGAACTCTGGACTATAGCACACCAATTTGGCCCCAAAACTTCCCATTTGCACTGTTTTTCCTGTTTAACCAACCAAATGGCCTCGCCTGTACAAACGGGCAACACTAGGATGCTCCCAAGCTTCCTGCCATGCCCAAGTCGATATTTACCCCACGACACCCTCTAAACCATAGGTAATAGCATACCGATTTAGGCCCCAAAATGTCCCGTTCGCACCGTTTTGCCCGTTTGACCAACGAAATGGCCTCGCCCACACAAAATGGGAATAGTAGGATTCTTCGCAACCTCTCTGGCATGCCCTGGTTGATTTTCATCCAACGACACCCGCAGACCCCGGACCCACCTGCAGAATCATGTGATATAACACACCAATTTAGACCCAAAACACACCATTTTTGCCGTTTTGCCCATTGGACTAGCCAAATGGCCCTGCCCATACAAATGGGCAACACTAGGATGCTTTCTAACCTCCCTGGCAAGCCCAGTTCGATTTTTGACTCACAGCACCCCCAGACCCCGGGCCCACCCCTGGAACTATGGGCTATAGCACATCGACTTAGCCTAAAGTAGCCCCATTTCTCCTGTTTAACCTACAAAATGGCTCCGCCCACAAAAACAGGCAACACTAGAATGCTCCCCAACCTCCCTGGCATACCCAGATCAATTTTTGGTCGACGGGACCACCGAACCCCGGGCCCATCCCCAAAATCATAGGCTATGGCACACTGATTTAGGCCCCAAAATGCCTCATTATCGCCGTTTCACCCGTTTGACCAACAAAATAGCCCCGCCCAAATAAAAGGGCAGCCTTAGGATGCTCCCCACCCTTTCTTGCATGCCCAGGTCTATTTTGAGCCTATGGAACCCCCGAACCCAGGGCCTACCCCTGGAACCGTGGCTCATAGCACACCGATTTGGCCCAAAAATGCCCCGTTCGTGCCTTTTTGCCCTTTTGACCAGCAAAATGGTTCCGCCCGCACAAACGAGAAACACTAGGATGCTACCTTGTCTCCCTGGCATGCACAGGTCAATGTTTGACCTACGCCACTCCCAGAACCTTAGGTTATAACACACCGATTTGGCCCCAAAAAGCTTCGTTCGTGTCGTTTTGCCCGTTTGACCAACCACACTGCCCCACCCACACAAATGGCAGTCTCCCTGGCACGCCTAAGTTGATTTTCAGTCAATCGCACCCCCGAGCCCACCCTCAAAACCGTGGTCTATAGAACACCAATTTGGCCACAAAATGCCCCGTTCGTGCTATTTCGCCTGTTTCACCAACCAAATTGCACCGCCCATAAAAACGGACAACACTAGGATGCTCCCTAGCCTCCCTGGCATGTCCATGTTAATTTTTAATCCACGGCACCCCCGGACCCCAGGACCACCCTCGAAACCATTTACTATAACACACTGATTTGGTTCCAAAATTCCCCATTCACGCTGTTTCGCCCGTTTGAACAACTAAATAGACCTGTGCACATAAACGGGAAACACTAGGATGCTCCCTAGCCTCCCTGGCACGTGCTAGTCAATTTTTGTCCAATGACACCGTCGGACGCCGGGCTCACCCTAAGAACCGTGGGTTATATAGCACATCAATTTGGCCCCAAAATACTCCGTTTACGCCATTTCACCCGTTTGACCAACCAAATGTCCCCGGCTATGTAACCGGCAAACACTAGAATGATCCTAAGCCTCCCTAGCTCGCCCAGGTCAATTTTTGGCCCCTGGCACTCCCATACCCTGGATCCACCCATGGAACCATAGGCAATAGCATATCAATTTGGCCTCAAAATGCCCCGTTCATGCCGTATCTACCATTTGACCAATGAAATAGCCCCGCCCACACAAATGGGGAATACTAGGATGTTCCTCAGCCTCTCAGGCATTCCCTGGTCGATTTTCATACCACGAAACCCCCAAACTTCGGGCCCACCCCCAGAACCGTGAGCTATAGAACACCGTTTTGGTCCTAAAACACACCGTTCATGCCGTTTCGCCCATTTGACCAACCAAGTGTCCTGGTCCACCCAAATGGGTAACAGTAGGATGTTTCCCAACCTTCCTGGCATGCTAGTTCAATTTTCGACCCACAGCACCTCCGAACCTCGGGCCTACCCTCGAAACCGTGGTCGCACACTAATTTGGCCCCAAAATGCCTTGTTCACGTCGTTTTGCTTGTTTGACCAACCAAATGGCACCGATCACACAAACAGCAGCCTTCCTAGCATACCTTGGTCGATTTACAGCCCACGACACACCCGAACCCCAGGCCCACACCCGAAACCATGGGCTATAGCATACCAATTTGGCAACAAAATGCCCCGTTCGTGCTGCTTCACCCATTTGACCTATCAAATGGCCTTGCCCAAAAAAAAATAGGCAATACTAGGATGCTCTCTAGCCTCCCTTGCATGTCCAGGGCAATTTTTTGCCCATGGTATCCCTGAACCCCGGGCCCACCCCTGAAATTGTATGCTATAACACACCGATTTGGCCTCGAAATGCCCTATTCACTCCATTTTGCCAGTTTGACCAACCAAATGGCCCGACACACACAAACAGGAAGAACTAGAAAGCTCCTTATCCTTCCTGGCACGTCCAGGTTGATATTTATCCCACAGCACACCAAACCTCAAGCCTACCCTCAGAACCGTGGGCAACAACATAGCTATTTGGCCCCAAAATGCCTCGTTCACGCTGTTTGGCCCATTTGACTAATGAAATAGCTCCACCCACATAAATAGGGAACACTAGGATGCTCCCCGACCTCTCTGACATACCCTGGTCAATTTTTGGCTTACATCACTCCCAAACCCTTGGCCCACCCCCAGAACCGTGTGCTATAGCACACCGATTTAGCCCCAAAACACACCATTTGCATCGCTTCGCCAATTTAACTAACCAAATGGCCCCTCCTATACAAACGGGCAACACTAGGAACATCCTACCTTGCATGCCCAGTTTGATTTTTTACCTAGGGCAGCCCCGGACCTTGGGCCCACCACTGGAACCATGGGCTATAGCACATCGATTTAACCCTAAATAGCCCCGTTTCTCCTGTTTGACCAACAAAATGGCTCCGCCCACATAAATAGGCAACACTAGGATGCTCCCCAGCCTCCCTGGCACGCCCAGGTTAACTTTTAGCCCACGGCACCCCCGAACCCCCGGACCACCCTCGAAACCATAGGCTATATAGCACACTGATTTAGGCCTAAAATGCCTTATTCGCGGTGTTTCGCTTGTTTGACCAACAAAATAGCACCGCCCATATAAAATAGCAATACTAGGATGCTCTACAGCCTCTCTCGCATGCCCTGGTTGATTTTCAGCCCATGGCAACCCCGAACCCCAAGCCCACCCCAGAACTATGGGTTATAGAACACCAATTTGGCCCCAAAATGCCTTGTTCGCGTCATATCTCCTGTCTGACCAACCAAATTGCCCCACCAACCCAAATAGGCAACACAAGGATGCTCTGCAGCCTCCCTAGCACGTCCAAGTTGATTTTTTGCACATGGCACCCCTGGACCCCTTGCCTACCCCCGAAGCCGTGGGCTATAGCACACCGATTTGGCCCTAAAATGCCCCGTTCATGCCGTTTCATTTGTTTGGCCAACCAAATGGCCTCGCCAATATAAACAGTCAACACTAGGATGCTCGCCAATCTCCCTGGCACACCCAGGTTGATTTTTGACCCATGGCACCCCTGGAATCCAGTCCCACCCTTGGAACAATAGGCTATAGCATACCGATTTGGCCCTAAAATGCCCCATTCATGCTATTTTGCATATTTGATCAACCAAATATCCCTGTCCACAAAATCAGTCAATACTAGGATGATCCCCAACCTCCCTGGCACGCCAAGGTCAATTTATGGTGGACGGTACCCCCGAACCTCAGGCCTACCCCCAGAACCATGGGCTACAGCACAATGATTTGGCTCCAAAATGCCCCGTTCGCACTGTTTTACCTATTTGACAAACCAAATGGCCACTCCCACACAAAAGGACAACACTAGGATGCTCCCTAGTCTCCCTGGCACACCCAGGTCAATTTTTAGCTTACGACACCTACAAACCCCCGAGCCCACCCTCGGAACCGTAGGCTATAACACATCAATTTGGCCCCAAAATGCCCCGTTTGCGCCGTTTCGCCCGTTTGAACAACCAAATTGCCCTACCCATATAAAGGGGAAACATTAGAATGCTCCCCAGCCTCCCTACCACATCCAGGTCAATTTTAGACCGATGGCACCCCTGAAGCCCGGGCCCACCTTCAGAACTGTGGGCTATAGCATATTGATTTTCCCCAAAAATGCCCCGTTCGTGCCGTTTTGCTTGTTTGACCAACCAAATAGCCCCGCCCATACAAACGAGCAATACTAGGATACTCCCCAGACCCTAGCATGCCCAGGTCAATTTTTGACCCACTGTACCCCCGGACCTCGAGCCCACCCCCGGAACCTAGGGTATAGCAAACCGATTTGGCACCAAAATGCCCCGTTTATGCCGTTTTGCCCGTTTGACCAATCAAATGGCCCCCCACACACAAATGGCCAATACTAGGACGCTCCCTGGCCTTCCTGCCATGCCCAGGTTAATTTTCGACCAACAAAACCCCCGGACCCCAAGCTTACCCCTGGTGTCGTGGGCTATAGCACATCGATTTGGCCCCAAAATGCCCCGTTTGAGCATTTTCGCGCGTTTGACCAATAAAATGGTCCTGTCCACTCAAATGGGACATACTTCGATGCTCCCTAGCCTCCCCACATGTCCAGGTCAATTTGTGACCCACGGATCCCCCAAACCCTGGTCCCCACCATCGGAACTATGGGCTATAGCACACTGATTTGGCCCCAAATAGCCCCGTTCACAACGTTTCTCCCATTTGACCAACCAAATGGCCTCGCCCACTTAAATGGGCAACACTAGGATGCTCCCCAGTCTTTTTGGCATACCCAGGTCAATTTTCAGCCCACAGAACCCCTCGGACCCCGGGCTACCCCCAGAATCGTGGGCTATAGCGCACCTATTTTGCCCTAAAACACCTCATTTGTGCCGTTTTGCATGTTGGACTAACTAAATGGCCCCGCCTACATAAAAGGGTAAAACTAGGACGCTACCCTACCGCCCTAGCGCACCCAGGTTGATTTTCAGCCTAAGGCACCCCTGAACTCTGAGCCCACCCCTAAAAATGCAGGATATAGCACACCGATTTAGCCCCAAAATGCCCCGTTCGCATCGTTCCACATGTTTGACCAAACAAATGGCCCTGCCCATACAAACAGGCAACATAGGATTCTCTCCAACCTTACTGGCATGCCCAGGTCGATTTTAGGCCCACGACACCCCTGGACCTTAGGCTCACCCTTGGAACAGTGGGCTATAGCATAATGATTTGGCCCCAAAATGTACCGTTTGCGTTGTTTTACCCGTTTGACCAATCAAATGTCCCCAACTACACAAACGGGCAATATTAGGATGCTCCCCAGCCTCCCCGGCATGCCCAGGTTGATTTTTGGCCCATGGCACCCCCAAACTCGGGGCTCACCCCCAGAACCATGGGCTATAGCACACTGATTTGGCCCTAAAATGCTCGATTTCTCACTGTTTTACCTGTTTGACCAACCAAATGGCCTCGCTAACACAAACGACCAATACTATGATGTTCCCTAGCCTCCCTGGTATACCAAGGTCAATTTATAGCCCATGGTACCCCCAGACCCCGGGCCCACCTCCAGAATCGTCGGCTATATCATATTGATTTAGCCGCAAAATACCTTGTTCGTGCTGTTTCGCATGTTTGACCAACTAAATGGAACCTTCCACACAAACGGTCAGCACTAGGATGCTCCCCATCCTCCCTGGAATAACCAGGTTGATTATTGGCCCATGGCACCCTCGAACCCCAGACCCACCCCCAAATTGTGGGCTATAGCACACCGATTTGGCCCCAAAATGCCCTGTTCACACCGTTTTGCCAGTTTGACCATCCAAATGGCCCCGCCCACTTAAACAAAAAACATTAGGATGCTCCCAAGCCTCTCTGACACACCTAGGTAGATTTTTGGCCCACGATACCCTCGAACCCAGGGCCCACCCCCAGAATCGAGGGCAATAACACACCTATTTGGACCTAAAATACCCCGTTCATGCCATTTCGACCAATTGACCAATGAAATAGCCGTTTCCACACAAATGGGCAACACGAGGATGATCCCCAGCCTCCCTGGCACGCCCAGGTTGATTGTTGGCCCATAACAACCCCCGTTTGTGTCATTTTGCCCATTTGACCAACCAAATAGTCTCGCCAACACAAACATAAAATATTAGGATGCTCCCCAGCCTCACTGGAAAACCCAAGTCAATTTTTTGCCTACGGCACCCCCGAACCTTGGGCCCACCCATGAAACCATGGGCTATTGCACACCGATTTGGCCCCAAAATGCCCCATTCATGCTTTTTTGACCGTTTGCCTAACCAAATGGCCCCGCCTACATAAATAGGAAACATTACGATGCTCCCCAGCCTCCCCAACATACCCAGGTCAATTTTTGGCCCATGACACCTCGAACCTGGGGATCACCCATGGAACCATGCAGTATAGCACATCGATTTGATGAAAAATGCTCTATTCGTGTCGTTTCACCCATTTGACAAACCAAATGGCCCCGCCTACACAAACGGGCAACACTAGGATGCTCCCTATCCTCCCTAGGATGTACAGGTCAATTTTTGGCCCACGACATCTCCAAACTCAGGACCACCCCTGGAACCGTGGGCTATAGCACACCAATTTGGCCTCAAAATGACTTGTTTGTGCCGTTTTGCATGTTTGAATAACTAAATGTCCCCGCCCACACAAACAGGCAATACAAGGACGCTCCCAAACCTCCCTGTCATGCCTAGGTTGATTTTTGACCAATAGAACTCTCGAACCCTAGGATCACCCCCGAAACCATGATACGAGAGAGACTAGGAACTCATGAAATGACACCAAAATAGTACACTCATCAAGGCACAAACCGAGTACCCTTTGAGACCTAGTTTCGACCAAGAACAAGAATACGAGTTTCACAAGTTAACAAGGTGTTGGTGACACCAAAATCAGCCAACAATCTAAGTTACAACACTATATAATGAACAACGAAGAACAACGCCAATGTTATAACAAAACAACACCACACGACTTACAACACAAGATACAAACTACTATATGATGAAAACAAACAAAAGGATAGATAGTTAGATGAAGGTGGTGTAAATCCTACTAACCAAAGTGTACATAAGACTCTAAGAGCCCTAACACCTCTACACATGATCACCTAACTCTTACGATAATACAAGAGAGCATTCCACCACTCAAGAGCCAAGGTTTCTCAAAAACAAACAATTACAAGAGATTCCACCCTTGAATTGCTATCCTAGTTATAAGTTTTGGTTTTCCTCAAGTAGAGAGAGGACTTTGGTGTTTAAAATGTCAAGGACAAAAGTGCCCCTTTAATGACAATCCTTCAAAGGCCACCCCTCTAGTGTAGCCAATAAGAAAATCGGCGGCTTTGTGTGTGTCTTTGGTCCATCTCACGTCTCAACATTGAACTTCCTAGGATGATAATTTGCTGCACTTTTATACACGTTGATCTTCATAGTCTCACTTGTATCATCCTTTCCATTTTGAGAGAAATTTGCCCACAAATTCAAGCAATCATCACCGTCAAGCTCTCATCTTTTTATCATCTCTTCATTGCTCTTCCTAAGGTTAGGATGTTCAACCAAGGGTCCCATGATATCATCAAGCATGCTCCTTGGATTTATATATTCTAAAACCTGCACATAAGAAGATTTGATACTAGGAAAATTGCTAGTATCTCGGTTAGTAATCAACAAAGAGTCCATGTGGGCAAATCCCATAATCCCAACTCTCAGCTTCTATCCTTCTTCATCCTCCTCACTCTCGGCTTCTTCTTCCATACCCTCACTAAGCATGAATTTCCTTTCCATATACATAGGCACTACAATCTTACCTTCACACGGCCAAACATCTTCCTTATCCCCCTCCTTTGGCTCCTTGGGTTCTACCTTCTCTCCATCTTAAGATTGATCATCAATCTCCTTTGGTTCAAGTTCCACCTCCTCCCCAAAATGTACAATTTTCCTCCCTTAGGATCATATTTCTCCTATTTGGACACTCTTTAGCCTTATGTCCCCAACCTTGGCATTTAAAACATTGAAATCCCTTAGAACTAAAAGAGGAATGCAGTTTACCTTAATTTCTTAGAGGGTACCTTTGGTGAGCCTTGTTTTCAGCTTTTTCAGACTTGTCCTCTATTTTATCCACATTGGATGGGTCATTTTTGTCCTTGTTCTAACTCGAGGGAGATTGACCATTGAGTTTGACACTCGGTTTCTCCCGTAATTCCTTCTCAACTTCAAAGGTGGCTTGGAAGATGGCATCAATGGTGTCACACTTGTGAAGTGTCAACCGTGAGTTAATTTACCTATTCGACCCCACCTTGAATCAAATTATTTCATGGCTTACTTGGTCCCCTCAGTGATCAATTTTCAAAATGAGTTGTTGAAATTCATCATAGTAAGCCACAACGCTTCTGTTCCCTTGCCTTAAGTTATAGAACTTAGCAAGGAGATCTTGATGGTAACTCTCAGGTAAGTACCTTTTTCTTATGAGGTACCTTAACCAAAACCAAGAAGGGGGCTTCCCCTCAATCAAAACATTGCCAAATTGCTTCACATACTCCCACCACGTAGTATCATAACCCTCAAAATGTACAATCGCATAACAACTCTTTTTCTCCTCGATAAGGTCATTAACTTGGAAGATTCTCTCACAAGTGGACTCCCAAGATAGAAATTATTCTGGATCACTCTCACCTTTGAATGTTGGAAATCCCACCTTGATGGTATTTATACCTACATCACGGTTTTGGTTCCCTTGTTGGTTCCAAAGACTAACTCTTCCTTCTCGGCTGTGAACTTTCCTTGGATCACCTTGTCTACCCCTCATATCGTCCCTTATCATGTAAAAATCATCATATTGTGCATAACAAGCATGTTTTTCTTCTTTTTTTACCATAACCATCAACATGGACGGGTCTATTTGGGTTAAGTAGAGCTTGTAGCGGCCGGATTGGATTTGGATAGTGAGGTCTTTGGTCAAGTGGATTTTGGATGGGAGGGATTGGATTTGGTGGTCGTATTTGGGTTCCACATCCTTTTTGTTGGACTTGGTGAAGTTTAGGGTGGCCTGGTATATCATGATCTCGGATTTGGGAGTAAGGGTTGGTTTGATTTGTCGCAATAGGTGGATATAGCATTTGGTGCTTGGCATCGGGAGTACTAGTTGGTGAAATATGTCGAGGGGTAGAGGTCAGCTTCTTTGGCTTTCGACTCTCTACAACCTCCCACCCATTATTGAAACTTCACCCTTCATTGATACCACATTCGAGTCTAGTTTTTCAATAGCCGTAGTCATCCTAGCCATTTCTCGAGACATAGCTTCAAGGCGAGCCAAAATGATACTAGTAGCATTGTGTTCCCCCGTGGGTTGAGAGTGTGAGGTCTCGGGTTCCATAGCACAAAAAGAAACAGTCCAAAATGTCACACACAACACACCAACAAAAGTTCAAGTCTTTGAACCGCAAGCAACAACACCACACAAATGGTAACAAGACAAAACACACGTTGATGTTGAAGAAAATTTGTTCCAAGACTTTGATGTTCAATACTACACCTTTGAGGAAGATATTTTGGCTATGGTGTAGGTGGACAAGATTTTAGACTCTATTTTCAAGAGTCAAAAAGTCTTCTACCAACTTTTCACCAACTTGCACTCTTTTGGCAAAACATCCTTTTGGAGTAGCCTTGTCTCTTTCCTCTTTTGTCTATTCTTGAAAAGTGTTGTTACTCCTTTTTGGTAAGTATGCTTTTTGAATGTCTCTTTTCTTTTACTACTTTGGTGTTGTCCTGTAATTGTTTTCAAGACAAACACAAAGTATTATACTTATTTTCTCTGTTCAATATCAAACAACAACTTCTTCAACACAACAAAAGAACACAAGATGAACACCACCACCAACAACAAGAAACCGTCCACTTAACACCACAACACAACCGGAATCTTGCTCAAGAACTTGGGTGGTAGACTCAA
This sequence comes from Capsicum annuum, assembly GCF_002878395.1. Classification (NCBI taxonomy): domain Eukaryota; kingdom Viridiplantae; phylum Streptophyta; class Magnoliopsida; order Solanales; family Solanaceae; genus Capsicum; species Capsicum annuum. The sequence continues at coordinate 7,332,255 of NC_061114.1, read as the reverse complement.
TAAGTGTTGAGGATAAAGAGAAACAGCACTATAAACAAACTAATACAATAAAATACACTCAAATCTATACACAAATCTCGGCCAAACACAACAACAACAAGAAGAAAACTCGGCCATGAACAGCAAACTCCAGAACACAACACTTTTTGTGAGATTTTCAACCTTAGACACCTCTTCTAGTGTTAGGAAACAAAGTTCTAACACTAGAAAACACAAAACACACAAAAATCACAAGAAAAATAGGCACAAATCTCGTCCAAAACAACAACAAGACACAATTTCGTCCATGACAACAAGAATGGACAGATTTGCTTGTTTTTGGAATTTTCAGCTTTTCAACACCACTTTTTTTTTTTTTTTGATTTTTCGACTTAGAGAACCCAAGATTGGTAGTGTAGGAACACAACCAGACTTATATTTGATACCAAATGATATGAGAGGGACTAGGATCTCACAAAATGACACCAAAACAGTCCACTCAACAAGGCACAAACCGAGGACCCTTGAGAGCTAGTTTTAGCCAAGAACAAGAATACGAGTTTCACAAGTTAACAAGGTGTTGGTGACACCAAAATCAGCCAACCAACCTAAGTTACAACACAATATAATCAAAAATAAAGAACAACAACAATGTTATAACAAACAACACCACATGGCTTACAACACAAGATACAAACTACTACAAGATGAAAACAAAGTAAAGGATAGATAGTTAGACGAAGGTGGTGTAAATCCTAGTAACCAAAGAGTACATAAGTATAATACCCCTAACACCTCCACACACGATCACCTAACTCTTATGATGACACAAGAGAGGATTCCACCACTCAAGCGCCAAGGTTTCTCAAAAACAAACAATTACAAGAGATTCCACCCTTGAATTGCTATCCTAGTTACAAGTTTTGGTTTGCCTCAAGTAGAGAGAGGACTTTGGTATTTCAAATGTCAAGACTTACAACAATAATCAAATAAGCCTCAAAATACCTATCTTGTTCTATTTATATTACATAACAATTTAGACTTAAAATGACAAAAGTGCCCCTTTAATGAAAAGCCTTCAAAGGCCACCTCTCTAGTGTAGCAAATAAGAAAATGGGTGGCTTTGGGTGTGTCTTTCGTCCATCTCACGTCTCAACATTGAAATTCCTAGGATGATAATTTGCTTCAATTGTACACACGTTGATCTTCATAGTCGCACTTGTATAATCCTCTCTATCTTGAGAGGAATTCGCCCTCAAATTCAAGAAATCATCACCGGCAAGCTCTCCTCTTTTCATCATCTCTTCATTGCTCTTCCTAAGGTCAGGATGTTCAACAAAGGGTCCCATGATATCATCAAGCATGATTCTTGGATTTATATGTTCTACAACCTGCACATAAGAATATTTGATACTAGGAAAAGTGCTAGTATCTCGGTTAGTAATCAACAAAGAGTCCTTGTGGACAAATCCCATAATCCCAACTCTCGTCTTCTCTCCTTCTTCATTCTCCTCACTCTCGGCTTCTTCTTCCATACCCTCACTAAGCATGAATTTCCTTGCCATATACATAGGCACTACAATCTCACCTTCACACGGCCAAACATCATCCTCATCCCCCTCCTTTGGCTCCTCGGGTTCAACCTTCTCTCCATCTTGAGATTGATCATCAATCTCCTTCGGTTCAAGTCCCACCTCCTCCCTAAAAAAGTACAATTTTACCTCCCTTAGGATCACATTTCTCCTATTTGGACACTCGTTAGCCTTGTGTCCCCAACCTTGGCATTTAAAACATTGAAATCCCTTAGAACTAAAAGAGGAATACGATTTACCTTCATTTCTAAGAGAGTACCTTTGGTGAGCCTTGTCTTCAGCTTGTTCAAACTTGTTCTCTATTTTATCCACATTGGATGGGTTATTTTTTTTCTTGTTCCAAATCGAGGGAGATTGAACTTTGAGCTTGACACTCGGTTTCTCCCGTAATTTCTTCTCAACTTTCAAGGTGACTTGGAAGATGGCATCAATGGTGTGAAACTTGTGAAATGTCAACCATGAGTTAATGTACCTATTCAAACCCACCTTGAATAGAATGATGTCATGGATTACTTGCTCCCCTTGGTGATCAAGTTTCAAAATGAGTTGTTGAAATTCATCATAGTAAGCCACGATGCTTCTGTTCCCTTGCCTCAAGTTATACAACTTAGCAAGGAGATCTTGATGGTAACTCTCGAGTAAGTACCTTTGTCTCATAAGGTACCTTAACCTAAACCAAGGAGGGGTCTGCCCTTCAATCAAAACATTGCCAAATTACTTCACATGCTCCCACCACGTAGTATCATAACCCTCAAAATGTACAATCACATAACAACTCTTTTTCTCCTCGGTAAGGTCATTAACTTGGACGATTCTCTCACAAGTGGACTCCCAAGATAGAAATTATTCTGGATCACTCTCACCTTTGAATGTTTGAAGCCCCACCTTGATGGTATTTGTACCTACATCACGATTTTGGTTCTCTTGTTGGTTCCAAAGACCAACTTTTCCCTCTCGGCCGTGAACTTTCCTTGGATCACCTTGCCTACCCCTCATATCGTCCCTTCTCATGTAAACATCATCCTATGGTCCATAACTATCATTTTGTTCTCCTCTACCATACCCCTCAACATGGACGGGTCCATTTAGGTTAAATAGAGCTTGTAGCGGCGGGATTTGATTTGGATAGTGAGGCCTTTGGTGAAGTGGATTTTGGATGGGAGGGCTTGGGTTTGGTGGTGGTATTTAGGTTCTAAGTCTTTCTTATTGGACTTGGTAAAGTGGAGGGTGGCTTGGTCTATCATGATATCGGATTTGGGAGTAAGGGTTGGTTTGATTTGTCGCAATAGGTTAGATTTGTGTGGTCGTGGGCTATAGCACACCGATTTGGCCCCAAAATGCCCCGTTCGCGCCGTTTCACCTGTTTGACCAACCAAATCGCCACACCCACACAAACGGACAACATTAAGATGCTCTCTAGCCTCCCTTGTATGCCCAGGTCAATTTTTGCCCATAGCTCCCCCTGACCCCAGGCCCACCCCCAGAACCGTGGGCAATAGCACATCGATTTAGCCCCAAAAATGCCCCGTTCCTACTGTTTTGCCTGTTTGACAAACCAATTGGCTCCGCCCACTCAAACGGGTAATACTAAGATGCTCCCCTGCCTCCTTGGCATGCCCAAGTCAATTTTTGGCCAATGGCACCTCCGGACCTCGGGCCCACCCCAAAAATCGTGGGGTATAGCAGACCGATTTAGCCCTAAAATACCTAATTCGCGCCATTTCGCCCATTAGACAAAACAAATGGCCCCGCCTACATAAACAGGAAACACTAGGATGCTTCCTAGCCTCCATGGCACGCCCAGGTTGATTTTCGGCCTACGGAACCCTCGTACCCCGGGCCTACCCCTAGAATCTTAGGCTATAGCACACTGATTTGGCCCCAAAATACCCTGTTACATTGTTTCACCCGTTTGACCAACCAAATGGCCCCGCCCACATAAATGGGAAACAATAAAACACTCCAAAGCCTCTCTGGCATGTCTAAGTTGATTTTTGATCCACGGCACCCCCGGACCCCAGACCCACGCCCGGAACCGTGGGCTATAGCACACCGATTTGGCCTCACAATGCCCTGTTCGCATCGTTTTTCCCATTTGACCAACCAAATGGATCCGCCCATACAAATGGGAAACACTAGGACTCTCTCCAGCTTCCCTGGCATGCCCAGGTTGATTTTTGTCCCACGACACCCCCCGGCCCTAAGCCCACGCCCAAAATCGGGGGCTATTACACACCGATTTGGCCCTAAAATGGCTCGTTCATGCCGTTTTACCAACCAAATAGCACCGCCGACACAAACGGGCAACACTAGGACACTCCCAAGCCTCCCTGGTACGTCCAGATCAATTTTTATCCTACGGCACCTCCGGACCCTTGGCTCACCCCCAAAACCGTGGGCTATAGCACATCGATTTTGCCCTAAAATGGCCTGTTCGCACCTTTTCACCTGTTTGACCAACCACATGGCCCGCCTACACAAATGGGAAACACCAGGATGCTTCTCATCCTCCTTGTCACGCCCAGGTCAATTTTCAGCCCACGGCACCCCCGGACCCCGAGCCCACCCCTGGAACCGTAGCTATAGCACACCGATTTAGCCCCAAAATGCCTCGTTCAAGCCATTTTACCTGTTTGACCAACCAGATGGACCCTCCCACACAAACGGGCAATACTAGGATGCTCCCCGGCATGCCCAGGTTGATTTTGACCTACAGCTCCCCAGACCCCCGGTCCACCCCCGAAACCGTAGGCTATATCATACCGATATTACGTCAAATAGCCCCATTCGCACTATTTCACCTGTTTGACCATCAAAATGTCCCCTTCCACACAAACGGGCAACTCTAGGATGCTCCCCAGCCTGCCTAGCACGGCTTGGTTAATTTTTGGCCCATGACACACTGGAACCCGAGACCAACCCCAGAATCGTGAACAATAGCACACCAATTTTGTCCCAAAACGCCCTGTTCGTGCTGTTTCCCCCCGTTTGACCACCCAAATGTCTCCTCCCATACAAACAGGCAACACTAGGACGTTTCCCAGCATCCCTGGCATGCCAAGGTTGATTTTTAGCCCAAGCACCCACGAACCTTAGGCCCACCCCCGAAACTGTGGGCTATAGCACACCGATTTGAACCCAAAATGTCCTATTTATGCTGTTTCACCTATTTGACCAGCCAAAGCGCCCGGCCCACACAAACGGGCAACACTAGGATGCTTCCTAACCTTCCTGGTATGCCCAGGTCAATTTTAGTCCATGGACACCCCCGAACCCCGAGCCCACATTCGAAACCGTAGGCTATAGCACATCTATTTTGCCCCAAAATACCTCGTTCTAGCCGTTTTGCCCGTTTGACCAACCAAATAGCCCCGCCCATACAAATGAGCAATACTAGGATGCTCTCCTGCCTCCCCGACATGCCCAAGTCAAATTTTGGCCCAAAGCACCCTCGAACCTCGGGCTTACCCCCGGAACCGTAGGCTATAGCATAATAATTTGGCTCCAAAATGCCTCGTTTGTGCCATTTCGCCTATTTGACCAACCAAATGGCCTCGCCTACACAAAGGGGCAATGCTAGGATGCTCTCCAGCCTCTCTGGCATGCCCAGGTCAATTTTCGGCCCACGACACCCCCGGACCTCAGGCCCACCCTCGGAATCGTGGGCTATAGCACACGAATTTTGCCCTAAAATGCCCCATTTGTGCTGTTTCAACCGTTTGACCAACCAAATAGCCCTACCCATCAAACGGGATATACTAGGACACTCTACAACTTTCTTGGCATGTCCAGGTAGATTTTTGACCTGCGATACCCCCGGACCCCGGGCCCACCCCCAGAACGGTGGGCTATAACATATCGATTCGGCCCCAAGTAGCCCTTCTTGCGTTGTTTCTCCAGTTTGACCAACCATATGGCCCTGCCCACGTAAACGGGCAACTCTAGGATGCTCCCCAGCCTCTTTGTCATGCCCAAGATGATTTTTAGGCCACGACGCCCCCGTACCCCGAGCCCACCCCAGGAATCATGGGCTTTAGCACACCGATTTGGCTCCAAAATATCCTGTACACACTATTTCACCCGTTTGACCAACCAAATGGCCCCGTCCACGTAAATGGGCAATACTAAGATGCTCTCCAGCCTCCCTGGCACGCTCAAGTCAATTTTAGCCTATGACACCTCCGGAGCCCGGGCCCACTCTCGGAATCGTGGGCTATGGCACACCGATTTTGCCCCAAAATGCCCCGTTTGTGCCGTTTCACCCGTTTGACCAACAAAATAGCCCTACCCATCAAACGGGAAATACTAGGACACTCCACAACTTTCTTGGCGTGTCCAGGTAGATTTTTGACCTGCGATACCCCAAACGCAGGGCCCATCCCCGGAACGGTGGGCTATAGCATATTGATTTGGCCCCAAATAGCCCTATTTGCATTGTTTCTCCCGTTTGACCAACCATATGGCCTTTCCCACATAAACGGGTAACTCTACGATGCTCCCCAGCCTCTTTGTCATGCCCAAGATAATTTTTGGCCCACAGCACCTCCGGACCCCGAGCCCACCCCAGGAATCATGGGATTTAGCACACAGATTTGGCTCTAAAATATCCTGTTCACACCATTTCGCCCGTTTAACTAATGAAATAGCCCCATCCACGTAAACAGGCAACACTAGGACACTCTCCAGCCTCCCTGGCACGCCCAGGTCAATTTTTGGCCCACGGCACCTCCGGACCCCAGGCCCACTCTCAGAATCGTAGGCTAGAGCACAACGATTTTGCCCTAAAATAACCCGTTTGCGCCGTTTCACCTATTTGACCAACCAAATGGCCTCGCCCATACTAACAGGCAATACTAGGATGCTCCCCAGCTTCCCTGGCAAGCCCAGGTAGATTTTTTATCCATGGCACCCCCAAAAATCGGGCCCACCCCGGAACGGTGGGCTATAGCACATCGATTTGACCTTAAATAGGCCCGTTCACGCTATTTCACTCGTTTGACAAAAAAAATGGCCCCGCCCACGAAAATGGGAAATACTAGGATGCTCCTCAGCCTCCTTGGCATGCCCATGTTGATTTTCAGCCCACGACACCCCCGGACCTCGGGTCCACCCCAAGAACCGTAGGCTATAGCATATTAATTTGGCCCCAAAATGCCCCATTCGCATAGTTTTGCCTATTTGACCATTCAAATAGCCCTGCCCACACAAACGGGCAACTTTTGGATGCTCCCCAGCCTTCCTAGCATGCCCAGGTTAATTTTTGACACACGGCACCCCTGAACCCCGGGCCCACACCCAGAATCGTGGGCTATAGCACACCGATTTGGCCCCAAATAACCCCGTTTGTGCCATTTCTCTCTTTTGACAAACCAAATAGCCTCGCCCATACAAACGGGCAACACTAGGTTGTTCCCCAGCCTCCCTGGTATGCTCGGGTCGATTTTCGGCCCACGGCATCCCGGGCCCACCCCCAAAACCATGGGATATAGCACACCATTTTTTCACCAAATAGCACACTATGCTATTTTCATCTTTGAATCGTTTACTTTTTATCACTTTTTGGTTAAAGAATTAAAATTGCATACCGAATTGGGGAAAAGTGCCAATTGCGTTGGATAGAAGTAGTTTTTTAGAATATTGACTTGACCAAAATACCTTGTGGCAGTTTGTCCACATAGATCTAAAAAAATACACAGTTTCAAAAAAAAATTGACTCAAACGGATATTCGAGTGCAAAGTTATTAAGGTTTATAGTTTCACCATTTCACAATTACTTTTTTCTATCTCCTTTCACTCGCTATTTTTGATTGACCTTTTTGTCTATGGTCTTTCGAAATTATAAATTATTAATAATAGACGTAGTAAGAAGGGTGTGAATGGCACTTTCAATATTTAAAACTATATTTTAAAAAATGAGGTAGATGAATAAGTTAAAATGTAAATTTAAAGAAGTGTTAAGGATAGGTGATTAAGCATTAACTGTTAGTTTTAGGGGATTAGTAAAAATTAATTAGGTGATTATCCAAATGTACAAAAGTCTTACTTAGTAGATGCACATTTTTTTAAAGTGAGGTGTTTAAAAAATTATTGTCTTTTGGCAAACTAAATTTATGTTTGGTCAAAAATATATTTATTGCCTTGTTCCTCTTTAATTACATGAATTACTTCCTCTGTTCACTTTTACTTCAACAACAACAACAAACTCAGTGTATTCCCATCAAGTGGGGTCTGGGGAGAGTAAAATGTACGCAGTCCATACCGCTACCTCCAAATAAGTAGAGAGGTTGTTTCCGATAGACCCCTGGCTCAAGATAAAGAATAGTTAATAAGGTCATAGTAATACATGAAACAGAATGGATGGCATAACCGAAATAAGAAATCAGAAATAATAAAAATAGAGATAAGAGAGACATGAAAATAAGCGCAATACGAAAGTAAAAATAGGGAATAAGAAATAGGAAAGGACACCCCTAGTAGTAACATTCACTAGCTGCTCCTACTAATGGACACAGTCCTAGGATTACTAACCCAGCTACACCAGAGCACCCTAACTACTAGTTACAACCCACACACGAACTAGTCTTCCACTTTTATCCGCGACCTCCACACTTCCCATCTAGGTTCATGTCCTCTGCATCAATCCCAAACGAATGCTGCACTAAGTAAAAATGCTAACTACAAAAATTAAAAATTACTTACACAAATCCTCACTTATTTTCCGTTAAATAGCATGTAGCTAGCATAATTACCATTAATTCATCGTTAAATAAGATTAACAATGGATTTTATTGTTTTGACAAAAATTATCCGTTGCTAATTCGTGTTAAATTTGTATGATATTGAGCTTAGTTATATAAATTTATGCAAGATCTTTTAATTGATTAAAAGTCTGCTATGGCTTTATGAATCAAATATACAAAAGCAAATAGACTGTTTTTACATTGTACAAAAAGTATAAAATGAAAATTTTGTAAGAAAAAAAAAGTGTAATGTGAATTAGTTGACTAGTAAATGAAATTCTTTGATTTTTTAAAAAATTTTTAAATGTAATCTTATCTCTCTTTTCTATCATTATTTTTAGTCAATTTAATTCTTTGTTTATTTGTGTTTTCTTTTCTATATATGTTTTGTGGATTATTAACTTTTGTACAAATTATCACTCTCATTTTTTACTTTCTTCATTCATTGTTATGTTATTTTATTTTATTTTAATTTATTTTTGAAGGGAGACTTATTCTAGAAATTATGGAATCATGGAATGCACAAATGATGTGAGTTTCTCAATGAAAACATTTATCCTAGTTAATTTTTCCGATGTTGTTTTCTATTTTTTATGTTCGTATAACTTTAGTTTTTTTTTTTGATCTAATTTACTACTCTGTTATGATATGTATTTTTTTTCTCTTTAATGTTCTCATTATTTTAGATTTGAATATTTTGTCTTAACCAAAGAAATTTATGTAAATCACGCTTTATCTTGGAACATATATTTTTAAAGACATTTTTTAATGGGGTTTGATAACTTTCTTAAGTTGTAAGAGTGGGGTAAAATATAAGTTTTGATTGAAACAAGTAATATGGTAAAATGAGAATAGAATAAAAAAAAATGATTTTTCAGTGAGTTTTTTTTTTAAAGGAAATGGTTGAGCTACATTTAAATGGATTAAATCATAGTTTTGGTCAACAAATGTATTGGATTAAAACTTGTAAATGGTTGTGAGTGAGTGGATTTTTTATTTGTTTATATGTTTTTAATAGGCTCTCCTTTATAACAAATAAGATTTGGAAAAAGAATTATTTCATATTTGTCTTATAAGGAGGTACTCTGTTTTTTGACGTGCTTCATATAAATCAAGGAGTCAAAACTCAATATTGTTATTCATTTCTGTTTAGTATATTTTGTTCATATGAAATAGAACTTCAAATACTTTTTATTTCATTTATCATGATTATTAAATTCTTAATATTAATAAAGTGGAAAAAGTCATTTATTGATGAACTTTCCATATTACTCTCTTTTTTAATTTGTTTTTTTAATCCATTTTCTTAAAAAAAATATTTCTTTATAAATTACTTATCAATTTCAACTTTTTACATAACATGTTCACACACAAAATGAAAGATTATTTTGGTACATCCGATTATTTTTAAATTATAAATTCAAATTTCTTCTTTTCTTTTTAAAACCTCGTGTCAAGTCAAATTCCAACAAATAAATTAAAACGAAGGAAATTATTTTTAGTCAAAAATCGAAAGAGTAATATGAGTAACTCTTTTTTGCCAAATAATTTGACACATTTTCATTTGGTAGAAATGCATGTATTAGCTTTGTGTATTACTAATATTTTATTTAATATATTTTTTCATCCTATGCATAACTAATTTAAGTGTTACTTATACACTTACATTAATATTAAGGTGTGTATTACTAATACGTGAAAATCCATGGTATTAGTAACACAATAGATTCTAATGCATACACACCTGGCGCATTATTCCAAGGATGCCCTAAAGTTTCCCCACCGAACTGTAGTAATGCATTAGAATGATTAAGGACATAATTATCCTTCAAAATTCTTTCCACATTCTTTCCATCATATTTAAGATAATTCATGTCTAGAATGACTAAAGAAGCATTGTAAACAAATATTTCTTTAAAAAAAATTATGCAATCCATATTATTTTTAATAGACTAAATCAAATACTATATAAAAAAAATATAAATATAACTAACGCAAGTATTACTAATATACTATATTTTCCATTATTAGTACACACCCTACCAAAAAACCTTATTCTCACAAGAGCTTAATTAATGATAGGAGTAAATACAACACAACTTGTTAATTCCAAGGTCATGAATTGACAAAAAAGTTTAGCCAAGGATACAATTGGCCAATTAAAAATAGTAGAGGGGAAAATTCAAACTATTCACCTTTTAAGATGTGTTTGGTAGAAAGGTAAATATTTTTCGGAAAATGTTTCTGTATTTTCTTATGTTTGATTGAAGAAAATTTTTGAAAAATATTTTCTTCATTAAAAAACGAAGACAATAACTTCTTAATGAAAATAGAAAAAATAAATTCTATAACTCACATTACTGTATGCTTATTGTATCCTCCCACCCAATATTATTTTTTGCTCAATTAAGTATAAATTACTTTTGAGATAATAATCTTTTTTGCTTACTTACCAAACTTCAAGAAACCAACTTATAAAACATTATATATGTTTATGGTATTCTCCGATCCACCCAACACCCCCAATTCCTACCTCTTGACCATTCCACTCCCACCACCGCCGAGGCCCCACATCCCGATCCCCTCCCGCCTCTACATATATTTTTCTGCTAAATTATATATAAATATTTTTTTTCTTACTTATCAATCGCAAGATTACATAGAAGAAACCAACTTATTTATGAAAAAAAAATTTTCATACCAAACACACCCTTACATAAAATAATTTATGACTCTCTATTGAAAATTTTCAGGATGGACAAGTATATCTATAATTACTTGGTTACAAAGGGGTTGAATAAGACTGTTGAGATATTTGCAATTGAAACAAATGTTGTAAATCCCAAAAATGTTGGTAAGTTTTTTTTTCTTTAAATTTATATTAAATTTGAACTCATTAAAATAATTATTAAAAATTATTTACGTGTGACTTATAACTTGCATGTAATCATGAGAGTAGTTGTGGATACTTGGATTATAGTAATTAGAGTAGTATGATTATGCTATACTATTGATAGATTTCATTGTCACAATATTAGTGATGGAGTCAGAATTTTTATTGAAGGGGTTTAAAAGTGTACACATGAATTAATCGTGTACAGGGTTCATCATCTATTATATATACACAAAAAATAATTATATCTATATATAAATAAAGTAATTTTCCACAGTACGTCAACCCCTTCCTTGTATGCTAACTATACCCTGACACAAGACATATCAATAATTTTCTATTCTAAATCGAAAGAAAGTCAAATTTGTCTAAATACTAGACATAAGACAGTGGAGGCTACTCTTTTATTTGATGATTATATTATTTTTTTTAACAATTATATTATTCCTTTGATTTTATTTTTATTTTGAGTTTATAATAAAAGATACACTTAAATTGTCACTTTTTTTCCATGAGTTTTGCACTTTTAATTTAATTTTATATATATATATATATATATATATATATATATATATATTGTATATTAACTATTATTATCTATGTATTAAAATGCATTTTGAAATAATTCAAAGTTTTGTCCCGTCTTGCCCCGTTTAACTATCGCCCTACCCTGTCCTGTTTAACCTTTGTACTGCCCCACCCTGCTCTTGTCCTGCTCCATTGTCATTTTGAATCAATTATTTTATTTTTCTATCTGAACGATAGTGATAGTTGAAGGTTGTTTCTGTATGAGCTATAAGTCACGGATAGTTGTAGAAATGAGCTATAACTCACGAATAGTTGTAAAATTAGTTACCGATGCTAGGGTTAGGATAGGTTGCTTAGATTGTAAATCCCTTTGGGCAGTGGGCCTTTCTCGGACTTTGGGTGAATGCAACATACTTCGTGTATCTGAATACCCTTTTATTTGATGACTATGTTATTTTAAAGAACTTTATTCCTTTGACTTCATTTTTAAGTGAGATAATGGTTAAAAAAAACACATCTGAATTATCATAGTTTCACATCTTTAACTATAGTTGTTCTATTTTCCTACATCAACCATCAATATCTATATATTAAAAACACCTCAATTATCAGTTGTTCCTTTTTTAAATAAAATAGATTGGATGGAATGATAGATAATTGGCTTTTTATTTTTTAGAATCTTTTGTCATTGATCTTTATAACACATGTGAGCCCACCTAAGTTAGTTTAGAGTCTTATACGTCGACTTAATATGCATTTTGAACCAGATACCAATATCAACTTTTGTTAGCGTATGAAAATACTATGGTTGTTTGGATGATATATTTTTCAATTATAAGATCTTCATGGACAATTAAATGGTTCTCTGTTATAACGAAAACTCATATCAGATTCTTTGTTGATGATCGTTATCAGGTTGTTTCACCGGCTCTAGCTCTGTGATGCAGGAAACTCCCTAGTTTAATCAAGATCTTGCAATTTTACGATCTTCCTCTGGGTATGGCATTAAGAAGGTGATAAACTTTAGAAAGATCATAATTCATTAGCGGTTATACAGTATATGTAGGCTATTTATGCCATGAACAAAGACAGATGAATTTTTGTTACTTCTTGTTCATTTTAAGAATTTTAACTTTTTCTAGTTGATGATTTTGCTTTCTCCAATTTTTAATGGTTGTTGCATGTTTGCTAATCAACATAGAAAATATAATCGATACAAGTAGGAAATATGACAGTATTACAGTGCATATGTTATAGTGCAGTGTCTTGATGATGAATGTTAAGGATGCTAATACATTTAGATGCAGCATATCTCTAGTATATTCCCACCAACAGTGCATATGTTATATTGAGGTTTCAGGTTTCAATTCTACAATTCATCATAAATGTAACAACAACAGCATATCTCTAGTATATTCCCACCAAGTCGTCATAAATGCATAACCAATAAAGGCTCAAATCTCTTATTATTTTCTAATGAATGGATAGTTGTTGTGATGAAATGTATGAGTCCACCAAGTACATTGGGACTAGGTCCCTATGCCCATAGATGCAATAGGATAACAGTCGAAAGAAAAATGATGCAATAATGTAAAGTACAATGTTTACGTGCAAACCTCCTTGCTTAAGGGAGGAAAAAAACACTTGTCTCACAGGATTTTCCAAATCTCTGCTAATATTCAAGCAACCAAGTGATTACAAGATCCTATAATCACTACCTCTTGCAACAACTTTACGACAAGACTAGTATAGTAACTCTACCACACCTCAGCTGACAATGATCCTAGATAACTCTACCCAGGACTCAACACATCCAAAATGTTAAGTTAAACTTGACCAACTTACAAATGACTCGATCAATTACCTATAACTAATGCGACTCAAACTAAGAATTAGACAAGCTAAAATCTTATAGTCCTCTATCATGCCTTTTTAATTATTTTTTACAAAATCCCATAAGAAGTAATATACATATAGACTAAATGGATGCTACATTATAATTTTTTCAAGAAAAAAGGATATTAAATAGTCGAGTTTAGAGCTATAATATGAACTCAAGCCATGTTACACTTTCATCATTCTACGCCAACGGGTGTAGTCTATTAGTCAATAAAGTGAGTGAAAATCATAGAATACTAGGATTCGAGTTCAAGCATAGATGAACAATGCTAGGTAATTTCTTCCCATTTGACCGAGTCTTAGTGGAAGGTGGTAACACAAGAAAATGTAACTACAAATATCAACTTTTCAGTTGACATGATTTAATCAAACTTATGCAATTGAAGGCTCTTAGAATTGTGTCGTTTTCATGTGTATCTCATGGGGTACCTTATCCCTCGCCAACACAAGGTGGATTTAGCAATATCTGCGTGGACTTTGATTAGAGTTTGAATATAGGCATAATGCATAAATATGACCCTAAACTTGACATCAACAACATTGATCTTAAACTTTGATAGTGCACAAATAGTCCCTTTAACTATACAAAGAGTTGAACCAAAAAAACCCTTCAATTCTAACTCAGACGCGCGTCGTTTTAAGTGTACATCACACGTTTTCCCACATAGAATCGGGGTTTTTATTTGTTCAGGTTTTGAATAGCTAAAGGTCCTATTTGTGCACTGTCAAAGTTTAAGGTTAATGTTATAATTTGGTGTCAAGTTTAGGGTCATATTTATGTATTATGCCTTGAATATATCATAGAACACGTCCCACCACTCCATTAGTTATCCCCTGGAAAATTGATTGCTGAAATAAATTCCAAATGTAATTTAGCATTAGTAGGCGTTCTTGAGATTTTTATAAACTATCAGTTCTTGAGAGGGATTTATAGCAGATTGGGGGATGTATTCTAGATTATACTAATCTTTAATCTCTCATGCATGTTCAAGAATCATATGTTATGGTGTCACCTAAACTTTTGCAAATTAAATTCATTGGGCTAGAGTAATTGTAGTTCGAATGTATGAATCATGGAAATCTGAGGCTATAATGCACCTGCATTGCGGCAAAGACGGAGCCAGGATTTCAACTAAGTTGGTTCAATATTTAAAGAAAACTTAGTCGAAGGGGGTTCAACACCTAATATAACCACATAAAAAATAATTTTAATTGTGTATAAATAATATATTTTTCCGTCGAAACCCCCTAAAGAAGACTGGCTCCACTCCTGATTGAGGGGTGCGAAACTGATATGGAGCAAGATCTTGTTACCTAAGCATAGATTCTTATTGCGGTTTGCAATGCAAGGGAAACTACTCACTAAAGAGAGGTTGACAAGAATAGGTATACATTGTGGTGATGATAAGTGTGTACTATGTGATCGAATTCAGATAGAAAATGCCTCTCATCTTTTTGCAGTCTGATGTGTATCTGTTGTACTACTAGAGTTTTGATGATATTACTGGAATTTTGATGATCGACAAACTATACACTATTAAAAAAAACTGAAAAACCCACCACAAAAAATCGACAACAGATTGTGGTCGGAAAAAACCGACCACATGTGGTCATTTTTTTAAAAAAATTTTTTTAAGCGACCACTTATATTTTAAAATTTCAAAGTAATTTTTTCAATAAATTTTATATTAATTATTAATTATTTTATAAATTAACATTAAAAAAATAAGAAAACCGGCCATTTGTGGTCGGTTTTTTTTAAAAAAATAATTAAAAAATATTTTTTAAAAACCGACCACTTGTGGTCGGTTTTTATATTTTTTAAATTTATTTTTAAAAAAACCAACCACTAGTGGTCGGTTTTTAATTATTATTCTTTAAAGAATATTTTTAAAAAATCGACCGCAAGTGGTCGGTTTTTAAAAATTCTTTAAATTTTTTTTAAAATAACCGACCACTTGTGGTCAATTTTTATTTTTATTTTTAGAAAAAAATAAAATATTTTTAAAAACCTACCACTTGTGGTCGATTTTTGAACTAAAAAAATAATAGATAAATAATTTTTAGTGAGCAATAATTATATATGTAATAATATATATATATATATATATTATTTTAATTAGAAATAATTATATATATATATATATATTTTCAAATTATACTGATCACACGATGTCGATAAAGGTCTATTATAAGGTAATATAATTGTGGATGTGATATATATAGTACTCATTTAAGCGTTCATATACATACATACATACATATATATATATACATATATATATATATATATATATTATCTAGTGATCGATTGATGAACGATGTAGTCAAAACCTAATATTGTATCAAGATAATCAAATATAATTAATCGATCACTCATCTGAGTAAGTATAAGAAACACATCGCATTATATTATTGGATAGTATACTTGTGTACGTATTTGATAGATATAGTACGTATTTAGAACTTTATATAGTCGATAGTGTGTATATGTGTGTGTATGTATAGGTATATATATATATATATACATATACATATACATATTATAGAGTGAAGGTATATTAATGACATACGATAATGTCAATGATAATTCATCTGAGTATTTGTAAAATACGTTGTATATTATTATGGGGTAGTAAAATCGTGTAATTGATGTTTAAAGTACTTATCTGAAAGCTGATAGACAATTAAATATATGTATATACGTATATCTCATATAGTGACGTCTGCAGTAATCGATATATATATATAACACATTGTAGTACGAGGTATGTATATATATATACATATATATATATATATATATATATATATCGGAAGTAATGAAAGTGGTTTACAGTTATAAGCTTACCCTTTTTTACGATTTATCACTTCAAATATAATATTTTATGATTTTTGGTAAAAATACACATCCACAATTATTATACAAAATAAATTATCTATTATTATTGAAATAATGGACATTTTTTAAATTTGTGTATTTTCTAACTCAATTGTGTCAATTCATAACAATTTTAAATTAATTTTACCCAATTTATTATAATTCTAGCCAAATTTTATCTAATTAGACTAAATTAAATTTTTCATCTAATTTTAATCAAAATATTAATATTTAGGTCTCAGTCGTTATTAATATTTATTATATATTATTTACTATTTTATATTATCCAAGTTCTTACAATTTTAGTCTATTTTATTTAATTCATTACAATTTTAGTCAATTTATTACGATCATAGTCAATTTGTAATTCAATTTTTAAATTTTAGTCAAATCATAATTAAATTCTCAACCTCTAGATCTCAACCGTTGTTGACACCCAAATTTGACCTCCCGATACTACATTTAGGCTGCTATTTTAACAAAATTACTAATTTTTTAAATATTATTATTTTTTGCACATTTTTTTCTTGCATCAAACAGATTGTCGATGTGTCACATTCGTGATTTAAATATATATAAATTATTTTATTAAGTTTTGATATTATTTTATGATTTATTAATTCAAATACAATATTTTACATAATTTTATTAATTAAATTACTTTTTCACGTAATTGTGCACACTCACATTTTTTGCAAATACACTGTCTAAGTTTTCTATTATTTAATACTATTTATTGATATTGTTATTTTTATTATTATTTATTAGCATATCTATTGTTATTATTTATTATTTATATTATTATTTAAATTATCGTTATTTAATTATTATTATCATTATTTATTATTATTATTATTACATATTTAAATAAAAGCTTAATTAAAATTACCTTGGCTAATTCATTTTCCTTTTAATCTAATTTTATTCAATTTCTTACAATTATAGCCTACTCTACTCAGTCCATTATAATCTTAATCCAATTTCTTGTAACTCTTGCCATTTGTTACAATCTTAGCCTAATTGCTTGCAATCCTAGCCACATTCTAACCTCACATAATCTTAAAATCCTAGCCGTTGATCAAAATTGATCTAACGACTGAGGTTTGATTTGCCTCTTTCCTTATTAAAAACAACCTAACCCTAATCCCTAATTTCCAAAAAAACAAAATAAAAAGGTAGCCTTCCTTGGTATCTCTCTCTAGACTCTCTCCCTCTTACCTCATCCATTAGCGACAACAGCGCCACTGCCAATGCCGCTCCACCACCACCACGAGGTCCCCCTTGTTCTCCTCCTTCTTTGCTCCAACGCCGTTACTGGGACCGTCCTTTTGTTCCAACGAAATAGCTCCTTCCGACGCCTCTCTCCCCTTTGTGTTGTTCCACCTCCGACCAGACCTCACCAGTTATGGTGTCACCCCTCCAGTGCCACAGCCACTACCATCACCAGCATCGAGCCAACCCATCCCTGCCGCTGGCTTCTTTTGTCCGTCCCCATGCCTCCATCAACGGTGAACCAGCTATGTAGCCCTTTTCTCATCAAAAATGATAGAATCTAAGAAAATCCATCTTAGGTTTTCTATTCCGTTCAAACTCATACTTTTTTTATCTATTTTCTCTTGTGAACGATCCTATTAAGATCTAATTGTGAGTTTTGACTTAAATCCTCCAATTTTTGTGTGTCGTTATGTACCTAAACTAGCATTGTGGGAGAAATCTCAAAAATACGTGACACTTGCGCTATCATTTTGACTAGAATGTTTTGAATGTATGTTTATTTATACCTAATAACTAACATATGTTTCCATCCCTTTTCTTTTTAAATGAGTAAATCCGCTGGATTTTGATTGTCAATCCCCTATTCTAATTTCAAGTTTTTTTTATATTCATATATCGATATATGTAAAATTTGTATTTTTGTATGATGTTCGTTTTCCCTAAGCTATGACTTGTGGATTCGTGAACTGTTACTGTAATAGTATTTAGTTCAAAGTGTAATCTTGATTTCTCTATGTATAGGTGAGTTTTTGTGGTTAGTTGAGTTGTTCGTAATTATTTGAATAATATTGAACCTGATTGTGTGCAAATTAAGGAGTAATCTCCTTATATCATCCGCCTCCTCCCTCTCTCTACCCTTCTCTCCCCCTAAGACCTCTTCACCATCAATGGCGGTGCCACCGCTGCTCATTCGTTGCGGTCGTCTCGGTTCTCTTGAACTTGTGGACTGTTTTGGATGTATGTTTTGGTGTGTTGTTGGTCGCTAGTCATTCTTGTATCAAAATGTGTAGTACTAACTGGAAAATGGTTAAGTTTAGTTACTTGAAAATGGATACATATAGAAGTGTAGTTATTTAAAAATGGTTAAGTATAGTGACTTGAAAATGTGAATTAGTTAATTGAAAATAGCTAAGTGTAGTGACTTGAAATGCTAGTACATGACTTGAAAATGGTTAAGTGTAGTTACTTGAAAATGGTTAAGTGTAGGAATTTTAATAGGGATTTTGTGTTTTGAAAGAGGTTTGGTTGGTGACTTAGTCACTTGAAAATGGTTAAGTGTAGGAACTTTAAAGGGAATTTTTTTTAAGGTACTTGAAATGTGGACTTGTATTTTGAATTTAGTTAAGTGTGGTCACTTGAGAAGTGAATAAGTACTTGAAAATGTTTTAAGTGTAGGTAGGTGAAATGTGGACTTCTGTTTTAAATTTAGTTAAGTGTGGTCACTTGAGAAGTGAGTTAGTGACTTGAAAAATGTTTAAGTGTAGATACTTGAAATGTGAACTTGTGTTTTGAATTTAGTTAAGCGCGGTCACTTGAGAAGTGCATTAGTGAGTCAAAAATATTTAAGTATAGTTACTTGAAAGGTTGATATCATGTTTTGAATATAGTTAAGTGTGGTCACTTGAGAAGTGAGTTAGTGAATTGAACATGTTTATGTGTAGTTACTTGAAATGTGGACTAGTGTTTTGAATATAGTTAAGTGTAGTCACTTGAGAAGTGTATTAGTGAGTCGAAAATGTTTAAGTGTAGTTTACTTGAAATATGGACTTGTGTTTTGAATATAGTTAAGTGTAGTCACTTGAGAAGTGCATTAGTGAGTCGAAAATGTGTAAGTGTAGTTACTTGAAAGGTGGACTTGTGTTTTGAATATAGTTAAGTGTGGTCACTCGAGAAGTGAGTTAGTGACTTAAAAATGTTTAAGTTTAGGTACTTGAAATGTGAACTTGTGTTTTGAATTTAGTTAAGTGCGGGCACTTGAGAAGTGCATTAGTGTTGAAAATGTTTAAGTGTAGTTACTTGAAAGGTTGATATCATGTTTTGAATATAGTTAAGTGTGGTCACTTGAGAAGTGAGTTAGTGACTTGAAAATGTTTAAGTGTAGGTACATGAAATGTGAAATTTTCATTTTAAATTTAGTTTAGTTTGGTAATTTGCGAAGTGAATTACTGACTTGAAAATGTAAACATAACTTGTATTTTATCTTTTGCGTTGTCTTTTTTTTTTATAACTATAATACTGTGTTTGTCCGTTAAGGTACCTGGTCACCTGTTACTTGATGGATGGATCCCTACGTTTGATCAATATCTCAGGAAATCTACAAACACAGTGTAAGCTTTCTCCGATTTGGTTGTAGACTTATTCTTCAATTCTACTAATTGGTACTTGTTTACTTCACGGTCATACATATACCATAATGATTTGAAAACTCCCAGCTCTGATATCAAATGAAACTGCGTTATATATGATAAAATCATAAATAAAAACCATCCAATAAATAGAGAACTTCACTTTGCAAACTCCTTCCATGAACGAATATATGTAATTTGTGAAGAACTAAAATGAAAGAGTGCCACATGAGATGGAGGGAGTATAATATATATATATATATATATATATATATATATGTTCTATGTAGCTACTACTTACATGCCTTAAGGAAGAAGTGAGGTTTCTCTTTCGAGAGTCCCCTGAAAACTTGACAGCTACCGGAAAATGAAGAACTAAGAAAACTTTTCACACACACACACACACACACACATATATATATATATATTTTCTAACATTATGAGTAATATTTTTTGTAGGAATTAGATTCAAATTATTTGAAATGATGAGTACATTAAGATAAGTTTTTTTAATTAATTAGTGTATGTAACGACCTGAGATCCCATCCCGAGATGTCACACGATGCTTATGACCTCGAAGGACCACAAGATAACCCTTTACTGATATCTATACCTGTACACTACATAATATTTGAAATAAATGTGGAAACTAGCCATAAGGTTCAACACATCTATGAATACTCATAATACAGAAAAACTGAATACTAATACATCCATCTGAAAAGCTTCTAAACTGTCTAAACTACAGAGTTGAAGGGATGGGTCCCTAACTAACTGTCTCAACTATAAATAAACAAAGTCTGAAGCAATAATAGTAAACTGAGATTCGTCCTCGAAAAAAGAGGATTCACTGCTACTGCTGCTGACTGGGACTGAACTGCTGAGGATACTCTGGATCTTGTACCTCTGAACATATGATGTCAACTAAAATACCATAGAGGAAATGCATCAATACAGGAATGTACCGAGTATGTAGACGAGGTAGGCTAATGCAAGGGCGCATGCATGCACAATATCTAAACTGAATAATCATGAAGATGCCGCATGAGAACACATATATGAATGCACAGACCATGAACACAATCATCGTAACTCTAAATACTAAAACTTAGATACCACTTTACTGTAGACTAAACTCACTACTGACACTGAGATACTGAATCATTGACTCATCTAATACTGATAACTGAGAGTCTGGACGTACTCACATCAAGGACTAAACTCTGAGCTTACATTTTTCGACTGACAGGATTAGAGATAAACTTTTCTAATGGATTGCTCCAGAAGCCATTATCAATGATAAAAAGTATAATCATGTCTGAATCTGACAACAAGAATGCTCAACTGAATCTGAGATAGAGATCAAGCCTATCTGACGGGAGATCTCCAGATATGATAATAATTATCCATATATGAGACCAAGCCTATCTGATGGGATGGTCCATGAATCAATGGAACTATTTGAATTCCTCACTGAGATAGACTACTGTACCACACAGTCTTGATTTCCAAAGATTGATACTGAAACTGCAACTGTGGGAAGTATTTACTTAACCGACATGCCCCAACCTACTACAGGTTGGGGTCCAACCTATAACCCCAGCTGGAAGGGTGTCAATACCATGCCACAGGTAAAGACCTCTTTGGTCAAGCCTCTCTGATGGGATGACCCTTCGAGGAAGTTAGCCTGAGGAAATATAATAGTCAAACCTCTCTGACGGTGACAACCTCTACTAATGGGGACTCCTGCATCCTGCGCTGGCTACGCGGCTCTGGAGTTCAGGGATTGCTCCTAGCGACTTGGCCTCTCTGATGGGAGAGCCGCCATCCCTTCCCTCGCTCGATGCTAGCTTATACTCCCAACTAAAAGACTCTGAACTGAATTCTCAACTGAACACAACTAAAATAAATCTGATACTGATCATGTTTCTGAAAAGATCTAACTGAGTTACGCTGAGATTACTTATTTTTGTATCTAACAAAAAATGTATCGAATCATGGTATCTGACTGGCGATATAGACAAGGGTGAGGCTAGATTACTAGAGATACAGAGATTATAGAGATAACTGAGATTATTGAGCTTTCTTAAGTTCTGCACTTGTCTAAGGATACAGAGTTCTATAGTTCACTGAGTTCTGAGAATCATTGCTCGACAGGAATTATCGAGAAACTAACATGGGATCTAGACAACAACTCTATTGTCGGGTATAAATACCCCCAGGACTCGATAGTATAAAAGTAAAGCATAATCATTCATTCATCATCACGATCATTCATATATCATCACAATCATTCATGCATCATCATAATCATTCATTCATCATCATAATCATTCAAGACATCACCTCAATCATTTAACGATCACAAATATCTCATTCATCATCACAGTCGCCAAGGGGTCGCTTTAAGCATCTCGAAAACATAATTATATAATAACATAGGGGAAACATGCTACTAGCTTGTACTCCATTCAAAAAGGTTTTACCTCAACTAATTCATACCTATATCAATCTTGACATGTGTTTGGATATCACATTGCTTGAGGAAACTTCATACTATCATGGAATAATTCATTCACTTGGGAATTTTATCAAACACTAGGCATGCATAAACTAACTCACAATTTGGGGTTTGATCTTCAACATGCTACAATGGCCCTTATGCTTCAACTAAGATCTTTATCAAACCAAGGGGGAAAATGCTAATCTTATTGATACGAGAGAGACTAGGAACTCACGAAATGACACCAAAAATGTCCACTCAACAAGGCACAAACCAAGGACCCTTTGAGAGCTAGTTTCAGCCAAGAACAAGAATACGAGTTTCACAAGTTAACAAGGTGTTGGTTACACCAAAATCAGCCAACCAATCTAAGTTACAACACAATATAATGTAAAACGAAGAACAAAGACAATGTTATAACAAGAGAACACCACATGGATTACAACACAAGATACAAACTACTATAAGATGAAAACAAACAAAAGGATAGATAGTTAGACGAAGGTGGTGTAAATACTAGTAACCAAAGAGTACATAAAACTCTAAGACCCCTAAAACCTCCACACACGATCACCTTACGATGACACAAGAGAGGTTTCCACCACTCAAGCGCCAAGGTTTCTCAAAAAACAAACAATTACAAGAGATTTCACCCTTGAATTGCTATCCTAGTTACAAGTTTCGGTTTGCCTCAAGTAGAGAGAGTACTTTGGTGTTTCAAATTTCAAGACTTACAACAATATTCAAATAAACCTCAAAATACCTATCTTTTTCTATTTATATTACATAACAATTTAGACATAAAATAACAAAAGTGCCCCTTTAATGAAAAGCCTTCAAAGGCCATCCCTCTAGTGTAGCAAATAAGAAAATGGAAGGCTTTAGGTGTGTCTTTGGTCCATCTCACATCTCAACATTAAACTTACTAGGATGATAATTTTCTTAACTTGTACACACGTTGATCTTCATAGTCTCACTTGTATCATCCTCTCTATCTTGAGAGGAATTTTCCCTCAAATTCAACCAATCATCACCTATAAGCTCTCCTCTTTTCATTATCTTTTCATTGATCTTCCTAAGGTTAGGATGTTCAACCAAGGGTACCATGATATCATCAAGCATGATACTTAGATTTATATGTTCTACAACCTGCACATAAGAAGATTTGATACTAGGCAAAGTGCTAGTATCGGTTAGTAATCAACAAAAAGTCCTTGTAGGCAAATCCCACAATCCCAACTCTCGGCTTCTCTCCTTCTTCATCCTTCTCACTCTCCTCTTCTTCTTCCATACCCTCACTAAGCATGACTTTTCTTTCCATATACATAGGCACTACAATCTCACCTTCACACGGCCAAACATCTTCCTCATCCCCCTCCATTGGCTCCTCGGGTTCTACCTTCTCTCTATCTTGAGATTGATTATCAATATCCTTCTGTTCAAGTCCCACATCCTTCCCAAGAAAGTATAATTTTCCCTCCCTTAGGATCACATTTCTCCTATTTGGACACTCATTAGCCTTGTGTCCCCAACCTTGGCATTTAAAATATTGAAAGTCCTTAGAACTAGAAGAGGAATGTGGTTTACCTTCGTTTCTCGAAGAGTACCTTTGGTGAGCCTTATTTTAAGCTTGTGCAGCCTTTTCCTCTGTTTTATCCACATTGGATAGGTCATTTTTGTCCTTGTGCTAACTCGAGGGAGATTTCCCTTTGAACTTGACACTCGGTTTCTCCAGTAATTCCTTCTCAACTTCCAAGGCGGCTTGGAAGATGGCATCAATGGTGTCAAACTTGTGAAGTGTCAACCATGAGGCAATGTCCCTATTCAAACCCACCTTGAATCGAATGATGTCAAGGATTACTTGCTTCCCTCGATGATCAAGTTTCAAAATGAGTTATTGGAATTCATCATAGTAATCCACGACGCTTTTGTTCCTTTGCCTCAAGTTATACTACTTAGCAAGGAGATCTTGATGGTAACTCTTGGGTAAGTACCTTTGTCTCATGAGTTACCTTAAACTAAACCAAGGAGGGGGCTACCCTTGCCAAATCTCTTCACATACTCCCACCACGTAGTAGCATAACCCTCAAAATGTGCAATTGCATAACAACTCTTTTTCTCCTCGGTAAGGTCATTAACTTGGAAGATTCTTTCACAAGTAGACTCCCAAGATATAAATTCTTTCGGATCACTCTCACCTTTGAATGTTGGAAGCCCCACCTTGATGGTATTTAAACCTACATCACGGTTTTGGTTCCCTTGTTGGTTCCACAGACCAACTCTTTCATCCCGGCCGTGAACTTCCCTTGGATCACCTTGCCTACCCCTCATCTCCTCCATTCTCATGTAAACATCATCATATGGTTCATAACCAGCATGTTGTTCTCCTCTACCATACCCCTCAACATGGACGGGTCTATTTGGGTTAAGTGGAGCTTGTAGCGGTAGGATTGGATTTGGATAGTGAGGTCTTTCGTCAAGTGGATTTTGGATGGGAGGGCTTGGTTTTGGTGGTGGTATTTGGGTTCCAAGTCCTTCTTGTTGGACTTGTTGAAGTGGTGGGTGGATTGGTCTATCATGATCTCGGATTTGGGAGTAAGGGTTGGTTTGATTTGTCATAATAGGTGTATATAACATTTCGTGCATGGCCTCGGGAGTACTAGTTAGTGAAATATGTCGAGGGGTAGAAGGTTGGCTTCTTTGGCTTTCCACTCTCTCCAATCTCCCACCCATTATTGACACTTCATCCTTCATTGATACCACATCCGAGTCTATTTTTTCAATACCCACAGTCATCCTAGCCATGTCTCGGGACATAGCTTCAAGGCGAGCCAAAATGATACTAGTAGCATTGTGTTCCCCCATGGGTTGAGAGTGTGAGGTATCGGGTTCCATAGTACCCAAAAAATAGTCCACAATGTCACACACAACACACCAACAAAGGTATAAGTCTTTGAACCACAAGCAACAACACCACACGAACGGTAACAAGACAAAACATGCGTTGTTGTTGAAGAAAATTCCCCCAAAACTCCCCGTTCGAGCCGTTTCACCTGTTGGACAAACCAAATGGCCCCGCCCACACAAACGGGAAACACTAGGATGCTCCCCAGCCTCGATGGAATGCCCAGTTCAATTTTCAGCCTATGGCACCCATGGACCCCGAGCCCACCCCCGGAACCGTGGGCTATAGCACACCGATTTAGCCCCAAAATGTCCATTCGCGCCGTTTCGCTCATTTGACCAACCAAATAGCCCCGCCCACATAAACGGGAAACACTAGGACGCTCCTCAACCTCCCTGGCACACCCAAGTCAATTTTTAGCCCATGAAACCCCCAGAACCCAGGCCCACCCCTGGAATCGTGGGCTATAGCGCACCGATTTATCTCCAAAACACCCCATTCATGCTGTTTCGCCCGTTTGACAAAAAAATGGCCCCGCCCACACAAACGGGGAATACCAGGACTCTCCCCAGCCTCTCTGGCACAGGTAAATTTTTAGCCGACGATACCCCTGGACCCTGGGTCCAACCCTAGAACCGTGTGCTATAGCATACCGATTTGGCCCCAAATAACCCCATTTCTCCTGTTTTACCAACGAAATGGCCCCTTACACACAAACGGGAAATACTAGGATGATCCCCAGAGTTCCTAGCACTCCCAGGTTGATTTTTGGCCCACGCAACCCCCGGACCCTAGGCCTAACCCAGAACCGTGGGCTATAGCTCATCGAATTGGCCCCAAAATGCCTTATTTGCGCGCGTTTTGCCCGTTGACCAACTAAATGGTCCATCCACACAAACGGGAAACACTAGGTCCCTCCCCATCCTCCCTGGCAAGCCCAGGTCAATTTTCAGCCAACGACACCCCCGAACCCTGGGCCCACCCTCAGAACCGTGGGCTATAGCTCACTGATTTTGCCCCAAAATGCCACGTTTGCACCGTTTCTCCCATTTGACCAACCAAATTGCCCCGACAACACAAAATGGCAACACTAGGATGCTACCAAGCCTCCCTAGAATGCACAAATAGATTTTCATCCCACGGCACCCCCGGACCCCGGGCCCACCTTTGGAACCATGGGCTATAGCACACTGATTTGGCCTCAAAACACCCCATTTGCGCTGTTTAGCCCATTTGACTAACCAAATGGCCCCGCTTACACAAATGGGCAATACTAGGATGCTCCCTAGCCTCCCTATCATGCCCAGGTCAATTTTTAGCCCAAGGCACCCCCGGACCCTAAGCCCACCTCCAGAATCGTAGGCCACCCCAAATGCCCCATTCGCACGATTTCTCCCGCTTGACCAACCAAATAGCCCCACCCACACAAACGGCCAACACTAGGATGCTCTCCAGCCTCCCTGTCACGCCCAGGTTGATTTTTGACCCACAAAACCTCCAAACCCCGGGCTCACCCATGGAATAGTGGGCTATAGCACACCGATTTGGCCCCAAAATGCCCCGTTCGTGCCATTTTGCCTGTTAGACCAACCAAATGGCCCCGCCCACACAAACGGGACATACTAGAATGCTCTGACGCCTTCCTGGCATGCCCAGGTCGACGTTCGATCTATGGAACCCTCGGAACCATGGGCTATAGCTCACCGATTTAGCCCTAAAATACCCGATTCGTACTGTTTCGCCCGTTTGACCAACCAAATGGCCCTGCCCACACAAACGCGCAACACTAAGATGCGCCCTAGCCTCCTTGGCACGCCTAAGTAGATTTTTGACCCACGAAACCTCTGTACCCCATCCCCACTCCCGAAACTATGGACTATAGCAAACCGATTTGACCCTATATAGCCCCGTTCGCACCATTTCTCCCATTTGTCCAACCAAATGGCTCCGCCTACACAAACGGGCAACACTAGGATGCTCTCCAGCCTCCCTATAATGTCCAGGTCGATTTTTGGCCCACGAAAACCCTTGAACCCGGGCCCACACCCAAAATCATTGGAAATAACACACTGATTTGGTCTCTAAATGCTCGGTTCGCGCCGTTTTACCCGTTTGACTAACCAAATGGCCCCGCCCACTTAAATTAGCAATACTAAGATGCTCCCCAGCCTACCTTTCATGCCCAAGTCAATTTTTGGCCCATAGAACCCTTGGACCCCGGGCCCACCCCAAACATCGTGGGCTATAGTACCCCAATTTGGCCTCAAAACACACCATTCGCGTCGTTTTGCCTGTTTGACCAACCAAATAGCCCCGCCCACATAAATAGGAAATACTAAGATACTCCCTAGTATCTATGGCACGCCTAGGTCAATTTTCGGCCCACGACACCCCCATACCCTGGGCCCACCCTGGCATGCCCAGATCAATTTTTGATTTATGACACCCCCTGAGACCAGGCCCACCCTCATAACCGTGGGCAATAGCACAAAGATTTGGCCCCAAAATGCCCTATTCGTGTCGTTTCTCGCGTTCGACCAATGAAATAGCTTCGCCCATACAAACGGGGAACACTAGGATTCTCCCCATCCTCCTTGGCACACCCTAGTTGATTTTTGGCTCACGGCACCCACGAACCCCGGGCCCACCCCTGGAACCGTGTGCTATAGCATACCGATTTGGCCCCAAATCACACCGATCATGCTGTTTCACCCATTTGACCTACCAAATAGCCCCTCCCACACAAACGGGCAATACTAGGATGCTATCCAACCTCCCAGGCATGCCCAGTTCGATTTTTGACCCAGCGCACCCCCGAACCCCGTGCCCGTCCCTGGAACCATGGGCTATAGCACACCGATTAGCCCTAAGTAACCTCGATTCTCCTGTTTGACCAACAAAATAGCCCCACCCACTCAAACTGTCAACACTAGGACGCTCCCCAGCCTTCCTAGGACGCCCAGGTTGATTTTTGGCCCATGGTAACACACCGATTTGGCCCCAAAATAAACTGCTCATGCCGTTTGACCCATTTAACCAAACAAATAGCCTCGTCCACACAAAAGGGCAATACTAGGATGCTTCCCAACCTCCCTGGCAAGCCCAGTTCGATTTTGGACCCATAGCACCCCCTGAACCGTGGGCTATCACACATTGATTTAGCCACACAAAGCCCCTTTTCTCCCGTTTGACCAACCAAATGGCCCCGCCCACACAAACGGGCAACACTTGGGCCCTCCCCTACCTCTCTATCATACCCAGGTCAATTTTTAATCCACTCCATCCCCGAGACTGTGGGATAGCGCACTGATTTTGCCCCAAAATGCCTTCGTTTGCACTATTTCGCCCGTTTGATCAACCAAATAGCCCAGCCCACACAAATGGCAGCCTCCCTGGCATGACTAAGTTGATTTTTAGCCCAAGGCACACCAGGAGCCCATACCCACCCCTAGGACCATGGGCTATAACACACCAATTTGTCCAAAAAATGCCCTGTTTGCGCTGTTTCGCCCATTTAACCATCCAAATGACCCCTCCCACAAAAATGGACAATACTAGGATGCTGCCTAGCCTACCTGGCACGTCTAGGTCGATTTTAGGCCCGCAGCACCCCAAAACCCCGGTCCTACCCCCAAAATCGTGTGCTATAACACACATTTGGCCCCAAAATGCCCTATTCACGTTGTTTCGCCCGTTTGACCTACCAAATGGCCCTGCCCACATATATGGGAAACACTAGGATGCTTC
The DNA here is from genome assembly GCF_002878395.1 of Capsicum annuum. Lineage (NCBI taxonomy): Eukaryota > Viridiplantae > Streptophyta > Magnoliopsida > Solanales > Solanaceae > Capsicum > Capsicum annuum. The sequence continues at coordinate 7,302,968 of NC_061114.1, read as the reverse complement.
CCAGCTTGCCTGGCATGCTCAAGTTGATTTTTGGCCAACAAAATCCCCAAACCCCGGGGCCACCCTCGGGCCACCCTCGGAACCATGGTCAATAGCATTCCAATTTGTACCCAAATTGCCCCATTCACGCCATTTGGCCTGTTTGACCAACAAAATGGCCCCGCCCATACCAATGGGGAACACTAGAATGCTCCCTAGCCTCGTCGGCACTCCCTTGTCAATTTTCGGCCCACGGCACCCCCGGACCACGGGCCCACCCCCGAAATCGTGTGCTATAGCACACCAATTTGGTCCCAAATCATACTGATCACACCGTTTCACCCATTTGACCTACCAAATAGCCCCTCCCACACAAACAGGCAAAACTAGGATGCTATCCAACCTCCAAGGCATACCTAGTTTGATTTTTGACCCACGGCACCCCCAGACTCCTTGCTCGTCCCTGGAACCATGGGTTATAGCACACCGATTAGCCTTAAGTAACCTCGTTTCTCCTGTTTGACCAGCAAAATGGCCCCGCCCACTCAAACTGTAAACACTAGGACGCTCCCCAGCCTTCCTGGCACGCCCAGGTCGATTTTTGGCCCACGATAGCCCTGAACCTCTGGCCCACCCCAAACCAAAATGCCTCGTTCGTGCCGCTTATCCCGTGGCCCCAAATAGCCCCGTTTATGCCGTTTCTCTTGTTTGACAATCAAAATGGCAACGCCCAGACAAACAGGACACACTAGGATGCTCCTCAGCCTCCCTGGCATGCCCAGGTTAATTTTTGGCCCACGTCACCCCCAAACCCTGGGCCTACCCCTGGAACCGTGAATATAACACACCAATTTAGCCTTAAAACGTCTCATTGATGCCGTTTAGCCTGTTTGACCACCCAAATGGCCCCTACCACATAAATGACCAACTCTAATACAGTCCCTAGCCTCCCTAGCACTTCCAGGTCCAATATTTTCCCACGGCACCCCAGACCCCGGGCCTACCCCTGGAGCTGTGGGCCATAGCATGCCGATTTGGCCCTAAAATACCCTATTTGCATCGTTTCACCTGTTTGACTAACAAAATGGCCCTTCCAACATAAACGGGAAACACAATGACGCTCCCCAACCACCATGGCATAGCCAGGTTGAATTTTTACCCACGACCCTCCCGGACTCTGGGCCCACCCCTGAAACCGCAGACTATAGCATACCGATTTATCCCTAAAATGCCCCGTTCGCGCCGTTTTGGACATTTGAAAACCAATTGGCCCCGCCCATAAAATCGGGCAACACTAGGAAGCTCCCTATCCTTCCTAGCATGCCCAGATCAATTTTTTACCCACGGCACCACCGAAACCCGAGCCTACACCTGGAGCCGTGGGATATAACACACTGATTTCGACCCAAAATGCCCCGTTTGCACCATTTCTCTTATTTGACCAACCAAGTGGCCCCGCCCATATAAATAGGCAACACTAGGACGCTTCCCAACCTCCCTACTGTGCCCAGGTTGATTTTTGACACATGGCACCCCCAGACTCTAGGCCAACCCCTGGAACCGTAAGCTATAGCACACCGATTTGGCCCCAAAATGCCCCGTTCGTCCCGTTTTGCACATTTAACCAACCAAATGGCCCCGCCCAAAAAATCGGAAATACTTGGATGCTCCCCAACCTCCCTGGCACGCCCAAGTCAATTTTCGGCGCATGGAACCCCCGGACCTCGGGCCAATGCCCTGAACCATAGGCTATAGTATAATGATTTAGCCACAAAATGCTCCGTTCGAAACATTTCGCTCGTTTGACCAACCAAATGGCCGCGCCCACACAAACAGGAAACACTAGGACACTCCCTAGCCTCCCTGGCATACGCAGGTTAATTTTCGGCCCACGGCACCCTCGAGCCCCTAGGCCCACCCTCGAAACGATGGGCTAAAGCACACCAATTTGGCCCCAAAATGCCCGGTTCACACTGTTTCTCCTGTTGTACCAACCAAATGTCCCCTCCCACACTAATGGGAAACACTAGGATGATCCCTAGCCTCGCTAGCACATCCAGGTCAATTTTAGGCACACGACACCTCCGAAACCTGGGCCCACCTTTGGAACCGTGGGCTATAGCACACTGATTTTCCCCCAAAATGCCTTGTTCATGCCGTTTTACCCGTTTGACCAACCAAATGGCCCCACCTACACAAATAGGCAATACTAGGATGATCCCCCACCTCCCAAGCACACCCAGGTTGATTTTTGACCCACAGCACCCCCAGTCCTACCTATGGAACCGTGGGCTATAGCACACCGATTTAGCCCCAAAATGCCCCTTTCGTGCCATTTTTCCCATTTGACAAACCAAATGGCCCCGCACAAACAAATGGGCAACACCAAAAAGCTCCCCAGCCTCCCTGGCATGCCCAGGTTGATTTTTGAGCCCCAGAATCCCCGAACCCCGGGCTCACCCCCGGAACCATGGGCTATAGCACACCAATTTGGCCCCAAAATGCCCCGTTCATCCCGTTTTGCCCGTTTGACCAACCAAATAGCCCCTCCCACACAAGTAGCAGGTACTAGAATGCTCCCCAGCCTCCCTGGCATGCCCAAGTTGATTTTAGGCCCACGACACCCCCGAACCCTGGGTCCACGCCAAGAACCATAGGCTATAGCAAACCGATTTGGCCCTAAAATGCCCCGTTCCTATTGTTTTGCCGATTTGATCAACCAAAGGGCCCCGCCTACACACACGGGCTACAATAGGATGCTCCCCAGCCTCTCTGCCATGGCCAGGTCAATTTTTGACCCACGGCTCCCACAGACCCCGTCCCCACCCCCAAAACTGTTGGCTATAGCACACTGATTTAGCCCCAAATAGCCCTGTTACACCGTTTGTCCAACCAAATGGCCCCACCCACACAAACGGGAATATTAGGATGCTCTCCAACCTCTCTAGCACATCCAAGTTGATTTTTATCCCACAGCACCCCCGAACCCCTGGCCCACACCTAGAACTGTGGGATATAGCACATCGATTTTACCCCCAAATGCCCTGTTCGCGCCGTTTCACCCGTTTGACCAACCAAATGGCCTCGCCCACTCAAACAGGCAACACTAGGATGCTCGCCATCCTCCATGACATGCCTAGGTTAATTTTCATCGCACGCCACCCCCTTTACCCTGGGCCCACCCCCAGAATCATAGGCTATAGCACACCGATTTGGCCCCAAAATGCCCCATTCACAAGGTTTTGTCCGTTTGACCAACGAAATGGCCCTGCCCACATAAATGGCTAGGATGTTCTCTATCCTTCCTGGCACATCCATGTCAATTTTCAACCTACGACACCCCCAGACCCCAGGCCCACCCCCGAAAACGTTTGCTATAACACACCGATTTAGCCCTAAAACGCCCCATTCATAATGTTTTGCCCATTTGACAAACCAAATGGCTCTGCCCACATAAATAGGCAACACTATGATGATCCCCATCATCCCTGGCACACCCAGGTCAATTTTTGGCCTATGGTACCACCAGATCCCGGGCCCACCCTCGGAACCATGGGCTATAGCACATCGATTTGGCCTTAAAACACCCTGTTTGCCCTGTTTCGCTCGTTTGACCAACCAAATGGCCCCGCCCACATAAATTGGCAACACTAGGATGCTCCCAACCCTCTCTAGGATGCCCAAGTCAATTTTTGGCCCACGACACCCCCCGACCCCGAGCCCACCCTCAGAAATATGGGCAATAGCATACCAAATTAGCCCCAAAATGCCCCATTCGTGTCGTTTCGATTGCTTGACCAATGAAATAGACCTGCTAACACAAATGGGGAACAGTAGGACTCTCCTATCCTCTCTAGCCTGCCTTGGTTGATTTTTGTCCCATGGCACCTGCGGGCCCACCACCAAAACCGTGTGCTACAGAACACTAATTTGGCCTCAAAACAAATCGTTCGCACCGTTTCGCCCATTTGACCAACCAAATGGACCCTCCCACACAAACAGGAAATAGTAGGTTGCATCCCAACCTCCCTGAAATGCCCAGTTCGATTTTCAACCCACGGCACCTCCGAACCTCGGGCCCACCACTGGAACTGTGGGCTATAGCACATCGATTTGGCCCCAAAATGCCTCTTTCTTGTCATTTTGCCCTTTTGACCAACCAAATGGCCCCACCTATACAAATGGCAGCCTCCGTGGCATGCTTTGGTCGATTTTTGACCTAAAACACCCTCGGACCCAAGGCCTACCCCCGACACCATAGGCTATAACATACCAATTTGGCCTAAAAATGCCCCATTCTTGCCTTTCTGACAGTTTGACCAAAAAACTGGCCCCACCCACACAAATAGGGAATACTAGGATGCTCCCCAGCCTCCCTGGCACGCCCAGGTCCATTTTTCACCTACGCCGACCCCGAAACCGTAGGCTATAGCACACCGATTCGGCTCCAAAAAGCCTCGTTCGCACCATTTTGCTTGTTGGACAAACCAAATGGCCTCGCCCACACAAACGACAGTCTTTTTGGCACGACCAGGCCAATTTTAAGCCCACAGAACCCACTGGGCAACCCTCAGAACCGTGGGCTATAGCACACCGATGTGGCTACAAAATACACCGTTCGTGCTGTTTTACCTATTTGACCAACCAAATGGCCCCGCCCCTAAAAAACAAGCAACACAAGGATGCTTTCTAGCCTCCCTAGCATGTCCAGGTCAATTTTTAGCCCACTGTAACCCCAAACCCCAGGCCTACCCCTGAATCCGTATGCTATAACATACCAATTTGGCCCCAAATTGCCCTATTCACACCGTTTCGCCCGTTTGACCAAACAAATAGCCTTGCCCACACAAATAGGAAACACTACGATGCTCCCCAGCCTCCCTGGCACGCTCAGGTTATGTTTTGGCCCATGGTGCCCTTAGACCCTGGGCCCATCCTCAGAACCGTAAGCTATATCACACCGATTTAGCTACAAAATGCCCCGTTTGCATTGTTTTGCCCATTTGACAAACCAAATAGCGCCACCCACATAAACGGGCAATACTAGGATTCTCCCAAGCCTCCCAGGCAGCCTAGGTCGCTATTTGGCCCAAAAAACCCCTAAACCCCATGCCCACCCTCGGAATCGTAGGCAATAGCATACTGAGTTGGCCCTAAAATACTCCGTTCTCGCTGTTTTGCCTGTTTGACCAATGAAATGGCTCCACCCGTAAAAACTGGGAATACTAGGATGCTCCCCAGCCTCCCTGGCATGCCCTGGTCAATTTTTGGCCTACGATACCCCCGGACCTCGAGCCCACCCCCAGAATCGTGTGCTATAGCACACTAATTTGGCCTCAAAACTCATCGTTCGCGCTATTTCGCCCATTCGATCAACAAAATATCCCCGCACTCACAAACAGGAAACACTAGGATGCTTTCCAAGCTCCCTAACATGCCCAATTTGATTTTCGACCCACGTCAACCCTAGACCCCAGGACCACCCCTGGAACCATGGGCTATAGCACACTGATTTGGCCCTAAATAGCCCTGTTTCTCCTGTTTGACAAAGAAAATAGCCCCGCCCATACAAAAAAGCAACACTAGGACGCTACCCGGCCTCCCTATAACGCCCAGGTCGATATTTGGCCCATGGCGCCTCAGAAGCTCGGGGCCACCCCCAAAATCATGGGCTATAGCACACTAATTTTGGCCCCAAAATGCCTCGTTAGCGCCTTTTCTTCCGTTTGACTAACTTAATGGCCCCTCTCACATAAATGGGCAATACTAGGACACTCCCCAACCTCCCTGTCATGCCCAGGTCAATTTTGAGCCCACGGAACACCTGTGCCCCGGGCCCACCCCAGAAACCGTGGCCTATAGTATACCAATTTGGCCCCAAAATGCCCCATTCGCGCCATTTTCCCGTTTAAATAAAAAATGGCCTCTCCCACACAAACGGGGAACACATGGATGCTCCCCATCCTTCTTGGCATGCCTAGGTCGATTTTTGACCCATGCCACCCCCGGACCCATGGGCTATAACACACTAATTTGGCCCTAAAATGCCTCGTTTAAGCCGTTTCACCCGTTTGACCAACCAAATGGCCCCGACCTCACAAACAGCAGCCTCCCTAGTAAGTTCGGGTCAATTTTCATCCCACGACACCCCCGAACCCCATGTCAAACCTCATAACTGTGGGCTATAGCACACCGATTAGGCCGGAAAATGCCTTTTTCACGCTGTTTCGCCCGTTTGACCTACCAAATGGAACCTCTCACAAAAACGGGCAACACTAGTATGCTCCCTAGCCTTCCTAGCACGTCCATGTTGATTTTCAGCCTACGGCACCCCCATACCCAAGGACAACCCCCAAAACCGTCTGCTATAACACTCTGATTTTGCCCCAAAATGCCTCATTCATGCCGTTTCACTTGCTTGACTATCCAAATGGCCATTCCCACATAAACGGGCAATAATAGGATGCTCCCCAACCTCCCTAACATACCCAATTCAATTTTTGGCCTATGGCACCGGACCCCAGGCCCACCCTCTGAACCATGGGCTACAACACATTGCTTTGGCCCCAAAACACCTTATCCATGCTGTTTCGGCCGTTTGACTAACCAAATGGCCCTGCCCACACAAACGGGCAACACCAGGATGCTCCCAAGCTTCCCTAGGATACCCAAGTCAATTTTTGGCCCACGACACCCCTAAACCCCGAGCCCACCCTCGGAAATGTAGGCAATAGCACACCGATTTAGACCTAAAGTGCACCGTTTGAAGTGTTTTGATCGTTTGACCAATGAAATAGCCCTACCCTCACAAACAAGGAACAATAGGACGCTCCCCATCCTCTTTGCCATGCCCTGGTCAATTTTTGGCCCACAAAAACCTTGGACCCTAGGCCCACCCCTAGAACCGTGTGCTATAGAACACCGATTTTGCCCCAAAACTCACCGTTCGCACCGTTTCGCCCATTTGACCAACCAAATGGCCCCGCCCACATAAACGAGAAATACTAGGTCGCTTCCCAACCTCCCTGGCATGCCCTATTAGATTTTTTACCACGCCACCCCTGAACTTTGGGCCCACCCCCAGAACCGTGGGTGATAGCACACCGATTTCGCCCTAAAATGCCTCGTTCGCACCGTTTCGCCCGTTTGACCAACTAAATGGCTCTTCCCACACAAATGGCAGCCTCCCTGGTATGCCCTGGCCGATTTTTAGCCCACAGCACGCCCAAACACCAGGACAACCCCAGAACCGTGGGCTATAGCATACTAATTTTGCCACAAAATGTCTGGTTCGTGCTTTTTTGCACATTTGACCAACTTAATGAACCCGCCCAAAATAATGGGCAAAACTAGGATACTCCTTAGCCTTCATGGCATGTCTAGGTTGACTTTCGACCCACGGAACCCCCAGACCCTGGGCCCACCCTAAAACCTTGTGCTATAAAACATCGATTTGGCCCCAAAATGCCTTATTCAAGCCGTTTCGCCCGTTTTTCCAACCAAATGGCCCCTCCCACAAAAAATAGGAACACTAGGATTCTCCCTATCCTCCCTATCACGCTCAGGTCAATTTTTGGCCCACAGCACCTCCGAACCCCGGGCCCACCACCGGAATTATGGGCTACAGCACACCGATTTGGCCCTAAAATGCCCTGTTTGCTCCGTTTGACCCGTTTAACCAACTAATTATCCCCTCCCAAACAAATGGGCAATACTAAGATACTTCCCAACCTCCCTGGCACGTCGAGTTTGATTTTTGACCCCCGGCACCCCCGGCACACCGCTAGAACCTTGGGCTATAGCTCACTGAGTTAGCCCTAAATAGCCTCGTTTCTCCTATTTGACCAATAAAATGGCCCCACCCACACAAATAGGAAACACTAGGATGCTCGCAAACCTCCCTGACACGCCCAAGTCAATTTTTGGCCTGCAACACCCCCGAACCCTTGGACCACACCCAAAATTGTGGACTATAGCACACTGATTTTGGCCCTAAAATAACTTGTTTGCACCGTTTTGTCCGTTTGACCAATAAAATGGCCCCGACCAAATAAACAGGAAATATGAGGACGCTCTCCAGCCTCTCTGGAATGCCCAGGTTAATTTTGAGCCCATCGAACCCCCGACCCCGGGGCCCACCTTCAGATACGTGGCTTATATCACACCGATTCGGCCCAAAAATGCCCCGTTCATGCCTTTTTACCCATTTAACCAACAAAATTGCCCTGCCCATACAAACGGGGAACATTAGGATGCTCTTTAGCCTCCCTGTCACACCCATGTCGATTTTTGACCCACGGCACCCCTGGAACCGTAGGCTATAGCACACCGATTTGGCCTCAGAAAACCTCATTTGCGCCGTTTCACCTGTTTGACCAACTAAATGGCCCCACCCACACAAACGGTAGTTTCCCTGGCACTCCCAGATCAATTTTCAGCTCATGGTACCCCGGGTCCACCCTCATAACCGTGGGCTATAACACTACGATTTGGCCATAAAATGCCCCATTTGTGCTATTTTGCCCGTTT
>NC_061114.1:7240963-7291460 GCF_002878395.1 Capsicum annuum | reverse complement strand
TTGAGTCTTATCATATCTTTTTGCATTGTATAGTATCTTATCATGAGGCGGGGCCTGTCCCGACCCTTATAAGATAATGTTTCTTGTCTAGAGGCCTTGTAGACTACGTAAAGTATAGTATGGTCATGTATCGTATCGTAGACATTGTGGCTCCAACGGCCTAGTCATATAATATCTTTTGGCTTGCTAGTCCTATTTATCTTTTGAGGGCATGTTTAGTATGAAAGGAACTTATAATATTCATAGGTCATATATTGCTACAGGTTGGTTCTCCCGAGCCTTACCGGCAACGGGTTCCAGTCCGCCTTAATAGGATTTGGGGCGTGACATATAGCATACTAATTTGGCCCCAAAACAAACCGTTCACGCTGTTTAGCCCATTAGACCAACCAAATGGCCCTGCCTACATAAACGGGCAACACTAGGATTCTTCCTAACCTCCCTGGCATGCCCAGTTTGATTTTCGACCCACGACACCCTTGGAATCCAGGACCACCCCTGGAAGCATGGGCTATAGCACACTAATTTGGCCCTAAATAAACTTGTTTCTCCTGTTTGACCAAGAAAATGGCCCTGACCACACAAAAAGAAAACACTAGGATGCTCCCTAGCTTTCATGGCACGCCTAGGTTAATTTTTGGCCCACCGAAACCCTGAAGCCGGGGGCCACCCCTAAAACCGTGGACTATAGCACACTGATTTTTGCCCCAAAATGCATCATTTGCGCCTTTTTGCCCGTTTGACTAACTAAATGGCCTCGTCCACATAAAAGGGAAATACTAGGACGCTCCCCAGCCTCCTTGTCATGCCCAGGTCAATTTTCAGCCCATAGAACCCCCAGACTCGGGGCCCACCCTCGAAACCATGGCCTATAGCACACCAATTTGGCCCCAAAATGCCCCGTTCTTGCCATTTTACCCATTTGATAGACAAAATAGCCTCGCCCACTAAAACGGGGAACACTAGGATACTCCCCATCCTCCCTGGCATGCCCAGGTCTATTTTTGACCCACACCACCCCCAGACCTATGGGCTATAACACACCGATTTAACCACAAAATGCCTCATTCGAGTCGTTTCGCCCGTTTGACCAACCAAATGGCCCCGCCCTCACAAATGTCAGCCTCCCTGGCATTACCAGGTAAATTTTCATCCCACGACACCCCCAGAACCCGGGCCCACACTCATAACCGTGGGCTATAGCACATCGATTTGGCCATAAAATGCCCTGTTTGCGTTATTTCACCCGTTTAACCTACCAAATGGCACCTCCAACAAAAAAGGGCAACACTAGGATGCTTCTTAGCCTTCCGAGAAGATCCATGTCTATTTTCAGCCCTCGGCACACCCAGACCCCTTCCACCCCCAACACCATTTACAATAACACACCGATTTGGCCCCAAAATGCCCCATTCACGCGATTTCACCCATTTGACTATACAAATTTCCCTGCCCACACAAACAGGGAACAATAGGATGCTCCCCACCCTCCCTAGCATGCCTAGGTTAATTTTTGGCCTACGACACCTCCAGACCCTATCCCCACCCTCCGAACCGTGGGCTACAGCACATCGATTTGGCCCCAAAACACCCCTTTCACGTCGTTTCGACTGTTTGACGAAGCAAATGTCCTCACCCACACAAACGAACAAGAATAGGATGCTCCCAATCTTATATAGGATACCCAGGTCAATTTTCGACCGACAGAACCCCAGGACCCCGGGGCCACGCACGGAACCGTGGGAAATACCATACAGATTTAGCCCCAAAATGACCCGTTCGCGCCGATTTTCCTTTTTGACCAACCAAATGGCCCCCCCTCCCACACAAATGGGCAACACTAGGATACTCCTCATCCTCCCTGACATACTCAGCTCAATTTTTCACCCATGGCACCCCTAAACCCCGAGCCCTCTGTCAGAACTCTGGGCTATAGCACACCAATTTAGCCCTAAAATTCCCCGTTCTCACCGTTTTGCCCGTTTAACAAATCAAATAGCCCTGCCTACACAAATGGGCAATACTAAGATGCTCCCAAGCTTCCCTGGCACGCCCAGGTCGATCTTTAGCCCACGACACCCTCTAAACCATGGGTAACAACATACCGATTTACGCCCCAAAATGCCCCATTCACGCCATTTTACCCGTTTGACCAATGAAATGGCCCCGCCCACATAAAATAGGAACACTAGGATGCTCCCCAGCCTTCCTGGCATGCCCTGGTCGATTTTTAGCCCACGGCATCCCCGAACCTCAGACCCACCCCCGGAACCGTGTGATATAGCACACCGATTTAGCCCCAAAACACACCATTTGCACTGTTTTACCCATTGGACCAGCCAAATGGCCCCTCCCACATATGTAGGAAATACTAGAATGCTTCCCAACCTCCCTGGCAAGCCCAGTTCAATTTTTGACCCATGGCACCCTCAGACCCCAGGCCCACCCCTGGAACCATGGGATATAGCACACCGATTTAGCCCTAAATAGCGTCGTTTCTCCTGTTTGACAAACAAAATGGCTCCTCCCATAAAACCAGGCAACACTAAAACTCTCTCAACCTCCCTGGCACGCCCAGGTTAATTTTTGGCCCACGAAACCCCCGAACCCCGGGCCCACCCCCAAATCATGGGCTATAGCACACTGATTTAGGCCCCAAACTGTTTCGCCCGTTTGACCAAGAAAATGGGCCCGCCCAAATAAAAGGGCAACACTAGGATGTTCCCCAGGCTCTCTGGCACGCCCAAGTTGATTTCAGCCCATGGAACCCCCGAACCCGAGGCCCTGCCCTGGAATCGTGGCCTATAGCACACCGATTTAGCCTAAAAAATCCCCGTTCATGCCTTTTTGCCCGTTTGACCAACAAAATAGTTCCTCCCACACAAACGGGGAACACTAGGATGCTCCTTAGCCTCCTTGGCATTCCCAGATTGATTTTTGACCCATGCCACCCCCAGAACCGTAGGCTATAGGACACCGATATGGCCCCAAAAAGCCTCGTTCGTACCGTTTTGCCTGTTTGACCAACCAAATTTCCTCGCACACACAAACGACAGTCTCCCTGGCATGCCCAAGTCGATTTTCAATCAATGGCACCCCCGGGCCCACCCTCAGAATCGTGGACTATAACACAACGATTTGGCCACAAAATGCCCCGTTCGTTCTATTTCGCCCGTTTGACCAACCAAATTGCCCCGTCCATAAAAACAGGAAACACTAGGATGCTCCCTAGCCTCCCTGGCATGTCCATGTTGATTTTCAACCCACGGCACCCTCAGAACCCAGGCCCACCCTCAAAACCGTTTACTATAATACACCAATTTAGCCCCAAAATTCCCCATCCACACTATAATACACCAATTTAGCCCCAAAATTCCCCATCCACGCTGTTTTGCCCGTTTGAACAACCAGATGGACGTTCCAACATAAACGAAAAACACTAGGATGCTCCACAGCCTCCCTGGCACGCCCAAGTCAATTTTTCTCCAACGAAACCACCGGACCCTAGGATCACCCTTGGAACCGTGGGCTATAGCACATTGATTTGGCCCCAAATCACCCTATTTGCGCCGTTTCACCCGTTTGACCAACCAAATTGCCCCGACCACATAAACGGCGAACACTAGAATGCTCCCAAGACTCCCTAACACGCCTAGGTAAATTTTTCGCCCCCAGAACCCCCAAACCCCGGGGCCATCCTCAGAAACATACGCAATAGCATATCGATTTGGCCCCAAAATGCCCCGTTCCTGCCGTTTCTTCCATTTGACCAATGAAATGGCCCCGCCCACACAAACGGGAAACACTAGGATGCTCCTCATCCTCTCAGGCATGTCCTGGTCAATTTTTGGACCACAGCACCCCTGAACTCCGGGCTAACCCCCAGAACCGTGGGCTATAGCACACCAACTTCGCAATAGAATGCCACGTTCATGCTGTTTCGCCCGTTTGACAAATCAAATGGCCTCGCCCACCAAATCGGGCAACACTAGGATGCTTTCTAGCCTCCCTGGCATGTCCAGGTTGATTTTTTGCCCATGAAACCCCTGAAAACCGGGCACACCCTAAACCGTGTGCTATAACACACCGATTTGGCCTCAAAATGCCCTATTCACACTGTTTCGCCTGTTTGACAAACCAAATGGCCCGGCACACACAAATAGGAAATACTAGGATGCTTCCCAGCCTTCCTGGCATGCCTAAGTCGATATTTTGACCATGGCACCACTGAACCTCAGTCCCACCCTCAGAACCGTGGGCAACAGCATACCGATTTGGCCCCAAAATGCCTCGTTCGTGCTGTTTGGCCCGTTCGACAAATGAAATGGATCCTCCCACACAAACGGGGAATACTAGAATGCTCCCCATCCTCTCTGATATGCCCTGATCGATTTTTGGCTTACGGCGCCCCCAAACCCTGGGCCCAGCCCCAGAACCATGTGCTACTCGCTTCGCCTATTTGACCAACCAAATAGCCCTGCCCAAACAAATAGGAAACACTAGGATGCTTCCCATCCTACCTTGCATGCCTAGTTTGATTTTTAAACCAGGGCAACCTCGAACCTTGGGCCCACCACTGGAATTATGGGCTATAGCACACCAATTTGGCCCTAAATAGCCCCGTTTCTATTGTTTGACCTATAAAATTGCCCCGCCCACTAAAACAGGAAATACTAGGATGCTTCTTAGGCTCCCAGGCACGCCCAGGTCGATTTTTGGTCCACGCTGCCCCTGAACCCCTGGTCCACCCCCAAAACTGTATGCGATAGCATATTGATTTTGGTCACAAAATGCCTCGTTCGTTCCATTTCGCCTGTTTGACCAATAACATAGCCCTACCGACATAAACGGTCAACACTAGGATGCTCCCCAACTTCCTAGCACGCCCAGGTCAATTTTCAGCCCATGGCACCTCTATACCCAGGGCTCACCCCCGGAATCGTGGCTTATAGCACATAAACTTGGCCCTAAAATGCCTCGTTCGTGCCTGTTTGCCCATTTGACCAATAAAATAGCCCCGCCCACACAAACGGGAAATACTAGGATGCTCCTTAGCCTCCCTAACTCGCTCGAGTTATTTTTTGGCCCATGAAACCCCAAGATCCTAGGATCACCACCAGAATCATGGGCTATCGCACACCGATTTGGCCCCAAAGTGCCCCGTTCATGCCATTTCACTCATTTGACCAACAAAATGTCCCTGCCCACACAAACATGAAACACTAGGATGCTCCGTAGCCTTCCAAGCATGCCCAGGTCTATCTTTGGCCCACGAAACCCCCAAACCCTAGGTCCACACCCAGAATCGTGGGCTATAGCACACCAATTTAGCCCCAAAATGCCCCGTTCGCACCGTTTGACCAACCAAATGGACCCACCCACACAAACGGGCAACACTAGATGCTCCCAAGCCTCCCTTGCTCGCCCAGGTTGATTTTTGACCCACGGCATCCTCAAACCCTAGGCCCACCCCCGGAACTGTGGGCTATAGCAAACTATTTTGGCCGCAAATAGCCCCATTCTCGCCGTTTCTATCGTTTGACCATAAAAATGGCCCCAACCACAAAAATGGGCCATACTAAGATGCTCCCCAGACTCCGTGGAATGCCCAGGTCATTTTTTGGCCCACGAAACCCCCAGACCCTGGGTCCACCCCTTGAACCATGAACTATAGCACACTGATTTGTCCCTAAAATGCCTCATTCACACCGTTTAGGCTGTTGGACCACCCAAATCGCACCGCCCACACAAATGGACAACACTAGAATGCTTCCTAGCCTTCCTGGCATGCTCAGGTCAATTTTTAGCATACGATACCCTTGGACCCCGGGCCCACCCCCGAAATCGTGGGCTATAGCACATCGATTTAGCCCCAAAATGCCCTATTCGAGCCATTTCCAAATAGCCCCGCCCACATAAACCAGCAACACTAGAATGCTATCTAGTATGTCCAAGTTGATTTTTTCCCATGGAACCCCCGGACCTCGGGCCTACCCCAGAGCCGTGGGCTATAGTACATCGATTTTGCCATTAAATGCCCCGTTCGCACTATTTTTCCTTTTGACCAAGCAAATGGTACCGTCCACATAAACGGGAAATACTACGACAATCTCAAACCTTCCTGGCGCATCCAGGTTGATTTTTGACCAACGGCACCCCAAGACTCCGGGCCCACCCACGGAACCGTAGGTTATAGCACAACAATTTAGCCCCATAAAATTGGGCAACACTAGGATGCTCCCCAACCTCCCTTGCATGCCCAGGTTAATTTTCGGCCCACGGCACCCCCAAACCTTGGGTTCACCCCAGAACCGTGGGCTATAGCACAATGATTTGTCTCCAAAATGCCATGTTTGCGCTGTTTCGCCCATTTGACCAACCAAATGGACCTGCCCACACAAATGAGCAACACTAGGATGCTATCTAGCCTCCCTGGCACGCCCAGGTTGATTTTTCGTCCATGCCGCCCCTGAACCCCTGGTCCACCCCCAAAACTGTATGCGATAGCATACTGATTTTGGTCATAAAATGCCTCGTTCGCTCCATTTCGCCTGTTTGACCAATAACATAGCCCCACCGACAAAAACGATCAACACTAGGATGCTCCCCAGCTCCTTGGACGCCCAGGTCAATTTTCAGCCAATGGCACTTCTATACCTACGGCTCACCCCCGAAATCATGGCTTATAGCACATAGACTTGGCCTCAAAATGCCTCGTTCGCGCCTCTTTGCCCATTTGACCAATAAAATAGTCTCACCCACACAAACGGGCAATACTAAGATGCTCTTTAGCCTTCCAGACTCGCCCGAGTTATTTTTTGGCCCACGAAACCCCAAGACCCCAGGATCACCACAAGAATCGTGGTCTATCGCACACCGATTTGGCCCCAAAGTGCCCCGTTCATGCCATTTCGCTCATTTGACCAACAAAATATCCCCGCCCTCACAACTGTGAAACACTAGGATGCTCCGTAGCCTTCCAAGCATGCCCAGGTCGATCTTCGGCCCACGAAACCCCCGAACCCTGGGTTCACACCCAGAATCATGGGCTATAGCACATCGATTTAGCCCTAAAATGTCCCGTTCACACCGTTTGACCAACCAAATGGACCCACCCACTCAAACGGGCAACACTAGATGCTCCCAAGCATCCCTTGCTTGCCCAGGTTGATTTTTTACCCACGGCATACTCAAACCCCGGCCCCACCCCCGAAACTATGGGCTATAGCAAACTATTTTGGCCCCAAATAGCCCCATTCTCGCCGTTTCTATCGTTTGACCATAAAAATAGCCCCAACCCCAAAAATGGGCCATACTAAGATGCTCCCCAGACTCCGTGGAATGCCCAGGTCATTTTTTGGCCCATGAAACCCCCAGACCCCGGGTTCACCCCTTGAACCATGAACTATAGCACACTGATTTGTCCCTAAAATGCCTCATTCACACCGTTTAGCCTATTTGACCACCCAAATGGCACCGCCCACACAAATGGACAACACTAGAATGCTCCCTAGCCTTCCTGGCATGCTCAGGTCAATTTTTAGCCCACGACACCCTTGGACCCCGGGCCCACCCCCGGAACCGTGGGCTATAGCACACCTATTTAGCCCCTAAATGCCCTATTCGAGCCGTTTCTCCTGTTTAACCAACCAAATAGCCCCGCCCACACAAACCAGCAACACTAGAACGCTCTCTAGTATGTCCAAGTTGATTTTTTCCCATGGAACCCCCGGATCTCGGGCCTACCCCAGAGCTGTGGGCTATAGTACATCAATTTGGCCATAAAATACCCCGTTCGCACTATTTTTCCTTTTGACCAAGCAAATGGTACCATCAACATAAACGGGAAATACTACGACAATCTTAAACCTCCCTGGCGGATCCAGGTTGATTTTTGACCCACGACACCCCTAGACTCCGGGCCCACCCACGGAACTGTAGGTTATAGCACAACAATTTAGCCCCATAAAATTGGGCGACACTAGGATGCTACGATACCTTCCTTGCATGCCCAAGTTAATTTTCAGCCCACGGCACCCCCAAACCTTGGGTTCACCCCCAGAACCGTGGGCTATAACACAATGATTTGTCTCCAAAATGCCATGTTTACGTCGTTTCGCCCATTTGACCTACCAAATGGACCTGCCCACACAAATGAGCAACACTAGGATGCTATCTAGCTTTCTTGGCATACCCAGGTTGATTTTTCACCCACGGCACCCCCGGACCCCAGGGCCCACTCGCATAACCGCGGGCAATAGTACACCGATTTGGCCCTAAATAGCCTTGTTTCTCCTATTTGACCAATAAAATAGCCTTGTCCATACAAACAGGCAACACTAAGATGCTCCCCATCCTCATTGGCACACCCAGGTCAACTTTTGGCCCATAGCACCCCCGAACCCCGGGACCACCCTCGAAATCGTGGGCTATAGCATACTGAATTTGGCCCAAAATGCCTTATTCACATAGTTTCGCCCATTTGACCAACAAAATTGCCCTATCCACATAAAATAGAACCACTAGGATGCTCGCCAGACTCTCTGGCACATCCTGGTCAATTTTTAGGCCATGGTACCCCTGAACACGGGCCCACCCCCAAAACCATACGCTATAGCACATCGATTTGGCCCGAAAATGCCTTGTTCGCATCGTTTCTCCTGTCTGACTAACCAAATTGCCCAGCCAACACAAACAGGCAGCACAAGGATGCTCCCTAGCCTTCCTAGCTTGTCCAAGTTGAATTTTTCCACATGACACCCCCGGACACCTGGTCTACCCCCGGAGCCGTGGGCTATAGCACACCGATTTGGCCTCAAAATGTTTCATTTGCACCATTTTGACAATTTGACCAAGAAAATGGTCTCGTCCATATAAACGGGCAATACTAGGACACTTTCTGACCTCCCTGGCTCATCCAGGTTGATTTTTGACCCACGGCACCCACGGACTCTGAGCGCACCTACGGAACCGTAGGCTAAAGCACAACAATTTAGCCGCATAAAATCAGGAAACACTAGGATGCTCCCTAACCTCTCTGGAATGCCCAGGTCAATTTTCAGCCCACGACACCCCCAACCTCGGGCTCACCCCCAGAACCGTAGGCTATAGCACAATGATTTGGCTCCAAAATGTCATGTTCATGCCTTTACGCCCATTTAACCAACCAAATGGCCCCACTCACACAAAAGAGCAACACTAGGATGTTTCTTTGCCTTCTTGGCACACCCAGGTTGATTTTTGGCCCACGGAACCCTCGGACCCCAGGGTCGACCCTCAGAACCGTGGGCAATAACATACTAATTTGGCCCTAAATAGCCCCATTTGTCCTGTATGACCAACAAAATGGCCCCGCCCAAAAAAATAAGCAACACTAGGATGCTCCCCAGCCTCCCTAGCACGCCCAGGTTAACTTTTGGCCCACGACACTCCCGAACCCTGGGACTACCCCGGAAACTGTAGGCTAGCACACTAATTTTGGCCCAAAATGCCTCATTTACATTGTTTCACCCGTTTGAACAATAAAATGGCCCCGTACATATAAATTAGCAGTACTAGGATGCCTCGTAGACTCTCTGGCATGACCTGGTCGATTTTTCAGCCCATGGCACCCTCGGACCCCAAGCTCACCCTTAGAACCGTGGGCTATAGCATGCCGATTTGGCCCCAAAATGCCTTGTTCGTGCTGTTTCTCCTGTCTGACCAACCAAATTGCCCCACAACACAAACACGCAACACAAGGATGCTCCCTAGCCTTCCTAGCACGTCCAAGTTGATTTTTTGCACACGGCACCCCCAGACCCCTGGCCTAGCCCTGGAGCCATAGGCTATAGCACACCGATTTGGCCCCAAAATGCCCCATTCACGCCGTTTCGTCTTATTAACCAACCAAATGGCCCCACCAATATAAACGGTCAATACTAGGACACTCGCCAACCTCCCTGGTGCACCCAGGTTGATTTTTGACGCACGGCACCCCCGGATTCCGATCCCATCCTCGGAACTGTAGGCTATAGTACACCGATTTGGCGCTAAAATGCCCCATTCGTGCTATTTCAGATGTTTGACAAACCAAATGTCCCTTCCCATAAAATTGGGCAACACTAGGATGCTCTTCAACCTCCCTGGCACACCATGGTTAATTTATGGCCCACGGTACACCCGATCCTTGGGACCACCCCTAAAATCATGGGCTACAACATGATGATTTGGCCCCAAAATGCCCCGCTTGTGCCGTTTTGCCCATTTGACCAACCAAATGGCCCCGCCCACACAAACAAACAACACTAAGATGCTCCATAGTATCCCTGGCACACCCAGGTTGATTTTTGGCTTACGGCACCCACGAACCCCCAAGCCCACCTTCGGAACCGTGGCCTATAGCACATTGATTTTTCCCCAAAATGCCCCGTTCACGCCGTTTTGCCTATTTGACAAACCAAATGGCCCTGCCCATAAAAAAGGCAAACATTAGAATTATCCCCAGCCTCCCTACCACGTACAGGACAATTTTTGGCCCACGGCACCCCCAAAGCCCAGGCCCACCTTTGGAACCATGGGCTATAGGATGCTCCCCAGCCCCTAGCATGTCCAAGTCGATTTTCAACCCACAGTATTCCCGTACCTTGGGTCCACCCCTAGAACCGTGGGGTATAACAAACTGATTTGGCCCAAAAATCCCCCGTTCATGCCGTTTCACCGGTTTGACCAATCAAATAGCCCCGCGCACACAAACAGGAAACAGTAGGGTTCTTCCTAGTCTCCCTGGCATGCCCAGGTCAAATTTTTACTAACAAAACCATCGGACCCTGGGGTCACCCCCAAAGTTGTGGGCTATAGCACACCGATTTGGCCTCAAAATGCCCTGTTTTAGCCTTTTCATGTATTTGACCAATAAAATGGCCTCGACCACACAAAAGGGAAACACTAGGACACTTACTAGCCTTCTTGTCACACCCAGGTCAATTTTTGGGCCATGACACCCCCGAATCCCGGGGCCACCCCCAGAACTGTGGGCTATTGCACACTGATTTTACCCCAAAATGCCCTATTCACGCAGTTTCCCCATTTGAACAACCAAATGGCCCCTCCCACTCAAACTGGCAACACTAGGACACTCCCTAGTCTCACTTGCACGCCCAAGTCGATTTTCGGCCATGGCACCCCCAGACCCCGAACCCACCACCAAACCATGGGCTATAGCGTACCGATTTGCCCCCAAAATGCCCTATTCGCACCGTTTCACCCGTTTGACCAAGCAAATGGACCCTCCTACATAAACAAGCAATACTAAGATGCTCCCAAGCCTCTATAGCATGCCCAGGCCAATTTTCGGCCCACGAAACCTCCAGACCCAGGGCCCACCTCTGGAACCGTGGGCTATAGCACACCAATTTAGACCAAAAATGCCCCGTTCACGTCGTTTAGAACATTTAACTAACCAAATATCCCTTCCAACATAAACGGGAAACACTAGGATGCTTCACAGCCTTCCTGGCATGCCCAGGTTGATTGTTGGCCCACAACAACCCCTAACCCTAGGCCAACCCCTGGAACCATAGGCTACAACACACCAATTTGGCCCCAAAATGCCTCGTTCATATTGTTTCGCCTGTATGACCAATAAAATGGACCAAACCACACAAACGGGAAGCACTAGGCTTCTCCCAAGCCTCCCTGGCATGCCCAGGTTGATATTTGGCCCATGATATGCCCGAACCCCGTGTCCACCCTCGGAACCATAGGCAATAGCATAATTATTTGGCCCCAAAATGCCCCGTTCTCGCCGTTTCACCAGTTTGACCAACAAAATGGCTCCTCCCACACAATCAGGGAATACTAGGATGCTCCCCAGCCTCCCTAGCATGCCCTTGTCAGTTTTTAGCCTACGACACCCCCAACACCGGGCCCACACCCAGAACCGTGTGCTATAGCACACTAATTTGGCCCCAAAACAAACCGTTCACACTATTTTACCCATTAGACCAACCAAATGGCCCCGCCTACACAAAAGGGTAACACTAGGATTCTTCCCAACCTCCTTGGCATGCCCAGTTTGATTTTTGACCCACGACACCCCTGGACCCTAGGAGCACCCTTGGAAGCATGGGCTATAGCATACTAATTTGGCCCTAAATAGCACTGTTTCTCCTGTTTGACTAAGAAAATGGCCCTGCCCACACAAAACGGAAACAGTAGGATGCTCCCCAGCCTCCCTGGCATACCCAAGTCAATTTTTTGCCCACCTATCCCCTGAAGCCTGGGGCCACCCCCAAAACCGTGGAATAGCATACTGATTTTGGCCCCAAAATGCATCATTTGCGCCTTTTCGCCCGTTTGACCAAGTAAATGGCCTCGCCCATATATAAGGGCAACACTAGGATGCTCCCCAGCCTCCTTGTCATGTCCAATTCGATTTTCAGCCCATGGAACCCCCGGACCCCGAGCCCACCCCTAAAACCGTGACCTATAGCACACCAATTTGGCCCCAAAATGTGCCATTCATGCCATTTTACCCGTTTGACCAACAAAATAGCCTCGCCCGCTAAAACATGGAACACTAGGATGCCTCCCATCCTCCCTAGCATTCCCAGGTATATTTTTGACCCACGCCACCCCTAGACCCTTGGTCTATAACACACTGATTTAGCCTCAAAATGCCTTCTTCGAGTCATTTCGCCCGTTTGACCAACCAAATAGCTCTACCCTCACAAACGTCAGCCTCCCTGGCATTCCCAGGTAAATTTTCATCCCATGGCACCCCCGTACCCCAGGCCCACCCTCAGAAACATAGGCTATAGCACACGGATTTGGCCACAAAATGCCCCGTTCGCATTGTTTCACCCATTTACCCGATCAAATGGCACCTCCAAGCTTTCATAGGATGCCCAGGTCAATTTTTGGCCGACAGAACCCAGGACCCCAGGGTCATGCTCGAAACCGTGGGCAATAGCACACAGATTTAGCCCCAAAATGACCCATTCGTGTTGTTTTTCCTTTTTGACCAACCAAATGGCCCCATCCACACAAATAGGCAACACTAGGACACTCCCCATCCTCCCTGACATGTCCAGGTAGATTTTTCACCCACAGAACCCCTAAACCTCAGGCCCTCCTTCGGAACTCTGGGCTATAGCACTTCGATTTAGCCCTAATATTTCCCGTTTGCACCGTTTCGCCCGTTTAACTAACCAAATGGCCCTTCCTACAAAAACGAGCAATACTAGGATGCTCCCAAGCCTCGCTGTCATGCCCAAGTCGATATTTAGCCCATGGAACCCTCTAAACCATGGGTATTAGCATACCGATTTAGGCCCCAAAATGCCCCATTCGCGCCGTTTTGCCCGTTTGACCAACGAAATGGACCCCAGCCTTAGGATACTACCCAGCCTCCCTGGCATGCCCAGGTTAATTTTCAGCCCACGGCACCACCGAACCCGGGGTTCACCCCAAGAACTATGGGCTATAGCACACCAATTTGGCCCCAAAATGCCCGATTCACGCCGTTTCACCTGTTTGTCCAACCAAATGGCCCCGCCAACACAAACGGGCAATGCTATGATACTTCCTAGCCTCCCTGGCACACCAAGGTCAAGTTTTGGGCTACGGTACCCCCAGACCCTGGGCCCACCCCCAGAACCATCGGCTATAGCACATTGATTTGGCCCCAAAATACCCTGTTCGCGCTATTTCGCACGTTTGACCAACTAAATGGAACTATCAATACAAACAATCAATACTAGGATACTCCCCAGCCTCCCTGGCATAACCAGGTCAATTGTTGGCCTACAGCTCTCTCGGACTCTAGTCCCAACCCCAAAACCGTGGGCAATATCACACCGATTTTACTCTAGAATGCCCTGTTCGCGTTGTTTCCCTGTTTGAACAACCAAATGGCCCCACCAACTCAACTGTGAAACACTAGGACATTCCCCAGCCTCCCTGGCATGCCTAAGTCAATTTTTGGCCCAGGGAACCCCCGGACCACGAACCCACCCCCAAACCGTGGGCTATAGCATACCAATTTGGCCCTAAAATGCCCTGTTCACACCGTTTTGCCCGTTTGACCATCCAAATGGCCCTGCCTACTTAAACAGGAAACACTAGGATGCTTCCAAGCCTCGCTGGCATGCCTAGGTCAATTTTTGGCCCATGGCACCCCCGGACCCAAGGCCCACCCTGGGAACTCAAAAAATAACACCAAAACAGTACACTCAACAAGGCAAAAATCAAGTACCCTTTGAGATCTAGTTTCGTCCAAAAACAAGAATACGAGTTTCACAAGTTAACAAGGTTTTGGTGACACCAAAATCAGCCAAACAATCTAAGTTACAACACAATATAATGAACAAAAAAGAACAATGACAATTTTGTAACAAGACAACACCACACAACTTACAACACAAGATACAAACTACTACAAGATAAAAACAAACAAAAGGATAGATAGTTAGACGAAGGTGGTGTAAATCCTAGTAACCGAAGAGTACATACAACTCTAAGACCCCTAACACCTCCACACACGATCACCTAAATATTAAGATGATACAAGAGAGGATTCCACCACTCAAGCGCCAAGGTTTCTCAAAAAAAAAATTAGAAGAGATTCCACCCTTGAATTGCTATCCTAGTTACAAGTCTCGGTTTGCCTCAAGTAGAGAGAGGACTTTGGTGTTTCAAATGTCAAGACTTACAACAATAATCAACTAAGACTCAAAATACCTATCTTGTTCTATTTATATTACATAACAATTTAGACTTAAAATGACAAAAGTGCCCCTTTAATGAAAAGCCTTCAAAGGCCACCCCTCTAGTGTAGCAAATAAGAAAATGGGCGGCTTTATGTGTGTCTTTGGTCCATCTCACATCTCAACATTGAACATCCTAGGATGATAATTTGCTGAACTTGTACACACGTTGATCTTCATAGTCTTACTTGTATCATCCTCTCCATCTTGAGAGGAATTTGCTCACAAATTCAAGCAATCATCACCGGCAAGCTCTCCTTTTTTCATCATCTCTTCATTACTCTTCCTAAGGTTCGGATGTTCAACCAAGGGTCCCATGATATCATCAAGCATTCTCATTAGATTTATATGTTCTACAACCTGCACATAAGAAGATTTGATACTAGGCAAAGTGCTAGTATCTCGGTTAGTAATCAAGAAAGAGTCCTTGTGGGCAAATCCCATAATCCCAACTCTCTGCTTCTCTCTTTCTTCATTCTTCTCACTCTCGGCTTCTTCTTCCATACCCTCACTAAGCATGAATTTCCTTGCCATATACATAGGCACTGCAATCTCACCTTCACACAGCCAAACATCTTCCTCATCCCCCTCCTTTGGCTCCTCGAGTTCTACCTTCTCTCCATCTTGAGATTGATCATCAATCTCCTTCGGTTCAAGTACCACCTCCTCCCCAAGAAAGTACAATTTTCCCTCCATTAGGATCACATTTCTCCTATTTGTACACTCTTAAGCCTTGTGTCCCCAACATAGGCATTTAAAACATTGAAAGCCTTTAGAACTAAAAAAGGAATGCGGTTTACCTTATTTCTCAGAGGGTACCTTTGGTGAGCCTTGTTTTCAGCTTGTTCATAATTGTCCTCTATTTTATCCATAGTGGATAGGTCATTTTTGTCCTTTTTCCAACTCAAGGGAGATGGACCTTTGAGCTTTATACTCAGTTTCTCCTATAATTCCTTCTCAACTTCCAAGGCGGCTTGGAAAATGGCATAAATGGTGTCAAACTTGCGAAGTTTCAACCATGAGGCAATGTACTTATTCAACCCCACCTTAAATCGAAAGATTTCATGGCTTACTTGCTCCCTTCAGTGATCAAGCTTCAAAATGAGTTGTTGAAATTCATCATAGTAAGCCACGACGCTTTTGTTCCCTTGCCTCAAGTTATACAACTTAGCAAGGACATCTTGATGGTAAATCTCGGGTAAGTACCTTTGTATCATTAGGTACCTTAAACTAAACCAAGTAGGGGGCTGCCCCTCAATCAAAAAATTGCCAAATTGCTTCACATACTCCCACCACGTAGTATCATAACCCTCAAAATGTACAATCGCATAACAATTTTTTTCTCCTCGGTAAGGTCATTAACTTGGAAGATTCTCTCACAAGTGGACTCCCAACATAGAAATTCTTCTGGATCACTCTCAACTTTGAATGTTGGAAACCCCACCTTGATGGTATTTATACCTACATCACGGTTTTGGTTCCCTTGTTGGTTCCAAAGACCAACTCTTCTTTCTCGGCCGTGAACTTCCTTTGGATCACCTTGCCTACCCCTCATATCATCCCTTTTCATATAAAAATCATCATATGGTCCATAACCAGCATGTTGTTCTCCTATACCATATCCCTCAACATGGACGGGTCTATTTGGGTTAAGTGGAGCTTGTAGCGGCGGGATTGGATTTGGATAGTGAGGTCTTTGGTCAAGTAGATTTTAGATGGGAGGGATTGGGTTTGGTGGTGGTATTTGGGTTCCAAGTCCTTCTTGTTGGACTTGGTGAAGTGGAGGGTGAATTGGTCTATCATGATCTCGTATTTGGGAGTAAGGGTTGATTTGATTTGTCGCAATAGGTGGATATAGCATTTGGTGCATGGCATCGGGAGTACTAGTTGGTGAAAAATGTCTAGGGATAGAAGGTCGGCTTCATTCGCTTTCCACTCTCTCCAATCTCCCCCCCCCCCCCCCCGTTATTGAAACTTCACCCTTCATTGATACCACATCCGAGTCTAGTTTTTCCATACCCGCAGTCATCCTAGCCATGTCTCGAGACATAGCTTCAAGGCGAGCCAAAATGATACTAGTAGCATTGTGTTCCCCCGTGGGTTGAGAGTGTGAGTTCTCGGGTTCCATAGCACCAAAAAAAATGGTCCAAAATGTCACACACAACACACCAACAAAGGTTCAAGTCTTTGAACCGCAAGCAACAACACCACACAAATGGTAACAAGACAAAACATACGTGGTTGTTGAAGAAAATTTGTTCCAAGACGTTGATGTTCTATACTACACCTTTGAGGAAAATATTTCGGCTATGGTGTAGGCGGACAATATTTTAGACTCTATTTTCAAGAGTCAAAAGTGTTCTACCAACTTTTCACCAACTTGCACTCTTTTGGCAAAACAACCTTTTGGAGTAGCCTTGTCTCTTTCCTCTTTTGTCTATTCTTGAAAAGTGTTGTTACTCATTTTTGGTAAGTATGCTTTTTGAATGTCTCTTTTTCTTTTACTACTTTGGTGTTGTATTGTAATTTTTTTCAAGACAAAAACAAAGTCTTATACTTATTTACTCTCTTCAAGATCAAAGAACAACTTCTTCAACACAACAAAAGAACACAAAATGAACACCACCAACAACAACAAGAAACCGTCCACTTAACACCACAAGACAACCGGAATCTTGCTCAAGAACTTGGGTGGTAGACTCAATAAGTGTTGAGGATAAGGAGAACCAGCACTAGAAACAAACTAAGACAACAAAGTACACTCAAATATAGACACAAATCTCGGCCAAACACAACAACAACAACAAGAACACTCGGCCAAGAACACCAAACTCAAGAACACAACTCTTTTTGTGAGATTTTCGACCTTAGACACCTCTTCTAGTGTTAGGAAACATAGATCTAACACTAGAACACACAAAACACACAAAAATCACAAGAAAACTAGGCACAAATATAGTCCAAAACAACAAGAAGACTCAATTTCGTCCAAGACAACAAGAATGGACAGATTTGCTTCTTTTGGGAATTTTCAGCTTTTCAACACCTCTTTTTTATTTATTTTTATTTTTCGACTTAGAGAGCCCAAGATTGGTAGTGTAGGAACACAACCAGCCTTAGATTTGATACCAAATGATATGAGAGAGACTAGGAACTTATGAAATGACACCAAAACAGTCCACCCAACAAGGCACACACCGAGGACCCTTTGAGAGCTAGTTTCGGCCAAGAACAAGAATATGAGTTTCACAAGTTAACAAGGTGTTGGTGACACTGAAATCAGCCAACCAATCTAAGTTACAACACAATATAATGAACAACGAAGAACAACGACAATGTTATAAGAAAAAACACCACACGGCTTACAACACATGATACAAACTACTACAAGATGTAAACAAACAAAAAGATAGATAGTTAGAAGAAGGTGGTGTAAATCCTAGTAACCAAAGAGTACATAAGACTCTAATACCCCTAACACCTCCACACACGATCACCTAACTCTTACGATGACACAAGAGAGGATTCCACCACTCAAGTTCCAAGGTTTCTCAAAAACAAACAATTAGAAGAGATTCCACCCTGGAATTGCTATCCTAGTTAAAAGTTTCGGTTTGCCTCAAGTAGAGAGAGGACTTTGGTGTTTCAAATGTCAAGACTTACAACAATAATCAACTAAGAATCAAAATACCTATCTTGTTCTATTTATATTACATAACAATTTAGACTAAAAATGACAAAAGTGCCCCTTTATGAAAAGCCTTCAAAGGCCACCCCTCTAGTGTAGTAAATAAGAAAATGGGAGGCTTTGGGTGTGTCTTTGGTCCATATCACGTCTCAACATTGAACTTCCTAGGATGATAATTTTCTGCACTTGTACACATGTTGATCTTCATAGTAGCACTTGTATCATCCTCTCCATCTTGAGAGGAATTTGCCCTTAAATTCAAGCAATCATCACCGGCAAGCTCTCCTCTTTTCATCATCTCTTCATTGCTCTTCCTAAGGTTAGGATATTAAACAAAGGGTTCCATGATATCATCAAGCATGATCTTTGGATTTATATGCTCTACAACCTGCACGTAAGAAGATTTGAGACTAGGCAAAGTGCTAGTATCTCGGTTAGTAATCAACAAAGATTCCTAGTGGGCAAATCCCATAATCCCAACTCTAGGCTTCTCTCCTTCTTCATCCTCCTCACTCTCGGCTTCTTCTTACATAACCTCACTAAGCATGACTTTCCTTTCCATGTACATAGGCACTATAATTTCACCTTCACACGGCCAAACATCTTCCTCATCCCACTCCTTTGGCTTCTCGGGTTCTACCTACTCTCCATCTTGAGATTGATCATATCTCCTTCGGTTCAAGTCCCACCTCCTCCCAAGAAAGTACAATTTTCCCTCCCTTAGGGTTAAATTTCTCCTATTTGGACCCTCGTTAGCCTTATGTCCCCAACCTTGGCATTTAAAACATTGAAAGCCCTTAGCACTAAAAGAGGAATACGGTTTACCTTCATTTCTCGGAGGGTACCTTTGGTGAGCCTTGTTTTTATCTTGTTCATCTTTGTCCTCTATTTTATCCACATTGGATGGATCATTTTTGTCCTTGTTCCAACTCGAGGGAGATTGACCTTTGAGCTTGACACTCGGTTTCTCCCGTAATTCCTTCTTAACTTCCAAGGCAACTTGGAAGATGGCATCAATGGTGTCAAACTTGTGAAGTGTCAACCGTGAGGGGAATGCCCCTCAATCAAAACATTACAAAATTTCTTCACATATTCCCACCACGTAGTATCATAACCCTCAAAATATGCAATCACATAACAACTCTTTTTCTCCTTGGTAAGGTCATTAACTTTAAAGATTCTCTCACAAGTTGACTCCCAAGCTAGAAATTCTTCCAGATCACTCTCACCTTTGAATGTTGGAAGCCCCACCTTGATGGTATTTATACCTACATCACGATTTTTGTTCCCTTGTTGGTTCCAAAGACCAACTCTTTCTTCTCGGCCGTGAACTTCCCTTGGATCACCTTGCCTACCCATCATATCCTCCCTTCTTATGTAAACATGATTATATGGTCCATAACCATCATTTTGTTCTCCTCTACCATACCCCTTAACATGGATGGGTCTATTTGGGTTAAGTGAAGCTTGTTGTGGCAGGATTGGATTTGGATAGTGAGTTCTTTGGTCAAGTGGATTTTGGATGGGAGGTATTGGGTTTGGTGGTGGTATTTGGTTTACAAGTCCTTCTTGTTGGACTTGGTGAAATGGAGGATGGCTTGGTCTATCATGATCTCTAATTTAGGAGTAAGGGTTGGTTTGATTTGTCGCAATAGGTTTGGTTTGTGTGGGCGTGGGCTATAGCACACCGATTTGGCCCCAAAATACCCCGTTCGCGCCGTTTCGCCTGTTTGACCAACAAAATGACCACACCCACAAAAACGGGCAATAGTAAAATGCTTTCCAACCTCCCTGGCCTGGCCAGGTCAACTTTTTCCCATGGCTCCCCCTGACCCCAGGCCCACCCCCGGAACCGTGGGTAATAGCACATCGATTTAGCCCCAAAAATACCCCGATCCTGCCATTTTGCCTATTTGACAAACCAATTGGCTCCGCCTACTCAAACGGGTAATACTAGGACACTCCCCCGCCTTTTTGGCATGCCCAAGTCAATTTTTGACCAATGGTACCTCCGTACCTCGGGCCCACCCCTAAAACCATGGGCTATAGCACACAGATTTAGCCCCAAAATATCTTATTCTTGCCATTTCGCCCGTTAGACCAACCAAATAGCCCCGCCCACATAAACAGGAAACACTAGGATGCTCCCTAGCCTCCATGGCACGCCCAGGTCGATTTTCGTCCAATGGAACCCCCGTACCCGGGGCCTACCCCCAAAATCATAGGCTATAGCACACCGATTTGGCCCTAAAATGCCCTGTTTGCACCGTTTCACCTGTTTGACCAACCAAATGGCCCCGCCCATATAAACGGGAAACACTAAAACACTCCAAAGCCTCTCTGGCACATCTAGGTCAATTTTTGGTCCACAGCACCCCCAAAACCCAAGCCCACCGCTGGAACCGTGGGCTATAGCACACCGATTTGACCTAAAAATGCCCTGGCCCCCATTTTAGGGTTATTGCACACTGATTTAGCCCTAAAATACTCCGTTCGTACCGTTTTACCAACCAAATGGCCCCGCCCACACAAACGGGCAATACTAAGACTCTCCCCAGCCTCCCTGGGATGCCCAGGTAGATTTTTAAAACATGGCTCCCCCATACCCCAAGCCCACCCATGGAACCATGGGCCATAGCACACCGATTTGACCCCAAAATGCCCCGTTTATGCCATTTCACCCGTTTGACCAACCAAATAGGTCCGTCCAGTCAAACAGGTAATACAAGGATGCTCCACAACCTCCTTGGAATGCCGAAGTCAATTTTCGGCTCATGGAACCTTCGAACCTCAGGCCCACCCTTAAAACCGTGGGCTATAGGACACCGATTTATCCCCAAAATATCTTGTTTGTGCTATTTCACCCTTTTGACCAACCACATGGCCCCTCCCATACAAACGGAAAACACTAGGATGCTCCTCAGCCTCTTTGTCATGCCCAGGTCAATTTTTGACCCACGGCACCCTCGAACCCTGGGCCTACCACTGGAACTGTAGCTATAGCACACCGATTTAGCCCCAAAATGCCCCATTCGTGCCGTTTCGACTGTTTGACCAACCAAATGGCCCCAGCCATACAAACAGGCAATACTAGGTTGCTCTCCATTCTCCCTAAAATGCCCAGGTCGATTTTTGACACACTACACCCTCAGACCCCCGGTCCACCCTCAAAACTGTGGGCTATAGCAAATCTATGTTGCCTCAAATAGCCCCATTCGCGCTGTTTCTCCCATTTGACGAATAAAATATCCCCGTCCACACAAATGGCAAACACTAGGATCCTCCCCAGCCTCCCTAGCATGCCTAGGTCAATTTTTGCCCTATGACACACTGCCGATTCGGTCCCAAAATGCCCCGTTAACGCCGTTTGCCCCGTTTAACCTCCCAAATAGCCTCTCCTACACAAACGGGAAACACTAGGATGCTCCCCATCTTCCCTGGCATGCCTAAGTTAATTTTTGGACCATGGCACCCCCGAACACTAGGCCCACCCCTAGAACCGTGGGCTATAACACACTGATTTCACCCCAAAATTCCCTGTTCAAGTCGTTTCGCCCGTTTGACCATCCAAATAGCCCGGCCCATATAAACGGGAACACTAGGATGCTCTCTAGACTCCCTAGCATGCCCAGTTCAATTTTTGTCCCACGACATCCCCGAAACTTGGGACCACATCTGAAACAGTGGGCTATAGCACACCGATTTGGCCCTAAAATCCCCCATTCGCGCCGTTTCGCCCATTTGGCCAACCAAATGGCCTCGCCCACGCAAATGGGAAATACTAGGATGCTCTTCAGCCTCCCAATCATGCCCTGGTCGATTTTCAGCCCATGACACCCTCAAAATCCAGGATCACCCCTAAAATCGTGGGCTATAGCACACCGATTTGGCCCTAAAATGCCCCGTTCGCGCCGTTTGGCCCGTTTGACCAACCAAATATCCCAACCCACACAAACGGTAATCACTAGGATGTTCCCAGCCTCCCTGTCACGCCCAGGTCAGTTTTTGGCCCACGGCACCTATGAACCTTAGGCACATCCCTAGAACCGTGGGCTATGGCTCACCGATTTGGCCCCAAAATGCCCCGTCCATGCCATTTCGCCTGTTTGACCAACCAAATGGCCCCACCCATACAAATGGGAACACTAGGACACTCCTAAGCCTCCCCAAGATGGCCAGGTTAATTTTTGGCCCACAGAACCCTTGAACCCCGGGCTCACCCTTGGAATCGTTGGCTATAGCCCATCGATTTGGCTCTAAAATTTCCCGCTCGCACCGTTTTGCCCGTTTGACAAACCAAATGGACCCGCCCATTCAAAAGGGCAACACTAGGATGCTCTCCAGTCTCCCTGGCATGCCCAGGTCAAATTTTGGCCCACTACACACCCGGGCCCTGGGCCCACCTTCAGAACCGTGGGATATAAGAACACCGATTTAGCCCAAAAATACCCTGTTCGTGCCATTTCGCCCATTAGACCAACCAAATGGCCCCGTCCACATAAACGGGAAACACGAGCATGCTCCCTAGCCTCCAAGGCATGCCCAAGTCAATTTTCGACCTACAGCACCCCCGTACCCAGGCCCACCCCTAGAATCGTGGGCTATACCACACTAATTTGGCCCTAAAATGCCCTGTTCACACCATTTCACCCGTTTGACCAACCAAATGGCCCCGCCCATACAAACGGGCAATACTAGAATGCTCCCAAGCCTTTCTAGCACTTCCAAGTTGATTTTTGATCCACGACACCCCAAGACCCTGAGCCCACGCCTGGAACTATGGGCTATAGCACACTGATTTGGCCTCACAATGCCCTGTTCGTGTTGTTTTGCCCATTTGACCAACCAAATAGCCCCGCCCACACAAATGGGAAACACTAGGACTCTCTGTAGTTTCCCTGGCATGCCCATGTTGTTTTTTTCTCACCGCACCCCCGAATCCCGGGCCCACCCCAAAAATCGGGGGCTATTGCATACCGATTTTGCCCTAAAATGCCTCGTTCGTGCCGTTTTACCAACCAAATAGCACAGCCCACTCAAACGGGAAATACTAGGACACTCCCCAGCCCCTCTGGCATGTCCAGATCAATTTTCAGCCCACGCCACCCCCGGACCCTTGGCTCACCCTCGGAACCGTGGGCTATAGCACACCGATTTGGCCCCAAAATGCCCCATTCACGCCATTTCACCCGTTTGACCAACCACATGGCCCGCCCACATAAATGAGATACATTAGGATGCTCCTCAGCCTCCTTGTCATGCCCAGGTCAATTTTCAACCCACGGCACCCCCGGACCCCTGGCCTACCCCTAGAACCGTAGCTATAGCACACCGATTTAGCCCCAAAATGCCCCATTCAAACCGTTTTGCCTATTTGACCAACCAAATGGACCCGCCCACACAAACGGGCAATACTAGGATGCTTCTTAGCCTCCCCAGCACGCCCAGGTTGATTTTTGACCCATGGCTCCCCCATACCCCCGGTCCACCCCCAGAACCGTGGGCTATAGTACACCGATGTTGCCTCAAATAGCCCTGTTCGCACTGTTTCTCTTGTTTAACCAACCAAATGTACCCGTCCACACAAATGGGCAACACTAGGATGCTCCCCAGCCTACCTAGCATGCCTAGGTCAATTTTTAGCCCATGACACACTGGACCCCGAGCCCACCCCCAGAACCGTGAACTATAGCATACCGATTTGGTCCCAAAATACCCTGTTCGCACCATTTTCCCCATTTGACCACCCAAATGGCTCCGCCCATACAAACAAGCAACACTAAGACGTTCCCCAGCCTCTCTGACATACCAAGGTCAATTTTCGGCCCACGGCACCTGCGGACCCTAGGCCCACCCCCGGAAATGTGGGCTATAGCACACCAATTTGAACCCAAAATGCCCTGTTCGTGCTGTTTCGCCTGTTTGACCAGCCAAATGGCCCTGCCCATATAAACCGACAAAATTAAGACGCTCCTTAGCATGCCCAGGATGATTTTAGTCCTATGACACCTCCAAACCCCAGGCCCACATCCGAAACCGTGGGCTATAGCACACCAATTTTGCCCTAAAATACCCCATTCACGCTGTTTCGCCCGTTTGACCAACCAAATGGCCTCACCCACACAAACGAGCAATACTAAGATGCTCCCCAGCCTCCCTATCACACCTAAGTCAATTTTTGACCCACAACACCCCAGGACTCTAGGACCACCCCTAGAATCGTGGGCTATAGCACACCGATTTTGCCCCAAAATGCCTCGTTCGTGTTGTTTTGCCCATTTGACCAACCAAATGGCCCCGCCCACACAAACGGGAAATAATAGACGATTCCCAGCCTCCTTGGCATACCCAGGTTAATTTTTGGCCCACTTCACACGCGGATCTCAGGCCCATCCTTGGAACCGTGGGATATAGCACACCGATTTGTCCCCAAAATGCGCCGTTCGCGCTGTTTTGCCTGTTTGACCAACTAAATAGCCCTTCCTACACAAATGGATAACACTAAGATACTCCCCAGCCTTTATGGCATGCCCAGGTCAATTTTTGACCTACAGCAACCCCAAACCTCGGGCTCACCCCCGAAACCGTAAGCTATAGTACAACAATTTGGCTCCAAATGCCTCGCTTGCACCATTTTGCTCGTTTAACCAACCAAATAGCCCCGCCTATGCAAACGGGAAATACTAGGGTGCTCTCCAGCCTCTATGGCATACCCAGGTCAATTTTTGGCCCACGGCACCCCCGGGCCCACCCTCAAAATTATGGGCTATAGCACACCTATTTTGCCCCAAAATGCCCCGTTCGTGCTGTTTCACCCGTTTGACCAACCAAATAGACCTACCCATCAAATAGGTAATACTAGGATGCTCTACAACTTCCTTGGCGTGTCCAAGTAGATTTTTGACCTGTGGCACCCCCGAACCCCAGGCCCACCCCTGTAACGGTGGGCTATAGCATATCGATTTGGCCCCAAATAGCCTCATTTATGTTGTTTCTCCTGTTTGACCAACCACATGGCCTCGCCCACGCAAATGGGAAACTTTAGAATGTTCCCCAACCTCCTTGGCACGCCCAGGATGATTTTTGGCCCATCGCAACCCCGGACCTTGGGCCCACCCAAGGAACCATGGGCTTTAGCTCCAAAATATCTTGTTCGCACCATTTCGCCTATTTGACCAACCAAATAGCCCCGTACATGTAAACGGGCAACACTAGGATGCTCTACAGCCTCCTTGGCACGCCTAGGTCAATTTTTGGCCCGCGACACCTCCAGACCCCAGGCCTACTCTAGGAATCGTGGGCTATAGCATACTAATTTTTCTCCAAAATGCCCCGTTTGTGCTGTTTCACCTGTTTGACCAACCAAATGGCCTCTCCCATACTAACAAGAATTACTAGGATGCTCCCTAGCTTACCTGGCATGCCCAGGTAGATTTTTTATCCATGCCCTGTTCGCGCTGTTTCTCTCGTTTGACAAAACAAATAGCCCCGCCCACACAAATGGGAAATATTAGGATGCTCTCCAGCCTCCTTGGCACGCCCAGGTTGATTTTCGGCCCACGGCACCCCGGACCCCAGGTCCACCCCAGGAACCGTAGGCTATAGCACACCAATTTGGCCCCAAAATGTCTTATTCATATCATTTTGCCCGTTTGACCAATCAAATGGACCCGCCCACACAAACGGACAATATTAGGATGCTCCCCAGCCTCCTTGGCACGCCCAGGTCAATTTTTGACATATAGTACCCCCGAACCCCGGGCTCACCCCTGAAACCGTGGGATATAGGACATCGATTTGGCCCCAAACAGCCCCGTTTGTGCCATTTCTCTTGTTTGAATAACCAAATGGCCCCGCCCATACAAACGGGCAACACTAGGATGTTCCCCAGCCTCCCTGGCATGCCCAGGTCGATTTTTGGCCCACGACACCCCAGGCCCACCCCCGGAACCATGGGATATAGCACACTAATTTGGCCCTAAATAGCACACCATGCTATTTTCATCTTTGAATCGTTTACTTTTTATCACTTTTTTGGCTAAAGAATTAAAATTGCATACCGAATTTGGGAAAAATGCCAATTGCTTTTGATAGAAGTAGTTTTTTAGAATATTAACTTGACCAAAATGCCTTGTGGCAGTTTGTCCACATAGATGTCAAAAAAATACACAATTTCAAAAAAAAAAAATCGACTCAAACGGATATTCAAGCGCAAAGTTATGAAGGTTTATAGTTTCACCATTTTACAATTACTTGTTTCTATCTCCTTTCACTCGATATTTTTCATTGACCTTTTGGTCTATGGTCTTTCGAAATTACAAATTTTTAAAAATAGGCGTAATAAGAAGGGTGTGAATGGCACTTTCAATATTCAAAACTATATTTTAAAAAATGAGGTAGATAGAATAAGTTAAAATATAAATTTAACGAAGTGTTAAGGATAGGTGATTAAGCATTAACTGTTAGTTTTAGGGGATTTGTACAAATTAGTTAGGTGATTATCCAAATGTACAAAAGTCTTACTTAGTAGATGCACATTGTTTTAAAGTGCGGTGTTTAAAAAATTATTGTCTTTTGGCAAACTAAATTTATATTTGGTCAAAAATATATTTGTTGCCTTGTTCCTCTTTAATTACATGAATTACTTCCTACGTTCATTTTACTTCAACAACAACAACAAACTGAGTGTATTCCCATCAAGTGGGGTCTAGGGAGGGTTAAATATACGCAGTCCATACCGCTACCTCCGAATAAGTAGAGAGGTTGTTTTCGATAGACCCCTGGCTCAAGATAAAGAATAGTTAATAAGGTCATAGTAATACATGAAATAGAATGGATGGCATAAACGAAATAAGAAATGAGAAATAATAAAAATAGAG
The DNA here is from genome assembly GCF_002878395.1 of Capsicum annuum. Classification (NCBI taxonomy): domain Eukaryota; kingdom Viridiplantae; phylum Streptophyta; class Magnoliopsida; order Solanales; family Solanaceae; genus Capsicum; species Capsicum annuum. The sequence goes on along the minus strand of NC_061114.1, from coordinate 7,264,146 downwards.
ATAAGAAAGACACGAAAATAAGCGCAATACGAAAGTAAAAATAGGGAATATTTAATAGGAAAGGACACCCCTAGTAGAAACATTCACTAGCGGCTCCTACCAATGGACGCAGTCCTAGGATTACTAACCCAGCTACACCAGAGCACCCTAACTACTAGTTACAACCCACACACGAACTAGTCTTCTACCTTTATCCGCGACCTCCACACTTCCTATCTAGGGTCATGTCCTCTGCATCAATCCCAAACGAATACTACACTAAATAAAAATGCTAACTACAAAAATTAAAAATTACTTGCACAAATCCTCACTTATTTTCCTTTAAATAGCATGTAGCTAGCATAATTACCATTAATTCACCGTTAAATAAGATTAACAATGGATTTTATTGTTTTGAAAAAAATTATCCATTGCTAATTTGTGTTAAATTTGTATGATATTGAGGTTAGTTATATATTATGCAAGATCTTTTAATTGATTAAAAGTCTGCTATGGCTTTATGAATCAAATATACCAAAGCAAATAGACTGTTTTTACATTGTACAAAAAGTATAAAATGAAAATTTTATAAGAAAAAAAAAGTGTAATGTGAATTAGTTGACTAGTAAATGAAATTCTATGATTTTTAAAGAAAATTTTAAATGTAATCTTATCTATCTTTTCTATCATTATTTTCAGGCAACTTAATTTTTTGTTTATTTGTGTTTTCTTTTCTATTTATGTTTTGTGGATTATTAACTTTTGTACAAATTATCACTCTCATTTTTTACTTTCTTCATTCATTGTTATGTTATTTTATTTTATTTTAATTTATTTTTGAAGGGAGACTTATTCTAGAAATTATGGAATCATGGAATGTACAAATGATGTGAGTTTCTCAATGAAAACATTTATCCGAGTTAATTTTTTCGATGTTGTTTTCTATTTTTTATGTTCGTATAACTTTTTTTTTTTACTCTAATTTACTACTCTTTTATGATATATTTTTTTTTTCTCCTTTAATGTTCTCATTATTTTAGATTTGAATATTTTGTCTTAACCAAAGAAATTTATGTAAACCACGCTTTATCTTGGAGCATATATTTTTAAAGACATTTTTTAATGGGGTTTGATAACTTTCTTAAGTTGTAAGAGTGGGGTAAAATATAAGTTTTGATTGAAACAAGTAATATGATAAAATGAGAATAGAATAAAAGAAAATGATTTTTCAGTGAGGTTTTTTTAAAAGGAAATGGTTGAGCTACATTTAAATGGATTAAATCATAGTTTTGGTCAACAAATGTATTGGATTAAAACTTATAAATGTTTGTGCGTGAGTGGATTTTTTATTCATTTATATGTTTTTCCCCAAATAATTTGACACATTTTCGTTTGGTAGAAATGCATGTATTTGCTTTGTGTATTACTAATATTTTATTTAATATATTTTTCATCCTATGCATAACTAATTTAAGTGTTACTTATACACTTACATTAATATTAAGGTGTGCATTACCAATACGTGAAAATCCATGGTATTAGTAACACAATAGATTCTAATGCATACACACCTGGCGCATTATTCCAAGGATGCCCTAAAGTTTCCCCACCGAACTGTAGTACTGCATTAGAATGATTAAGGATATAATTATCCCTCAAAATTCTTTCCACATTCTTTCCATCATATTTAAGATAATTCATGTCTAGAATGACTAAAGACGCATTGTAAACAACTAATTTTTTAAAAAACATGATGCAGTCCATATTATTTTTAATAGATTAAATCAAATACTATATAAAAAAATATAAATATAACTAACGCAAGTATTACTAATATACTATATTTTACATTATTAGTACACACCCTACCAATAAACCTTATTCTCACAAGAGCTTAATTAATGATAGGAATAAATACAACACAACTTGTTAATTCTAAGGTCATGAATAGACACAAAAGTTTAGCCAATGATACAATTGGCCAATTAAAAATAGTAGAGGGGAAAATTCAAACTATTCACCTTTTAAGATGTGTTTGGTAGAAAGGCAAATATTTTTCGGAAAATGTTTCTCTATTTTCTTATGTTTGATAGAAGAATATTTTTGAAAAATATTTTCTTCATTAAAAAACAAAGACAATAACTTCTTAATGAAAATAGAAAAAATAAATTCTATAACTCACATTACTGTATGCTTATTGTATCCTCCCACCCAATATTATTTTTTGCTCAATTAAGTATAAATTACATTTGAGATAATAATCTTTTTTGCTTACTTACCAAACTTCAAGAAACCAACTTATAAAACATTATATATGTTTATGGTATTCTCCGATCCACCCAACACCCCCAATACCTACCTCTTGACCATTCCACTCCCACCACTGCCGAAGCCCCACATCACGATCCCCTCCCGCCTCTACATATATTTTTTTGCTAAATTATATATAAATATTTTTTTCTTACTTATCAATCGCAAGATTACATACAAGAAACCAACTTATTTTTGAAAAAAATATTTTCATACCAAACACACCCTTAACATAAAATAATTTATGAATCTCTATTGAAAATTTTCAGGATGGACAAGTATATCTATAATTACTTGGTTACAAAGGGGTTGCATAAGACCGCTGAGATATTTGCAATTGAAGAAAATATTGTAAATCCCAAAAATGTTGGTAAGTTTTTTTTATTTAAATTTATGGTAAATTTGAAATCATTAAAATAATTATTAAAAGTTATTTACGTGTGACTTATAACTTGCGTGTAATCATGAAAGTAGTTGTGGATGCTTGGATTATAGTAATCAGAGTAGTATGATTATGCTATACTATTGATAGATTTCATTTTCACAATATTAGTGATGGAGTCAGAATTTTTATTGAAGGGGTTTAAAAGTGTATAGGGTTCATCATCTATTATAAATACAAAAAAAATAATTTTATCTAAATATAAATAAAGTAATTTTCCACAGTAGGTCAACCCCTTCCTTGTATGTTAACTCTGCCTCGACACAAGACATATCAATAATTTTCTATTCTAAATCGAAAAAAAGTCAAATTTATCTAAATCCTAGACATAAGATAGTGGAGGCTACTCTTTTATTTGATGATTTTATTGTTTTTTTAAAACAATTATATCATTCCTTTGATTTTATTTTTATTTGAGTTTATAATAAAAGATACATTTAAATTGTCACTTTTTTTCCACGAGTTTTGCACTTTTAATTTAATTATATATATATATATATATATATATATTGTATATGAACTATTATTATCTATGTATTAAAATGCATTTTGAAATAATTCAAAGTTTTGTCCCGCCTTGCCCCGTTTAACTATCGCCCTACCCTATCCTGTTTAACCTTTGTACTGCCCCGCCCTACTCTTGTCCTGCTCCATTGTCATTTTGAATCAATTATTTTATTTTTCTATCTGAACGATAGTGATAGTTAAAGGTTGTCTCCGTATGAGCTATAACTCATGAATAGTTGTAAAATTAGTTACCGATACTTGGGTTAGGATAGGTTGCTTAGATTGTAAATCCCTTTGGGCAGTAGGCCTTTCTCGGACTTTGGGTGAATGCAACATACTTCGTGTATCTGACTACCCTTATATTTGATGACTATGTTATTTTAAAGAACTTTATTCCTTTGACTTCATTTTTAAGTGAGATAATGGTAAAAAAAAGCACATCTGAATTATCATAGTTTCACATCTTTAACTATAGTTGTTCTCTTTTCCTACATCAACCATCAATAGCTATATATTAAAAACACCTCAATTATCAGTTGGTCCTTTTTTTATATAAAATAGATTGGATGGAATAATAGACAATTGGATTTTTATTTTTTAGAATCTTTTGTCAGTGATCTTGATAACACATATGAGCCCACCTAAGTTAATTTAGAGTCTTATACGTCGACTTAATATGCATTTTGAACCAGACACCAATATCAACTTTTGTTAGCGTACGAAAATATTATGGTTGTTTGGATGATATATTTGTCAATTATAAGATCTTCAAGGACGATTAAATGGTTCTCTGTTATAACAAAAACTCATAACAGATTCTTTGTTGATGATCGTTATCAGGTTGTTTCACCGCCTCTAGCTCTTAGATGCAGCAAACTCCCTAGTTTAATCAAGATCTTTCAATTTTACGATCTTCCTCTGGGCATGGCATTAAGAAGGTGATAAACTTGAGAAAGATCATAATTCATTCGTTGTCATACAGTATATGTAGGCTATATATGCCATGAAAAAAGACAGATGAATTTTTGTTACTTCTTGTTTATTTTAAGAATTTTAACTTTTTCTAGTTGATGTTTTTGCTTTCTCCAATTCTTAATGGTTGTTGCATTAATCAACATAGAAAAAATAATTGATACAAGTAGGAAATATGACAGTATTATAGTGAATATTTTATAGTGCAGTGTCTTGAGGTTTTAGGTTTCAATTCTACAAGTCATCATAAATGTAATAACAACAGCATATCTCTAGCATATTCCCACCAAGTCGTCATAAATGCATAACCAATAAAGGCTCAAATTTCATATTATTTTCTAATGAATAGTTAGTTGTTTTGATGAAATGTATGAGTCCACCAAGTACATTGGGACCAGGTCCCTATGCCCACAGATGCAATAGGATAACAATCGAAAGAAAAACGATGCAATAATGTAAAGTACAATATTTACGTGCAATCCTCCTTGCTTAAGAGAGGAAAAAAACACGACTTGTCTCACGGGATTTTCCAAATCTCTACAAATCTTCAAGCAACCAAGTGATTACAAGCTCCTATAATCACTAACTCTTGCAACAACTCTACTACAAGACAAGTATAGTAACTCTACCACACCTCAGCTGACAATGATCCTAGATAACTCTACCCAGGACTCAACACGTCCAAAATGTTAAGTTAAACTTGACCAACTTACAAATGACTCGATCAATTACCTATAACTGATGCGACTCGAACTAAGACTTAGACAAGCTAAAATCTCATAGTCCTCTATCATGCCTTTTTAATTATTTTTTACAAAATCCCATAAAAAGTAATATACATATAGACTAAATGGATGCTACATTATAATGTTTTCAAGAAAAAAGGATATTAAATAGTCGATTTTAGAGCTATAATATGAACTCAAGCCATGTTACACTTTCATCATTCTACGCCAATGGGTGTAGTCTAGCAGTCAATAAAGTGAGTGAAAATCATAGAATACTAGGGTTCGAGTTCAAGCATAGACGAATAATGCTAGGTAATTTCTTCCCATTTGATCGAGTCTTGGTGGAAGGTGGTAACACAAGAAAATGTAACTACAAATATCAAATTTTCAGTTGACATGATATCAAACTTATGCAATTGAAGGCTCTTAGAATTGTGTCGTTTTCATGTGTATCTCATGGTCTACCTTATCCCTCGCCAACACAAGGTGGATTTAGCAATATTTGCGTGGACTTTGATTAGAGTTTGAATATAGGCATAATACATAAATATGACCCTAAACTTCACATCAATAACATTGACCTTAAACTTTGATAGTGTACAAATAGGCCCTTTAACTATACAATGAGTTGAACAAAAAAAACCCTTCAATTCCAACTCGGACGCGCGCCGTTTTGCGTGTACATCATGCATTTTTCCACATAGGATCGGGGTGTTTATTTGTTCAGGTTTTGAATATCTAAATGTCCTATTTGTGCACTGTCAAAGTTTAATGTTAATGTTATAATTTGGTGTAAAGTTTAGGGTCATAGAACACGTCCCACCACTCTGTTAGTTATCCCCTGGAAAATTGATTGCTGAAACAAATTCCAATTATAATTTAGCATTAGTAGGAGTTCTTGAGATTTTTATAAACTATCAGTTCTTGAGAGGGATTTATAGCAGATTGGGGGATGTATTCTAGATTATATTAATCTTTAATCTCTCATGCATGTTCAAGAATCATATGTTTTGGTGTCACCTAAACTTTTGCACGTTAAATTCATTGGGCTGGAGTAATTGTAGTTCGAATGTATGAATCGTGGAAATTTGAGGCTATAATGCGCCTCATTGCGGCAGAGGCGGAGCCAGGATTTCAACTAAGTAGGTTCAATATTCAAAGAAAACTTAGTCGAAGAGGATTCAACACCTACTATAACCACATAAAATATAATTGGAATCGTGTATAAACAATATATTTTTTCGTTGAAACCCCCTAAAGAAGATTGGCTCCGCTCTTGATTGGGGGGTGCGAAACTGATATGGAGTAAGATCCTGTTACCTAAGCATAGATTCTAATTGCAGTTTGCAATGCAAGGGAAACTACTCACTAAAGAGATGTTGACGAGAATAGGTATACATTGTGGTGATGATAAGTATGTACTATGTGATCAGATACAGATAGAAAATGCCTCTCATCTTTTTGCAGTGTTATGTGTATCTGTTGTACGACTGGAGTTTTGATGGTATTATTGGAATTTTGATGATCTACAAACTATACACTACTAAAAAAAATTGAAAAGCCGACCACATGTGGTCATTTTTTTTTGTAAAAGCGACCACAAGTGATCTCTTTTATATTTTAGAATTTTAAAATAATTTTTTCAATAATTTTTATATTAATTATTAATTATTTTATAACTAAAATTTTTTTAAAAAAAAGAAAGCCGACCATTTGTGGTCGTTTTTTTTTAAAAATGATTAAAATATATTTTTAAAAAACCGACCACTTGACGTCAGTTTTTATATTTTTTTAATTTATTTTTAAAAAAATCAACCACTAGTGGTTGGTTTTTAATTTTTTTAGAAAAAAAATAAAATATTTTTAAAAACCTACCACTTATGGTCGGTTTTTGAACTAAAAAAAATAATAAATAAATAATTTTTAGTGAGCAATAATTATATATATGTAATCAAATATATATATATATATATATATATATATATATATATTATTTCCATTAGAAATAATTATATACATATTTTTTCAAATTACACTGATCACACGATGTCGATAATGGTCTATTGTAAGGTAATATAATTGTGGATGTGAAATATATAGTACTCATTCAAGCGTTCATATACGTAAATAAATATATATATATATATATATATATATATATATAAATATATATATATATTATCTAGTGATCGATTAATGAATGATGTAGTCAAAACCTAATATTGTATCAAGATAATCAAATATAATTAATCGATCACTCATCTGAGTAAGTATAAGAAGCACATTGCATTATATTATTGGATAGTATACTTTTTTTACGTATTTGATAGATATAGTACATATTTAGAACTTGATCTAGTCGATAGTGTGTATATGTTTGTGTATGTATAGGTATATATATATATATATAGACATATTATAGAGTGAAGGTATATTAATGACATACGATAATGTAATCGATAATTCATCTGAGTATTTGTAAAATATGTTGTATATTATTATGGGGTAGTATAATCGTGTATTTGATTTTTATAGTATGTATCTAAAAGCTGATAGACAACTAAATATATGTATATACGTATATCTCGTGTAGTGACGTATGCAGTAATTGATATATATATATAACACAGTGTATTACGAGGTATATATATATATAAGCGTGTAGGAAGTAATCAAACTGGTTTACAGTTATAAGCTTACCATTTTTTACGATTTATCAATTCAAATATAATCTTTTATTATTTTTCGTAAACATACACATTCACAATTACTATACAAAATACATTATCTATTATTATTGAAATAATGGTCATTTTTAAACTTTGTGTATTTTCTAACTCAATTGTGTCAATTCATAACAATTTTAAATTAATTTTACCCGATTTATTATAATTCTAGCCAAATTGTATCTAATTAGACTAAATTAAAATTTTCATCTAATTTTAATCAAAATCTTAATATTTAGGCCTCAGTCGTTATTAATATTTATTATATATTATTTACTATTTTATATTATCCAAGTTCTTACAATTTTAGTCTATTTTATTTAATTCATTACAATTTTAGACAATTTATTACGATCATAGTGAATTTGTAATTCATTTTTAAATTTTAGTCAAATCATAATTAAATTCTCAACCTCTAGATCTCAACTGTTGTTGACACCCAAATTTGACCTCCCGGTACTACATTTAGGCTGTTATTTTAACAAAATTACTAATTTTTTAAATATTATTATTTTTTGCACATTTTTTTCTTGCATCAAACAGATTTTCGACATGTCACATTCGTGATTCAAATATATATAAATTATTTTATTATGTTTTGATATCATTTTACGATTTATTAATTCAAATACAATATTATACATAATTTTATTAATTAAACTACTTTTCCACGTAATTGTGCGCACTCACATTTTTTGCAACTACACTTTCTAAGTTTTCTATTATTTAATACTATTTATTGTTATTGTTATTTTTATTATTATTTATTAGCATATATATTGTTATTTATTATTTATATTATTATTATTATTTAAATTATTGTTATTTAATTATAATTATCATTATTTATTATTATTATTATTATTACATATTTAAATAACAGCCTAATTAAAATTACCTTGCCTAATTCATATACCTTTTAATCTAATTTTATTCAATTTCTTACAATTATAGCCTACTCTACTCAGTCCATTACAATCTTTAATCCAATTTCTTGCAACTCTAGCCATTTGTTACAATCTTAGCCTAATTGCTTACAATCCTAGCCACATTCTAACCTCACATAATCTTAAAATCCTAGCCGTTGATCAAAATTGATCTAACGACTGAGGTTTAATCTGCCTCTTTCCTTATTAGAAACAACCTAACCCTAATTCCTAATTTCCAAAAAAACAAGAAAAAAAAGGCAGTCTCCCTTGGTCTCTCTCTCTCTAGACTCTCTCCCTCTTACCTCCTCCATCAGCGACAACAGCACCGCCGCCAGCTCCGCTCCAACACCACCACGAAGTCCCCCTTGTCCTCCACCTTCTTCTCTCCAACGCCGTCACTAGCGCCGTCCTTTCATTCCAACGAAACAGCCCCGCTCTACGCTGTTCCACCTCCGACCAGACCTCACCAGTCATGGCTTCACACCTCCAGTGTCATAGCCACCACTATTATCAGCGGTGCCAGCACCATCGCTGTCTTCTTCTGTCTATCCCCATGCCTCCATCAACGGTGAACCAGCTATGCAGCCCTTTTCTAATCGAAAATGATGGATTCTGAGAAAATCCGTCTCAGGTTTTCTGTTCCGTTCAAACTCATACTTTTTTTATCTATTTTCTCTTGTAAACGATCCTATTAAGATCTAATTGTGAGTTTTGAGTTAAATCCTCCAATTTTTGTGTGTCGTTATGTGCCTAAATTAGCATTGTGGGAGAAATCTCAAAAATACGTGACACTTGCGCTATCATTTTGACTAGATTGTTTTGAATGCATGTTTATTTATATCTGTTAACTAACATGTGTTTCCATCCCTCTTCTTTTTAAATGAGCAAATCCGCTGGATTTTGAATGTCAATCCCCTATTATAATTTCAAGTTTGTTTATATTCATATATCGACATATGTAAAAGTTGTATTTTTGTATGATTTTTGTTTGCCCTAAGCTATGACTTGTGGATTCGTGAACTGTTACTGTAATAGTATTTAGTTCAACGTGTAATCTTGATTTCTCCATGTATAGGTGATTTTTTGTACTTAGTTGAGTTGTTCATAATTATTTGAATAATATTTAACCGGATTGTGTGCAAATTAAGGAGTAATCTCCTTATATCATCCGCCTCCTCCCTCTCTCTGTACTTCTCTCTACCCTTCTCTCCCTCTAAGACCTCTTCACCATCAATGGTGACGCCGTCGCTGCTCAGCCGTCACGGTCCTCTTGGTTTTCTTGAACTTGTGGACTGTTTTGGATGTATGTTTTGGTGTGTTCTTGGTCGCTAGTCGTTCTTGTATCAAAATGTGTAGTAATGACTTGAAAATGGTTTAGTTTAGTTACTTGAAAATGGATACATATAGAAGTGTAGTTATTTAAAAATGGTTAAGTATAGTTACTCGAAAATGTGAATTGGTTAATTGAAAATAGCTTAGTGTAGTGTCTTGAAATGCTAGTACATGACTTGAAAATGGTTAAGTGTAGTTACTTGAAAATGGTTAAGTGTAGGGATTTTAAAGGGGATTTTGTGTTTTGAAAGTGGTTTGGTTGGTGACTTAGTCACTTGAAAATGGTTAAGTGTAGGGACTTTAAAGGGAATTTTTTTTAAGGTACTTGAAATGTGGACTTGTATTTTGAATTTAGTTAAGTGTGGTCACTTGAGAAGTGAATAAGTACTTGAAAATGTGTAAGTGTAGGTAGTTGAAATGTGGACTTGTGTTTTGAATTTAGTTAAGTGTGGTCACTTGAGAAGTGAGTTAGTGACTTGAAAATGCATAAGTGTAGGTACTTGAAACATGGACTTGTGTTTCTAATTTAGTTAAATTTGGTCACTTGTGAAGTGAATTAGTAACTTGGAATGTTTAGATATAGTTACTTGAATTATGAACTTGTGTTTTGAATATAGTTAAGTGTGGTCACTTGAGATGTGAGTTAGTGACTTGAACATGTTTAAATGTTGGTACTTGAAATGTGGACTTGTGTTTTGAATATAGTTAAGTGTGGTCACTTGAGAAATGCATTAGTGAGTCAAAAATATTTAAGTGTAGTTACTTGAAAGGTGGACTTGTGTTTTGAATATAGTTAAGTGTGGTCACTTGAGAAGTAAGTTAGTGACTTGAAAATGTTTAAGTGTAGATACTTGAAATGTGAACTTGTGTTTTGAATTTAGTTAAGCGCGGTCACTTGAGAAGTTCATCAGTGAGTCAAAATTATTTAAGTATAGTTACTTGAAAGGTTGATATCATGTTTTGAATATAGTTAAGTGTGGTCACTTGAGAAGTGAGTTAGTGAATTGAGCATGTTTAAGTGTAGTTACTTGAAATGTGGACTTGTGTTCTGAATATAGTTAAGTGTAGTCACTTGAGAAGTGCATTAGTGAGTTAAAAATGTTTAAGTGTACTTACTTGAAATATGGACTTGTGTTATGAATATAGTTAAGTGTAGTCACTTGAGAAGTGCATTAGTGAGTCGAAAATGTGAAAATGTAGTTACTTGAAAAGTGGACTTGTGTTTTGAATATAGTTAAGTGTGGTCACTTGAGAAGTGAGTTAGTGACTTAAAAAAGTTTAAGTTTAGGTACTTGAAATGTGAACTTATGTTTTTAATTTAGTTAAGTGCGGTCACTTGAGAAGTGCATTAGTGTCGAAAATGTTTAAGTGTAGTTACTTGGAAGGTTGATATCATGTTTTGAATATAGTTAAGTGTCGTCACTTGAGAAGTGATTTAGTGACTTGAAAATTTTTAAGTGTAGGTACATGAAATGTGAACTTTTCATTTTAAATTTAGTTTAGATTGGTAATTTGTGAAGTGAATTACTGACTTGAAAATGTTTCGGTGTCGGTTCTTGAAATGTGAACTTTTCATTTTGAATTTAGTTTTGTTAGGTAACTTGTGAAGTAACTTTGTGACTTGAAATGTTTAAGTTTCATTACTTGAATTATGGAATTATGACTTTAGTTTTGAAATTAGGTACTTGAAATGTGAACTTGCGTTTTGATTTTAGTAAAGTGTGGTCACTTGAGAAGTGAGTTAGTGACTTCAAAATATTTAAGTGTAGGTATGTTTTTTCATTTTGAATTAAGTTTAGTTTGGTAACGTGTGAAGTGAATTAGTTACTTGAAAATGTTTAAGTGTAGGTATTTGAAATGTGAACTTTTGTAACTTGAACTAATCACTTGAATGTGATTGATTGTGTAGATGAAATCTGATTATAGCTCGATATATCAACGAAATATCGATAATTGAATGGATGAGGCTGAGAATGAAGATGCGGATGATGAGTTGAAGTTTTTAGTATTTTGTAAGTTTTATAGTTTGGATTTGGAACCTCGATAAATTTTGTAAATAATGTTTGTATTCTTATGGTGGTTTGTTGATTACATATATATGATTGGTGGGATGTGTTGTAGATAATAGTCAATGTTTGTAAATGATTGGTGGGCTATATTGTAAATAATTTGATTTTTAATTTTTGTATTTTGAAAATTTTCAATATTTTTTTTTTACAAAATAATCAAAAAAACCGACCATCGACCACATGTGATAGCTTTTTTTAAAATTTTCAATTTTCTTTTTTACAAAATTATCAAAAAAAACCAACCACATGTGGTAGATTTTTTTAAAAAAATTTAATCAAAAAATATTTATAAAAACCAACCACAACTGGTCGTTTTTTTTTTTTTTTTAAAACCGACCACTTGTGGTCGGTTTTAATAAAATTAATTAATAAATTTTAAAATAAGACCGACCTTCTGTGGTCGGTTTATTTAGAATTTTTTAATTCTTAAAATCATTTTTTTCTATTTTAATAAAATAATAATGAATTAAAAAAAAAAACACGCGTGGTCGTTTTTTAAAAACCTACCACAGTTTTACCGACCACGCACTTTGGTCGGTTTTGTGGTTTTCCTTTTTTTTTTAGTTGTGATATCACAAAAGACTTGATCGGGTACTAAATCAGTATATATGGGATCTAGTCCCATAGGAAGTTGACTTTAGAAGATGGCAACTGAGTACAACGGGGGTCTGGAGACTGCAATTTTTGCAGAGAGTTGGTGGCACTGCAGTAGAGGTAGCCAACCTCGACCAATGGCATGCGTTCTATATTTTGTTTTCTCTTATAAAAGGGAACATTGACAAGGAACAAAACCCAGTTTTTGCAATAACGATTACTCTCAAAAGAAAAAAAGTCATTTCACAAGAACACTACTCACACTCCACCAACAAGGGACCTGATCGAGTGTTGACTAAGTATTGTTATGTCCTTGCTCTTACATTGTAAATCTAATCCTGAATTATAAAGGGTAGTAGATCAATAGCTTATCTAAGTCTTAGCTTGAGTTGGCTCAATTAGAGTTAATTGATCGAGTCGCTTTGTATTTGGTCAACTTTATTTTCACTTTGGGTGAAGTCTTTTCTGGGTAGAGTTACTTAGGACTGTCGTCTAGAGTTAGTCGATAAGGAGTGTGATAGAGTTGCTACATCAGTCTTGTAGTAGAGTTATTACAAGAGGCTAGGATTAAGAGTTTAATTATTTGTGATTATTTGAGTCTGTAATCACTTTGTTGCTTGAAGTTAGTGGAGAGTTGGAAAATCCTATGAGAAGGGTCGTGGTTTTTCCTCTTGAGAAAAGAGGTTTCCACGTAAACATCACTTGTATTTTATCTTTTGCGTTGTCTTTATTTTATAACTGTAATACTGTGTTTGTCCGTTAAGGGACCTGGTCACCTGTTACTTGATGGATGGATCCCTACATTTGATTAATATCTCAGGAAATCTACAAACACAGTGTAAGCTTTCTCCGATTGGTTGTATGAATTATCCTTCAATTCTACTAATTGGTACTTGTTTACTTCGTGATCATACATATACCATAATGATTCGAAAACTCCCAGTTCTGATATCAAATGAAACTACGTTATATATGATAAAAACATGAATAAAAACCATCCAATAAATAGACAACTTCACTTTGCAAACTCCTTCCATGAACGAATATATGCAATTTGTGAAGAACTAAAATGAAAGAGTGCCACATACATGAGAAGGAGGGATATATATATATATATATATATATATATGATCCATGTAACTACTACTTACATGCCTTAAGGAAGAAGTGAGGTTTCCCTTTCGGCAGTCCCCTGGAAACTTGACAGCTACTGGAAAATGAAGAACTAAGAAAACTTTTCACACTTATATATATATATATATATATATATATATATATATTTCTAAAATTATGAGTAATATATTTTTTTAGGAATTAGATTCAAATTATTTGAAACGATGAGTACATTAAGAAAAGTTTTTTTAATTAATTAGTGTATGTAACGCCCCGAGATCCCATCCCGAGACGTCACACGATGCTTATGACCCCGAAGGACCACAAGCTAACCCTTTACTGATGTCTCTACCTGTACACTACATAATATCTAAAATAAATGCGGAAACTAGCCATAAGTTTCAACACATCTATGAATACTCATAATACAAAAAAACTGAATACTAATATATCCGTCTGAAAATCTTCTAAACTATCTAAACTACAGAGTTGAAGGGACGGGTCCCCAACTAACTCCCTCAACTAAAAATAAACAAAGTCTGAAGCGATAATAGTAAACTGAGATTTGTCCTCGAAAGAAGTGGACTCACTGCTACTACTGCTGACTAGGACTGAACTGCTGAGGATACTCTGGATTTTGTGTCTCTGAACCTATGGTGTCAAATAAAATACCATAGCGCAAATGCATCAGTACAGGAATGTACAGAGTATGTAGACGAGGTAGGCTAATGCAAGGGCTCAGGCATGCACAATATCTAAACTGAATAATCATGAAAATGCCGCATGAGAACATATATATGAATGCGCAAACCATGAACGCAATCATCGTAACTAAAGATACTGAAACTCGGATACTACTTTACTATAGACTGAACTCACTACTGACACTGAGATACTGAATCATTGACTCATCTGATACTGATAACTGAGAGTCTGGATGTACTCACATCAAGGACTAAATTCTAAGGTTACTGCTTTCGATTGATCGGATTAGAGATAAAATTTTCTAATGGATTACTCCCGAAGCGATTATCAATGATAAAAAGTATAATCATGTCCGAATCTGACAACAAGAATACTCAACAAAATCTGAGATAGAGATCAAGCCTATCTGACGGGATATCTCTAGATATGATAATAAGTATCTGTATATGAGACCAAGCCTATTAGATGGGATGGTCTATGAATCAATAGAACTATCTGAATTCCTCACTGAGATAGACGACTGTACCACACATTTTTGATTTCTAAAGATTGATACTGAAATTGTAACTGTGGAAAGTTGTTACTTAACCGACATGACCCAACCTACTACAGGTGGGGGTCCAACCTATAACCCCAACTGGAAGGGTATCAATATCGTGCCAGAGGTAAAGACCTCTCTGGTCAAGCCTCTCTGACGGGATGAACCTCCCAGGAAGTCGGCCTGAGGAAATATAATAGTCAAACCTCTCTGACGGTGATAGCCTCTACTAACGAGGACTCCTGCATCCTGCGCTGGCTACGCAGTTCTAGAGTTCAGGGATTGCTCCTAGAGACTCGACCTCTATAACGGGAGAGCCGCCATCCCTTCCCTCGCTCGGTGCTAGCTTATACTCCCAACTGAAAGACTCTGAACTGAATTTTCCATTGAACACAACTGAAATGAATATGATACTGATCATGTTTCTCAAAATATCTAACTGAGTTACGCTGAGATTACTTAGTTCTATATCTAACAAAAAAGGTATCGAATCATGGTATCTGACTGATGATACAGAGCTTGAATAGATTACTTGAATCTCTTCTGAGATTAGAATTGAATCACTTAAATACTATTAGATTTATAGGGATGAGGTTAGATTACTAGAGATACAGATATTACAGAGATAACTGAGATTATTGAGCTTTCTTAAGTTCTGTACTTGTCTGAGTATACAAAGTTCTATAGTTCACTGAGTTCTGAGAATCATGGCTCAACTGGAATTATCTAGAAACTAACATGGGATCTAGAAAACAGTTCTATTGTTGGGTATAAATACCCCTAGGACTCGATAGCATAAAAGTAAAGCATAATCATTCATTCATCATCACGATCATTCATATATTGTCACAATCATTCATGCATCATCATAATCATTCAAGACATCACCTCAAGCATTTAACGATCACAAACATCTCATTCATCATCACAGTTGCCAAGGGGTTACTTTAAGCATCTTGGAAACATAACATATAATAACGTAGGGGAAACATGTTACTAGCTTGTACTCCATTAAACAAGGTTTTACCCCAACTACTTCATACCTATATCAATCTTGACATGTGTTTGGATATCACATGGCTTGAGGAAACTTCATACTATCATGGAATAATTGATTCACTTGGGCATTTTATCAAACACTAGGCATGCATATACTAACTCACAATTTGGGGTTTCATCTTCAACATGCTACAATGGCCCTTATGCTTCAACTAAGATCTTTATCAAACCTAGGGGGAACATGCTTCACTTATTGATACGAGAGAGACTAGGAACTCATGAAATGACATTAAAACAGTCCACTCAACAAGGCACAAACCTAGTACACTTTGAGAGCTAGTTTCGGCCAAGAACAAGAATACGAGTTTCACAAGTTAACAAGGTGTTGGTGACACCAAAATCAGCCAAACAATCTAAGTTACAACACAATATAATGAACAACAAAGAAAAAAGACAATGTTATAACAAGACGACACAAGATACAAACTACTACAAGATGAAAACAAACTAAAGGATAGATAGTTAGACGAAGGTGGTGTAAATCCTAGTAACCAAAGAGTACATAAAACTCTAAGACCCCCAACACCCCCACACACGATCACCTAACTCTTACGATGACACAAGAGAGGATTCCACCACTCAATCACCAAGGTTTCTCAAAAAAAAACCAATGAAACGAGATTCCACCCTTGAATTGCTATCCTAATTACAAGTTTCAGTTTGCCTAAAGTAGAGAGAGGACTTTGGTGTTTCAAATGTCAAAACTTACAACAATAATAAACTAAACCTCAAAAGAACTATCTTGTTCTATTTATATTACATAACAATTTAGACTTAAAATGAAAAAAGTGTCCCTTTAATGAAAAGCCTTCAAAGGCCACCCCTCTAGTGTAGCATATAAGAAAATGGGCGACTTTGGGTGTGTCTTTGGTCCATCTCACGTCTCAACATTGAAATTCATAGGATGATAATTTTATGCACTTGTACACACGTTGATCTTCATATTCTAACTTGTATCATTCTCTCCATCTTGAGAGGAATTTGCCCTCAAATTCAAGCAATCATCAACGACAAGCTCTTGTCTTTTCATCATCTCTTCATTGATCTTCCTAAGGTTAGGATGTTCAACCAAGGGTCCCATGATATCATCAAGAATGCTCCTTGGATTTTTATGTTCTATAACCTTAACATGAGAAGATTTGATACTAGGCAAAGTGCTAGTATCTCGGTTAGTAATCAACAAAGAGTCCTTGTGGGCGAATCCCACCATCCCAACTCTCGGCTTCTCTCCTTCTTCATCCTCCTCACTCTCGTCTTCTTCTTCCATACCCTAACTAAGCATTAATTTCCTTTCCATATACACAGGCACTACAATCTCACCTTCACACGGCCAAACATCTTCCTCATCCCCCTCATTTGGTTCCTCGGGTTCTACCTTCTCTCCATCTTGAGATTGATCATCAATCTCCTCGGTTCAAGTCCCACATCCTTCCCAAGAAAGTATAATTTTCCCTCCCTTAAGATCACATTTCTCATATTTGGACACTCGTTAGCCTTGTGTCCCCAACCTTGGCATTTAAAACATTGAAAGCCCTTAGAACTAGAAGAGGAATACGGTTTACCTTCATTTCTCGGAGATTACCTTTGGTGAGCCTTGTATTTAGCTTGTGCAGCCTTGTCCTATGTTTTATCCACATTGGATGGGTCTTTTTTTTCCTTGTGCCAACTCGAGGGAGATTTCCCTTTGAACTTGACATTCGGTTTCTCCTGTAATTCCTTCTCAACTTCCAAGGCGGTTTGGAAGATGGCATCAATGGTGTTAAACTTGTGAAGTTTCAACCGTGAGGTAATATCCCTATTTAAACCCACCTTGAATCGAATGATGTCATAGATTACTTGCTCCTTTCGGTGATCAAGTTTCAAAATAAGTTGTTGGAATTCATCATAGTAAGCCACGATGCTTTTATTCCCTTGCCTCAAGTTATACAACTTAGCAAGGAGAGCTTGATGGTAACTCTCGGGTAAGTACCTTTGTCTTATGAGGTACCTTAACCTAAACCAAGTAGGGGGCTTCCCCTCAATCAAAACATTGCCAAATCTCTTCAAATACTCCCACCACATAGTAGCATAACCCTCAAAATGTGCAATCGCATAACAACTCTTTTTCTCCTCGGTAAGGTCATTAACTTGGAAGATTCTTTCACAAGTGGACTCCCAAGCTATAAATTCTTCCATATCACTCTCACCTTTGAATGTTGGAAGACCCACCTTTATGGTATTTAGACCTACATCATGGTTTTGGTTCCCTTGTTGGTTCCACAGACCAACTTTTCCTTCTCGGCCATGAACTTCCCTTGGATCACCTTGCCTACCCCTCATCTCCTCCCTTCTCATATAAACATCATCATATGGTTCATAACCAGAATGTTGTTCTCCTATACCATACCCCTCAACATGGACGGGTCTATTTCGGTTAAGTGGAGCTTGTAGTGGTGGGATTGGATTTGGATAATGAGGTCTTTGGTCAAGTGGATTTTGGATGGGAGGGCTTGGGTTTAGTGGTGGTATTTGGGTTCCAAGTCCTTCTTGTTGGACTTGGTGAAGTGGAAGGTGGCCTGGTCTATCGTGATCTCAAATTTGAGAGTAAGGGTTGGTTTGATTTGTTGCAATAGGTGGATATAACATTTGGTGCATGGCCGCGGGAGTACTAGTTGGTGAAATGTGTCGAGGGGTAGAAGGTCGGCTTCTTTGGATTTCTACCATCTCCAATCTACCACCCATTATTGAAGCTTCACCCTTCATTAATACCAAATCCGAGTCTAGTTTTTTAATACCCGCGGTCATCCTAGCCATGTCTCGGGACATAGCTTCAAGGCGAGCCAAAATGACACTAGTAGAATTGTGTTCCCCCATGGGTTTAGAGTGTGAGGTCTCGGGTTACATAGCACCAAAAAAAACAGTCCACAATGTCACACACAACACACCAAAAAAGGTTCAAGTCTTTGAACCGCAAGCAACAACACCACACAAACGGTAACAAGACAAAACACGAGTTGTTGTTGAAGAAAATTTGTTCCAAGACTTTGATCTTCAATACTACATCTTTGAGGAAGATATTTCGTCTATGGTGTAGGTGCACAAGATTTTAGACTCTATTTTCAAGATTCAAAAAGTCTTCTACCAACTTTTCACCAACTTGCACTCTTTAGGCAAAACATCCTTTTGGAGTAGCCTTGTCTCTTTCCTCTTTTGTCTATTCTTGAAAAGTGTTGTTACTCCTTTTTGGTAAGTATGCTTTTTGAATGTTTCTTTTTCTTTTACTACTTTGGTGTTGTCTTTTAATTGTTTTAAATACAAACACAAAGTCTTATACTTCATTTCTCTCTTCAAGATCAAAGAACAACTTCTTCAACACAACACAAGAACACAAGATGAACACCACAACAACAACAACAAACCGTCCACTTAACACCACAACACAACCGGAACCTTTCTCATGAACTTGGGTGGTAGACTCAATAAGAGTTGAGGAGAAATAGAACAAGCACTAGAAACAAACTAAGACAACAAATACACTCAAATATAGACACAAATCTACGCTAAACACAATAACAACAACAACAACACTTGGCCAAGAACACCAAACTCAAGAATACAACTCTTTTTGTGAGATTTTCGACCTTAGACGCCTCTTCTAGTGTTAGGAAACAAATATCTAACACTAGAAAACACAAAACACACAAAAATCACAATAAAACTAGGCACAAATATAGTCCAAAACAACAACAACACACAATTTCTGCCAAGACAACAAGAATGGACAGATTTGCTTCTTTTTGGAATTTTCAGCTTTTCAACACCTCTTTTTTTTTCGACTTAGAGAGCCCAAGATTGGTAGTGTAGGAACACAAACAGCCTTAGATTTGATACCAAATGATACGAGAGAGACTAGGAACTCACAAAATGACACGAAAACAGTCCACTCAACAAGGCACAAACTGAGGACCCTTTGAGAGCTAGTTTCGGCCAAGAACAAGAATAAGAGTTTCACAAGGTAACGATGTGTTGATGACACCAAAATCATCCAACCAATATATGTTACAACACAATATAATGAACAACAAAGAACAACAACAATGTTATAACAAGACAACACCACACGGCTTACAACACAAGATACAAACTACTACAAGATGAAAACAAACAAAAGGATAGATAGTTAGATGAAGGTGGTGTAAATCCTAGTAAACAAAGAGTACATAAAACTCTAAGAGCCCTAACACCTCCACACACAATCACCTAACTCTTACGATGACACAAGAGAGGATTCCACCACTCAAGCGCCAAGGTTTCTCAGAAAACAAACAATTAAAAGAGATTCCACCCTTGAATTGCTATCCTAGTTACAAGTTTCGGTTTGCCTCAAGAAGAGAGAGGACTTTGGTGTTTCAAATGTCAATACATACAACAATAATCAACTAAAACTCAAAAGACCTATCTTTTTCTATTAATATTACATAACAATTTAGACTTAAAATGACAAAAGTGCCCCTTTAATGAAAAGCCTTCAAAGGCCACCCCTCTAGTGTAGCAAATAAGAAAATAGGCGGCTTTGGGTGTATCTTTGGTCCATCTCACGTCTCAACATTGAACTTCCTAGGATGATAATTTTCTGCACTTGTACACACGTTGATCTTCATAGTCACACTTGTATCACTTATTCAACCATTTCTACACCCATTTGACATGAACACATCACATAAAAAGTAACATAGGAAGATTCATCATAAATATCACATGGATTCCACCTACTAGGGTTAAGGCTCATGAATCTTGTAAACAAACATGAATCAAAACATAACAACACTTTGAACATAAATTTCAACTCATACAAATTATTAACAACTCATAAACATAAAAATCTTTGAGTTTTGAAAAGGGTTCTTGAGCTTCTTGGATGAAAGGGACCCAAGAATCAACATCTACATACCTTAATCTTTGAAATTGGATGAATTCTAATGCTTGAGACTCTGTCCACACTTGTAATAAATAATTCTTAAAGCCCACACTATGAGGAACTTGATTCTTGAAGAAATCTTGAAGATTTATGGATGATTTTTGGAAGTTTAGGGTTCTTGAATTGAAACCCTAGATACTCTCTCTTTAGAGAATTGGAAGAGAAATAGATAAATTAGGGTTTGAATGAGGGTTCTCATATATATAGAGGCTTCCAAAAGGTGAGAAATGACCAAAATGCCCTTGCAAAAACATTCTTAAATTGCTGAAAAAAATAGCTAACGACATTCGTGACAAGCCGTCAAGTTGGTTATAGGCCGTCACGAATTGTCGTCACAAAAGGGTAAAATTTTGAGTTTCTGGTTAAGGTTGACGACATTGGTGATAGGTCGTCATGGGTGTGACGGCTTGTCATAAAATGTCGTCGCCAGGGTCAGAAATCTGCCTAGGTCTGACGACATTGGTGATTGGCCGTTACGGGCGTGACGGCTTGTCACAATTGTCATCACCAGTTTCCCAGCCAAAAATGCTGGAGTAAAATAGGCATAACTCTTTTCTACGATATCGGTTTTTGATGAAATTAGTATCGTTGGAAATATAATTCAAAGATATTTCATTTGATATATAGTAAGTCCTCTAATTCTATATATAAAAGGAGTTATAGTCGATTGAAGTTGACCCAAATTTTGACGGTCACTAACACTTGAACGATAGGAAAGATTTCAACTCTTCCTTGAGTTAGGGGACCTCTATGATCTTAATTCATGCTCAAATAGATTCCCACACGATTCAAAGTATTTCATACTTAGGAAGATATTTCTGAAACATTTAGACTCGAATTTTTTGCTTTATTAAATACGCTCTAAGGCTCAGACTGGAAGAGGATTTTGCGGGGCATTACAGTGTATTACATTTTTCGTAAAAGATTTTGACATTTTCTCTCTCACATACATTAATTATGTTTTTTATACTCATAACAAACTCACCTTTTAATTTAATTCAATTTTTCTGAGATAACTTTTTATGTTTTGACACTTTTGACTAATTCACAAAGTGAAGAGCAAGTTCATTGAAATTATAGCATATAAGTTTAAAAAAATTAAATATGTTATTGAATTATTAGAAATGACTCATCTATGTCACCTGTTTAAAGTTTGAATCATTTATGTCACTGTCATTAAAAGTTTAACTCATCTATGCCATTAATGTTATAGAAAAGGTTTATTCGTGCTACTACTTTCTAGCGATGGTTTTGCAAACTCATTTTTACCACATGACCTCTTATTAGAAATACACGTCACCAAATCTAAATTAATCAATATTAATTAAAATAAAAATAAAATTCGAACCTAAAAAGTAAAATTCAACCCACACCCTACCCAATTAAGGTGAATGATGTTATTATGAACTAAGTGTAAAAATAAATAGAAAAGGGTCTAATATACCCTTCAACTATTGAAAATGGTACACAAATACCCTCCTTCCACCTTTAGGCTTAAAAATACCCTTAATGTATTAGAAATGGCTCAAAGATGCCCTTCTTCTTCTATTGGTTCAAAAATACCCCCTCCATCCACCTATTTGGATAAAAAATACCCTTAGCATTAAATTTAAGTTCAAAAATGTCTCCTCCTTTTAACAAATTCTGATGTGAAATATAATTTTATTTAAATTAAATACATGACATTATTTTTATTGGTCCACATGTAATTAGACTCAAATTCATTCACAATTTAATGGTCCTCTTTTCACTAATTTTTTTAGTTATATATAAAAATTTAAAAGAATTAATTAATGTTTAAGTGCAAAATTAGAAAAGAATTCGTTAAATAGGATAATTAGCAAAGGGCAAATACTCTCATATTTAATGATTATCTATGTGTGCTCAAATATTAGAAAACATATTTTAGGTAAAATTCTGAAGACTTTTAGTTCTTTTTAGGTTTTGAACTTTTTATATATAAAAAAAATTGAAAGTAATTTAAGTCTTTATTTAATTTAGGTAAGAATGCATAATATTTTGCACTTCTATCCTTCTCCAACATGAAACCATAAAAATAGTAATAATACAAAGAAATATAGTAATGGTATATATATATACATATGAAAATGTAATTAAAAAAAGTACCCCTACGTGAAACCAAAAAAAAAAGTAATAACTTTTTTAAAAAAAAGCATTCTCCCTTAGAAGACTTTACAATAGATAAAGTCATTTAATCTTTTT
>NC_061114.1:7228114-7240863 GCF_002878395.1 Capsicum annuum | reverse complement strand
AAACCAAAAAAAAAATAATAACTTTTTTTAAAAAAAACATTCTCCCTTAGAAGACTTTACAATAGATAAAATCATTTAATCTTTTTTCCTTTAATTTTTATTCTATTAAATAAATATATATAATGGAATTAAGAGTCCTAAAATATATAAATATGAAACCTGAAACATATAGGAAAATTAAGAGTCCTAAATATATGGAAGGAAATTAAGAGTCCTAAAATAGAAAAACAATATTTCTTGAAAACACAAAAATTACCATAAATATAGCTATTATGATGTACCATAAATTACTTGATAACTTGGTACCAATTAAAAACAAAAAAAAAAATAATAATTAAAAAAAAAAAGCCACCCCTAACGTAAAATCCACAAAAACTATATAATAATAAAAAATTAAAATTGAAAAAACCAGAAATAATATAATAATAAAAATTTTTAATTAAAAAAAACCCTAAAATAATATAATAATAAGATAAATTGTAACTAAAAAAAGACCACCACTACGTGAAACTAAAAAAATAATATACTAATATTAACGCATATCTATTCCACCAAAAAATATATAATATCATAATTAAAAAATTGTAATTTCAAAAAAAAAATTACCCCTATGTGAAACCAAAAAAAATAATATAATATAAAGGAGGAGACATTTTTGGACTTAAATTTAATGTTAAGGGTATTTTTGATCCGAATAGGTGGATGAAGGGGTATTTTTGAACCAATAAAGGAAGGACATTTTTGAGCCATTTCTAACACATTAAGTGTATTTTTGAGCCTAATAGATGGATGAAAGGATATTTTTGAGCCTAAAGGTGGAAGGAGGGTATTTGTGTACCATTTTTAATAGTTAAAGGGTATATTAGACCTTTCTCCGAAAAATAAATAATGAAATTTATTATTAAGTGTTAGTGTTAGAGATTTGTTTAAATTAATTAGGTAATTGTCCATAATGCAAAAGCCATATTAATAGAATTCACTTCTTTTTCTTCTTTTTTAATTTTGTTTTATTTAAGTGACATCCTTGAATGAAAGTCTCTTTACTTTATTTTTTTTTGAAAAAAAGTGTGATTGGAGTTAATTAGTAATAAATGAAGTTGTTTAATTTTAGAGAATATCTAAGTTGTAATTTGTAATCTTCTCTTATTATTTTCAAGTCAAATTTTTCTTGTTGGTTTCTATCTTTTCTTTTATTTAGATTTTGCATGCTATTAACTTCTCTTCAATATATAATTAAAATCTTCTTTTCTCTTCTTGTTATCTTTTTTTTCTCTCTCTTTCTCCACTATTCTCTCTTCTTCTATTCTTGACTTTCACTTTTTTATTCTCTCGTTTTTCTTCTTTAGTTATTATGGGTTCATGGAGCTATCAAGTGATGTAAGTTTTTAAATAAAAACTATTTTTCTAATTAAATTTTTGATGTTTTCTCCATATGTGTTCTCATGATTTTAGTTTTCTTTTCTGTTAACTCTAATTTTTTTAATGATTCTTTAGTTATATTCATTCTTTTCTCTTTTTATGTTCTCATAATTTTAAGTTTAAATGTTCTTTTTAGTCAAAGAAACTTATATAAGACATGTTATATCTTGATGATTTTTTGGATTTTTTTTTGCTTATGTTTTGATAGTTATTTTTAAGTTATAAAAGTAGGGAAAATATATATATTTTGATTGAAACAAGTGATATGAGATGAGTATGAAATAAATAAAACGTCTTACTAGGGGGTCTTAAAAAAATTGGGTTGCATTTGAAAGGATTAAATTGGGCAGGATTAATAAATGAATAGGATTAAAACTTGTTCAATTTTTTTGTGTGTGCATTAATATTTTAGGTCACTTACAATTTCTTTAATTTGATGTCTTTTTTTACGAAAGATCTTAATATTTACTCAAAGGAGATTTGAAAAGATCACTTTATGTTATGTTATTTATTTATTTATAAGTGACCAAGAAATCTTAATTCCTCAATTTTTGACCAAGAAATAAAATAACGTATACATCACTCTTCTCAGACTTCATTTATAAAATTACACTGAATATATATTATTTTTGTAATTATTATCATCATTGTAATGAGATAAAATTAAATTTTAATCCAATTTTAAAGAGTAAATAGGAGCAACTACTTTTTTCCCAAATAATTTGGACACTTAAAAGTCCACTTATTCAGATAATACCTCAATTAATGATAGGATCAAATATGACACAATTGATTAATTCCAAGGCAATAAATACACACAAAAATCTAATTAATGATAAAATTGACCAAATTAAAATAACAGAAGGACAAATTTTAATAATAATAAATTACGTGGCACGGTAAGACTTTGAGAGTCAATTAAATTATTTTTCCATTGAAATTTTTCATCTACCTTTTAAATACTTAAATTTATTAATTATATAAATTTTATTTCATAAAAATTAAATTTTTTATTTCTAAGTTTAAATCTCGAAATTTCAATTACGCCACATAATAAAATAATTTATGACTCTCTGTTGGAATTTTTCAGGTTTGACAAGTATGTGCATGATTACTTGGCTAAGAAGGGACTGCATTTGACTGCTGATTTATTTGCCATCGAAGCTAATGTTGTTCATCCCAATCATGTTGGTAAGTTTTTTTTTAAATAAAGTTATTACTGATCTGAACTTATTATTATGCTATAATATAATAATCCTGATTATCATTTATTAAAAGTTGTTTATAATCTTGGGATTTTGTTAAATGATTTTTTCAAGTCTTCTTTTTAATTAATAGAATATACAAATCTATTATCTATTATCTATCCGACGATATATAGACAGATCGATTATCGATCCAACAAATCGATTGTCGATTTGACAAATCGATTATCGATTCGACCTATATATAGACAGATCGATTATCAATTCGACCTATATATGGACAAATTGATTATTAATTCGACCTACACTAACCCAAGCATCATTAGCTAACTCCAAATGAATGATAATCTTGATGCACGAAGTATCCTGCCTTCATCCTAAGTCTACGGAAAAAGGGGATGTGAATCAGTAGTCAACTTCAAATGAATGATAATCTCAAGGCACTAAGCATCCTGCATTCACCCAAAGTGACCTAGACAACCTACTCTAACTCAATCATCAATAACTAATTTAAGAACTCTGTTTATTACTTTGATGTCATTTTAGTTTTATATGTCTGAGCACGTCAACAACAACATATCAAGTGTAATCCCACAGAGTGGGGTCTGGGGAGGGTAGAGTGTACGCAGTACATACCACAACCTAAGAAGAAGTAGAAAGGCTAGTTCCGGTAGACCCCCGACTAGTTTTATTTATGTGGCTAATAAGGAAAGTGTGCCATATCAATTTTTCTTGAAAGTGCTTTTCGTGTTTCTAAATTGCATTAATTTCTATTTGTTATTTTGGAGGGATGCGGACCATGTATTGACTGATACTTTTATTTGTGGTGATGTGCTATGTACAATTATTTGATTTCTGCGATTTGTTTTAGCAATCGAATTCCCGGAGGGGTTTCTAAAGGAGTGGTGGAATTTTTTCTATGATACGTACACATTTCATCATGCTGAGCGTGCCCAAGAATCCAATACTGAGGTGTTGCCTAAACTTTTCCAAGTTAATTTCATCTTTTTCAAAGACTATTATAATCTAAATGCATGATTTTTTTGAACATACTATTGACAATGTTGTATCTAATATCCCCTCTGCTCTGCCAGCGCTTTCTCCTCATTCTACCATGCTATCATTTGAGCATAATATATCTCCTATGGTGCCGGCCTTCCACCTGACGACACCTGACTATGCGTTGATGTATGATTTAAGCTTTGTTGATATGCATCATTCAACTCAGCTAGTGCCATTTGAAACTAATTTTAGGTAACATGTGTTTATTGCTTATCCGGACCAACATTTCTGCGCTTGATATATTTTATATTATTTGAACTCTTCACTTAACTTCGTGTTATATCTATTCTGCTTCGTTCTTGAACAAAATCACATTTCCATTGGGTTTTGTGCAATGCAATTATGACTGTAAAATTAAATTTATCCAATTTTTGGGTTTTGTGCAATGCAATTATGACTGTAAAATTGAATTTATCCAATTTTGTGTTACATAGTGAAAGCATCAATTTTGTTGTTGAAGTTCGTGAATCTATAGATTTCTAACTCTTTTTGATGTTCACGTGTCATACAGCTACCCGATGGAGCTGATACCAGATATGCCTCAACAATAGGAGGCAAGAGTATGTGTTTACATTTACGAGAAAGCAACATATTTTTTTTAAGTTGCGACATAACTGTCGGTTTTATTCCTTCCAGGATGAAGGAGTGGGGCTTGGTATTTTCACCGATCAAACTACGCAGATGGAACCAAATTACTCCAATGCTCTTGCTACGGCTATGCTTCCGATGCCAGATACTTTTGAAGCAGGTTTATTTGTATTGGTTTCAAATGCCTTGCGTTTTAGAAAAAAAGAAAGTCTTTTACCACAAATTAAATTTCTAATTCTTTATTTAAATTTATGTGTCATAGGGAGCGATTTTAAGAACGAAAGGGAGTCTTTTGAAACATGATGGCTAAAATAAACTTTTTATTATAGTAAAATGAGAATTTTAAAGTTAATTTATTCTTAAATATATAATTGAGTCATTTTGTTGAGGACAAACTAATAAGGAAAGTTTGCCATATAAATTAGGATAAACGGAGTGTAATATACCAAAAGTAAACTTGATATATAGTAGTAGGTTTCAACATTCCATGTCAATTCTTATATTAACATATCATTCAAATTAAAATATTATTTAAAAAATTTAGATATAGAATTTTGTTGTTATTATTTTTTTTTAAACTGTCTAAAAAGAAAAGACTACCCATAGAAAAAAGATTGGTGGTATGAGTTCTACAGTATGTTAAGCTCTAATCAGACCGAGCATGCCGAAGAGCCCTATGCTGAGGTGTTCTCCAGACTTTTCTAAGTTGAATTTAACTTTTTTTTGAGACAACTATAATCTAAATTATTGATTTTTTATAAATTCTCAGGCGGCACAAACTATGGACAATGTGGTACCTCAAGTACCATACGTTGTACCAGTTAGCTCTCTTACTATGCATCGTTTGGTCCTTATTTTATAGATTACAATGTCTCCCTTACGATGTCAATCTTTTTTCCTAACTATATGCACATAACATATCATCTGCGGTGCCGTCGTTCAGTCTTGAGAGATCGCAAGAGCAATGCCCTTTCGATCAAACTATGCAGATGGAACCAAGTCCCCGTGCCTATAAAAAGATTAAGCTTTCAGTGCCAAAACCTTCGAAAGAAGGTTCGTTGTATTGGTTTCAAATACTTTGAGTTTATGTTTTAGAATCTTTTATCTTTGATTTTGATAACACATATGAGCTCACCTAAGTAGTTTATACTCTTATACGTCGACTTAACATGCATTAAGATGATAACCAAATACTGCTAGAAAGAATGTATCTATAGTCTAGATTATTTGGTCATTACATAACTGAATCAAAAAAATTTTCGTTTTGACTTGTCAAAGTATGCATTTTTAACCAGAATACTAATGTCAATTTTTTTAGTGTATGAAAATGTTATGGATGTGTGGATGATCCATTTCTCAATTATAACCTCTTCAACGAAAATTAAATAGTTCTCTGTTATAACGGAAACTCATGGTCAGATTCTTTGTTGATTGTCGTTGTCAGGTTGTTCCATTCACTCCAGCTCAGAGATGCTGCAAACTGATCAATATCTCATGATTTCCAATCTTCCTCTTGGCAAGACATTAAGAAGGTGATAAGTTTGAGAAAGATCATAATTCGTTAGCTGTTATAAAGTTTATGTAGGCTATATATGCCATGAATAAAGACAGCTGAATTTTTTTTACTTAATTTAAAGAAACAATATATTGATGGTTCTTGTATTCAAGTCCATTGTTAGGTTTATATAAAAGATCGTATTCTTCCTTGGTTGTGAATAAGCCTTTCTTAGATTAGCGAGAAGCCTAGTCAATCATATCTATAGATTTGTGTCAAAATGATGACGGTAACTTTGTTGCATGAAGTATTTTGTGTTTACGCAAGGTTCGATGAAGGGCCATATCCCAAGGGATACAATGTAGACAGCCTACCTTGATGCTAACATCATTAGCTGATTCCATTGCTCGAACTTGTGACCTAAAAGTGACACAGCGGCAACTGGTACACCAAGCATTCCATGTTAGAAGGGTCTAGGGAAAGGCCGCATTGTAACGGTTGTGATGTAGACAAGCTACACTAATGCAAGCATTAATGGTTGCTTTCACGTCTCGAACCTATGACCTGTAGGTCACACAGAGACAACTTTACCATTCTTAATAAAATTTTCTATAACATGTGATTTGTATCTGTGATCTCTTGAAATTACCTCAAGAGTAGAGGGCATAGATTGAGGAAAGTTTTTAAATTATGATATCCATTTCACATATGGAAGGGGGAAGACATCCTCATTGTGCATCATCAGGCGGATATGGTAGGAGGGGAAGTGAAAAAGGAAATGAATGTTAGTTCAATTATTGAGTTCCATAAGATTTGTTTTGTTTATGCATCAGAAATTCACCTCACCACCTTTCCTCATAGGAGAAAACCGAGAATTCTTTCTCGCAATGAGAAAAGGATGAACTCCATTTAAAGAGTAGAGCCTTGATCATTTCCTAGCCCGTGCACTTTGAGTGCGAAGCCTTCCATATGGGAACACTAGTTTGATTAGCCCACTCTCGTCATTATTGATGTAATGATCACGTTGTCAAGCAAGCTTAGACCAGTAGGCTCCAATGTTTTGAAAAGCAAAAAGCACAAAAAGGAAACCAGATCTATGGGCGTGAAGCAAAAAGATAGAACTAAAGCGCATGCTTCGGTGAACTAAAGCACACGAGTTATGGAAAACAAAAAAAAAGTACCAAATATATATATATATATATATATATATATATATATGAAGGTATTGCAATACTAAAGCTAATATCAATCCAACTGCTCATAGTTAAGCCAAATATAACCGTTTATCATTGGAATTATTTTGCGCATCATCATTTGAGCGCACACACACTTCTCTAAGCTTCGTTGCTTCGCTCATGAAAAGATAACTCCTTACTTGGCTTGATTTATCGTTTTAAACAGCAAAACCCTGATCCTTAATAGTACAATGTGTCTTAGGTGATCTTGCCATCATAACATGTCCGAAAGTTGTTATTTACTTTGATCTCTTGTGCAAATAGCTTGGTATAAATCAAACATATTTTAGACTACTTTGTCTTTGCAATTAGTCTATAACCTTTTTATCTAGGCCATTCAAATTTCAACAAGTTATTACTAGGGGGTCCCGACCTAGTACAAGTAGTGCTGGAGAATGTTATAAACTAAATAGAAACATTCCATTTGTGACTTCCTTTCTCTTTTTCTTATAATTTTCATAATATAGAATATAAAGTACACAATTAAGTAAAGCGCACAAGTTATGGAAACTAAAATAAGAACAATAAATGTATGAATTTAATGCTATAATTAAGTTATGGTGAGGATTTTTTGCGTGTCTTCATCTGAAGCACATTGTTTCGCTCATAAAGCAACAAATCCTTGATTGGATTGCTTTTCATTGTTATAGTCCTATTGCAAAATTCCCACACCGGTTATATAGGGAACTGATGTGGGGCTTATATAACCATGGGCTCTCCCACCTTAATAGCTAACTTTTGCGGTGAGGCTCTACTAAGTTTGTATCAATGGTATTAGAGCCACCCAACATCCTCCATGCACACCGTGCCTTGGATGGTGAAGCTGGTATGGCACTGTTCGGCCAGAGCTAGCAATGTCTAGAGCACAACCGTCAAGGTACCTGGCACCTCACTCAAAAAGGGCTACTTGGGAAATAGCTACATACACAAATACAGTGAAGGCTACTGAGAGTGGAGCTATTAAGGATGACAGATGCGGAGTGTGGTGGTTTATTATGATCCTATTGCTAAAAGTACCATATCAGTTATATAGGGAACTGGAGATTGTATCAAAAATCTTGCCATCATAACATGTATGAAATTCGTTTCCCTTTACATTGATCGGTTTCTATATTCTTCATGTAGCTACCTATAAAGTGAATATATTTTAAACTACCGGATCTTTGTAAGTAGTCTAAAACACTTCTACCTCGGTCATTCCAATTTCCGCAAGTTAATACTAGAGGCGTCCGACTTGGCAAGTTGTATTCGAGAATGTTATAAACTAAATAGAAATATTCCATTTGCGAATTCCTTTCTCTTTTCCCTTATAATCATCATAGGGCAGAGCATAAATTAAAGATATAAATATATAATGAAATAGAAACCTTTTTTTTTTCAGTTTTCAATTCAACAAATCATCATAAATGCATAAACAATAAAGGCTCAAATCTCATTTTATTTTCTAATGAATGGGTGGTTGTTGGGAAAGGTTGTTCGAATACAAAGTGTGGCTTTCCATAAGAGGCAGGTATAGTGTTGTGGCCCTTGGTTCATCTGCACCCAGTACATTCAACGCAAAATCTGAGTTATGCATAAAAATCTAGTAAAATTTTGATGACTAGTATGTATAATAATTTCAAAAATACAATGTGTTCTGTACAACGAACCTTAAAGGTTGAACCTATAGGGCTTAAATTCTGGATTTGCCTCTGCTTTTCATTTACGTGTCATAGCTCCCTATCATGCTTTCTGATTACTTTCTACAAAATCATATAAGAAATAATATACATTTAAACATATCTTGTGGCACACTGTTTTCATGCTTATATTATGTTCTACGTAATCCCTCGCCAACATAAGGGTGGATTAGTTAAAAATACCATTGTATCCAACCAGGGAAAAAATATGTTCCTCCATATTTGTTGTTTACTAAATTTAAATTACGCACAACAATTTGAATGAACTGTTTCATGCTCGCTGTGTCATTCTTCAAAAAAAATTAAAAGATCTTACTGCTATACTGAGAATTTTAATGTGCTTCTTTTCAATTTTTACAGGTGCTTCAGGTTTGTCAAGTTATTATACGAGTTCCTGCAATAATTACTATAAACCGTGGTATCACATCCTAGATATACCACTTTCCGGGAAAATACCTTCGTACCGCAAAAAGGTGATTCTTCCCATCTGTCCTGGTGGACAGAGTCACCGATATCTGTTGCTAGTGGGAGGTGGGAGGTATCCCATGGATTTAATCGAAGTACGTGAAAGCTGGCCCAAACTCCACAACTATCGAAAGAAAAAAGAGTGAGCCATCGATGTGCATATACACTTGGTTTTTCTCCTATAAGTAGGTGAAGTGATGTGGTTACTAGGAGCTGAAATTGAATCTTATACACTTTTTGACCATCGACTTTGCTCATTGGGTTTCTGTTTGCTGATGCTTGACATGACAGAAGTGTCATATGATCCATTTCTTTCATTTCAAGAAACAGTATAATGAATGTTACTTCTTGTCTGATTTGAATATTTGATCTAAATGGCAACTAAATAACCATGTGTTGAATAGTTCCTTCGTTTTGCATGATTAAACAGATAATTGTACGATGCTTACCGATAATGGCATAAATTCAAGATTATATGATGACATAGCAAAGGGTATATTTAAGTGACATAGACCCTATGATAGAGATGTTTTGGAACTCTATGGTTATGGAGGCAGTGGGGATAATAGGCTATCGGGACTACTTAAAGTGAAACTGTGATTACTGGAGGTTCCATGTTGTAACTAAGCCAAGGACAACGGAGACGAATATCAAGGGCATTTTTTCTACTGCTTATTTTCAAGATAAGAAGTATATGAAAGATAATACATATTTTTTATCGGTAAGCTTGGTCCTAAAAAGAAGCTGGCTTGCTTGTATGTCCATGACTGTCGTCTCTGTGCTGGCGAGATCAAATAAATATAGTCCACGAAGTTGCTTTTTTTTTCTTTTCTAATTATAATAGTTATTACTTATATTGCATAGTGATAATTAGTTATTACTTAGATATTGCATAGTGAAAGCATCGATTTGATTGTTGAAGTTCTCGACTCTGTAGATTTCAAACTCTTTTAATGTTCATGTATCACACAGCAACTCGACGGAGCTGATTCCATATATGCCTCAACAATTGGAGGCCAGCGTATGTGTTTACATTTCCGATACAGCAACATATTTTCTTAACGTTGCGACATAAATGTCGCTTTTATTCCTTATAGGATGAAGGAGAGGGACTTGGTATTTACACTGAACAAACTATGCTAATGGAACCAAACTCTGATGCTCCTACTACGGCTATGCTTCCGATGCCAGATTCTTCTGAAGCAGGTTTGGTTTTATTGGTTTCAAATGCCTTGCGTTTTAAGGAAAAAAGGAAGTCTTTTACCACAAATTTATTAATTCTTTATTTAAAAGCCATGTGTCATAGGGAGTGATTTTAAGAAATAAAAGAAGTCTTTTGAAACATGACGGCTAAAATAAACTTTAGACATGTGACTATAAATTATTATAGTAAAATGAGAATTTTAAAGTTAAATTATTCCGAAATATATAATTGAGTCATTTTGTTGAGGGCAAACTACTAAGGGAAGTTTACATAGGATAAACGGAGTGTTAACATACTGAATGCATCCTTGATATATAGTAGTAGGTTTCAACATGCCATGCCAATTCTTATATTAACATATCATTAAAATGAAAATATTATTAAAAAATTTTAGATATAGAATTTTGTTGTTCTTATTCTTATTATTATTTTTAAATGGTCTAAAAAGAAAAGACTGCCCATAGAAAATAGATTGAATGAAATGATTGATAATGCCATACTTTGAAGTTTTTGGTGCACTTATCAGAGGTTAATTTTTTCTGGAAAGTGCTTTTCGTCTTTTTAAATTTGCATTAATTGCTATTCTTTATTTTGGAAGGATGTTCACAACATAGTGACTAATCATTTTGTTTGTGGTGTCGTGCTAATGTACAGTTATTTAATTCTGCGATTTCTTTCGGCTGTCGAATCTCAGGAGGTATTCCTAGAAGATTGGTGGTATGAGTTCTTCAGTATGTTCGATTTTAATCAGGCCAAGCATGCTGAAGAGCCCTATGTTGAGGTGTTTTGTAGACTTTTCTAAGTTAAATTTAGCTTCTTTTTTTATTGAGACTACTATAATCTAAATGAATGTTTTTTTTAAAAGTCTCACGCTGCACAAACTATGGACAATGTGGTACCTCAAGTCCCATATGTTGTTCCAGTTAGCTCTCTTACTATGCATCGTTTGGTCCTTATTTTATAGATTACAATGTCTCCCTTACAATGTCAATCTTTTGTCCTAAATATAGGCATATAACATATCACCTGCGGTGCCGTCCTTTAGTCCTTAGAGATACAAGAGCAATGCCCTATCGATCAAACTGTGGAGATGGAACCAAATCCCCTTGCCCTTAAAAAGATTAAGCTTTTGGTACCAGAACCTTCGAAAGCAATTCGTTGTATTGGTTTCAAATACGTTGCGTTCATATTTTAGAATCTTTTGTCTTTAATCTTGTCAACACATGTGAGCTCACCTAAGAAGTTTATCATCTAATATGTCGACTTAACATGCATTTTTTAACCAGAATACAAATGTCAACTTTTGTTAGTGTATGAAAATGTTATGGCTGTGTGGATGATCTGTTTGTCAATTATAAGATGTTCAAGGACAATTAAATAGTTCTCCGTTGTAATAGAAACTCATATTAGATTCGTTGTTGATGATCGTTATCTGTTGTTTTGTCGTCTCCAGCTTTAGGATGCAGCAAACTCCCTAGTCTATTCAATATTTCGTGATTTTCCGATCTTCCTCTTGGCATGGCATTAAGAAGGTGATATGTTTGAGAAAGATCATAATTCGTTAGCTGTTAAATTGTATATGTAGGCTATATGTGTCATGAACTAAGACAGATGAATTTCTTTTACTTAATTTGAAGCAACGTAGTACCATCATGAAATATAATTACAGAAAAATATAAATAACAAATAAAAATATAATTATCTTAAGAAAAATATATATTATACTATAAATAATTAAAATTGTACTACGCTATAATGAATTGCAATGCTATGTTATATACGTATGCAGAGGACTGAGCAAAAAATTAAAATAATAATAAATTGATAAAAATTCTAATATTTATGAAATAAAGGGTGATTATCAATGAATTATTTAAAATTAAAATATGACAATAAATGAGTAAAAATTATAAAAATTATTTATTATTAATAATTTATTAATAATTGCAAAAATGTATGTGGAGTATAAAAAATGGAGAAGATGAATTGTGTGTGTGAATAAAAAAAATGAAAGATTCTCATGTGTGAGTGTTTTTTAACCATTCCTAAAAATAATTAGCGCCCTTTATTGACAACAATTACCCACCTTTGTTGACCAAATTAATAAATAAATAATAAATAAATAAATAAAATAAAAGCAAACAAATAAATAAATTATAAATAAAATAAAAGCATGAATTGAACTATTGAGTTATTATTTAATATATAAAAAATAACAATCCATCACTGTCTGTCTTTTTCAGAGTTAACATGATTTCAAATTGATTAATTTATTGAGCTATATATTTAAAATAATTAAATTGACTAACTTTTGCTAATCTTATGAAATAACATATAAAAATAATAAATTCCAATATATAATTACAAATATATATATATATATATATATATATATAT
>NC_061114.1:7107043-7228014 GCF_002878395.1 Capsicum annuum | reverse complement strand
TTAATTTGAAATGTGGTCTGAATAAAACCCTAATTTCTGGAATTTCTTATCTTCTCTTATTGGAGTGAATTATGATTTTTTGTTGTTTGTTGCTTTTTTTAAAGTTTTATTTTTGTTTTTTGTGTTTATACAAAAAAACAATGATGTTGTTTGTTTTTATATGAACAAAACAACGATGTTGGTGTTTTTGGTGTTGCTAGAATGATTTGTTCTTGTTCTTGGTAAAAATGGTGATATTGTGTGGTTTTATTGAACAAAATCATACTACTATTTTTTTATCTGATGCAATAGATAAACCATCTGATACAACAGAGCAATCATCAAATTTAAAAATCTGATGCAACAGAATAACCATCGAATTAACCATCTGATGCAACAGATTAACCATATGATGTAATAGAGGAACCATCAAACTAGTCGGAGTAATCATCTAATACAATAAATGAACCTTCTATTGAATAAAATCCTATCAAATATTCCATTAGGACATGTCCAAGACTTGATTTTTCTAACTGACCATTCATCTATCGCGATAGATGACCCTTCTATTGGAAGAAATCTAAACAATATTGACTATTAATAACTGTTTCAATAGATCACTTATATGTTGCAACGGATGTGTTTTTTATTGCATAAACTATTCATTTGTCTCAATAGATGCGTGATATGTTTTGTAATATTTCAATAGATTACTCATCAGTTGCAACAGGTTAGTTAACTGTTCCAACAGATAACTCATATGTTGCAACAGATGTTTGATCTGTTGCACAAACTAGTCATCGGTTTCAACGTATGAGTGATCTATTTTTATTGTTGCAATAGATTACTCATCCGTTGTAATATGTTAGTTATTTGTTGCAACAGATAACCCATCTGGTGCAACAGATGTGTGATCTGTTGAAATTGTTATTTTATTATTTTGCATGTTAGATTTACTCTTATCCTTTTTTAATTATGCATTAATCAATTATAATCAATTTTTTGTTCCTGTTAATTTTAGATAATATGACTCCCAAAAGAATAGAAACCGAATCAAGTCTAAGCAAAGGAACAAGTGAAGCAGCTAGGCTACATCCACAACTTTATGAGCTTGATTTACAAGCGTTATCTTAATCAGTAGTAGAATATGATGAACATGGGGAGGGGAATATTTCAAAAAAGATGATCCAAATGCTAATAGCCCTTCCGTCGAAGAGTTGGTCAAAACCTTCAACATTGATCATTATCCTGTGAAAATGCAGTGCGATGGTGCCACAGATTTAACGGGTGATTCCATAGTTAAGTCAGCTATGAAAAAATCTTTCGATGCCCTTAGAAAAATACTTTGAGAACAAAAATTAAATGCTAATATCTTGATTTGCTGGAGGAAAACATTGCTCGTTTCTAAATAAAAATGGTATATGATCTTTTCAAGCGTAGGTTTATGTATGAAAACAAAGATAAGATGGATGAGGTATGGATAAAGTACTGTGGCATGCCTGTTTGTTTTGTTTGGAAGGAGTTTGTCATAGTTACTGGACTAAAATCTTATCCTCCTTCTCCTTCTCAAGTTATACCAATTCTAATCTAAAAAAAGTACCCCACACATCCAAAAAAGACAGACAAATCAAGTGATCGTGATGACCTAGTGTCCATTGTTGGTCCAAGCTTCAAAAACTAAAACTTGATAGAAGCATCGAAAGGTAAAAGATTTTCAAAGAAGCACAAGCAATCATTGTGATTGATTTGATTTGTACATAATATTCTTTGAGCGAGAGACGTTAACAACAACATAAGTTTTTGTTTAATAAAGCTCTCCAAGGATCTTGAGACATTTAACATCTATCCTTGGGGCAATGAAGGCTTCAAAATGACTGTCAAATATTTGTTGACTCCGTTATCGCAAAAGACAATCAACTTATATAGCTTTTCATGGGCTTTCATGGTAAATATTTCTTTTATTATGATATGATTCATTTTTTCTATTCAATAATGGTTTTGATTTATTGACGTTATTTTATTGGATTGGGCATTTGAAGCTATTCCTTATTTGAGACAACAAGTAAGCTACCATAAAGAAGTTTTCTGTCCAAGAATCTTGGGATGGTTGTTGGTCAAAACTGATAAAATGCAAATTGTCTTGATCTCTTCAACCCCTCGAGAGATGCAGTAAGTATAATTATAATTAAATTTTTTCTTTAATTAATGATTTTTTTGAATTATCTAATCATTATTCTAATATATGTAATGATTTATGTTAGATTGTGAATCGATCGCTTGTTTCGACCAATCGAGAGTTTTTCCAAACAGATGAGTTATAAGTTACAATAGATGGTTCATCCGTTGGAATTATCATACATATATTCCTCATGTTATCATTTGTCCCCAACAGTTGATCCAACTATTGAAACAGAAATAAAATTTATTTGGGACAATTTAAAATAGGTGGAAGACATGTTTGATTTACTAAAACAGATCTTGAGATATCCTTTTTGGGTATTTTTTGTATCTGTGATTAGCATTGATCAGTTTTGGCTTTCCAAGTGAATATCACTGTAGAAGCTAATGCTAAACAATATTGAAATATGTTACTTTTTTATGGAAATATGGAGATAAAAAAGAGCAGACACCGGGAGAAACCATACGCAAGCGACATTAAAGATCCACGATGACCAAAGTCAAATTTCATAGCACCGGATAAAGAACAACTCGTCCATATTGAGTAGATCTGTAAAGCTTGAGTCTGTCAAAGTAATAACCTCACCCCTCCTTAGGATTTGTTGGCATCAAAACTTAGATTGTTGATTTATTTGTTCGAGTCTATACTCATAATAATTTTTTATATTTTATTTATTTGTTGATTTATTTCATGTAATTTCGGAAGGCTTTGATTTATTTTATTTTATCCTTAGATTTGAACTAATTAATTGAAATGAAATACTAGATTCAAATATTGCAAAAAAAAAAAAGGTATTTGTTGCAATAGAAGACATATTTGTTGGAAAATATCAAATAGATTTTGATATATGTTGCAACATGTAAGTAATCTGTTGGAAATTATCAAACAGGTCTTCCCACTGTTGCAACAAGTAGACTTAGATAGAAACATCGACATAACGCAATAGATAACCAACATACTACAATAGATAGGCTATATG
Organism: Capsicum annuum; assembly: GCF_002878395.1. NCBI lineage: Eukaryota > Viridiplantae > Streptophyta > Magnoliopsida > Solanales > Solanaceae > Capsicum > Capsicum annuum. The sequence goes on along the minus strand of NC_061114.1, from coordinate 7,224,877 downwards.
TTAGAATAGCTAGAATATCTGTTACAGCACATGAACATTCTGTTGGCAGCTCACGTGTAGTTCACGCAAAAGGCTCGTTGAACCCCCATTTTTGCTGACTTGGCATCTGATTTGATTTGGCACCCAACAATTATTTTTTCCTCTTATATATTCATCTTCTTTCTAAAATTTAACCCTAAATTTTCAAATCTTCTTCTTCATTATCTTTTTTTCTCTATCCAAATCCTTCAAATTATTTGTATTTGTTTTTTTCGCATACTTTTTTTATTTTTTCCAACTAAGCTTGACAATGTCGAGCTCATCTTCCACATTTTTTTGTGATAAAGATTTTTGATATTGTAAGTGTGGTCATGAAGCCCTATTGAAGACTTCTTGGACTCAACAAAATTTAGGTCGTAGGTTTTTTACTTGTAAGATTTCGAAGGTAATATGTTTTTTTATTTAATTAGTTGATTAATTATTGACTTATAGTTGTTTTGTAATTGTGGTATTGTTTTTATAGAAGTTGGGTGGATGTGATTACTTTAATTGGTATGAAGAACGATACCCTTCACAAGCAAATCATGTAATTTGGGGTTTGTTGAAGAAAGTCAAGGCTTTTGAAGAGAAACAAAATCGAGCAATAAGATACTACATTGTTGGCGTTATGGTTACTTGTTTGGTATTGTTGGGCACATGGACATTCAAGCCTAATTGCTGAAATTTTCATGAAGGTGTAGTTGTATTTGCTACTGGTTTGGTGTTGTTGAACACATGGATATACAAGCATAATTGTTGTAAAATATCAAAAAATTATCACTATATGTAAAGTTACGTTCGTTACGTATGTAAAGTGAAGTGATGAAATAAAAAATTATTATTTCACAGGTTCTTCTTTATACACAGGTTGCAAGCATCTAGTTAGTTCCTCATAAGTCCAGACCTCTTGTATGTTAGCAACAACATTGTCACACAAAAAGGTCTTTGGCTCAGCTATTTCTATGCCGGTCAGAAAACATTCGATGTATGCAAGCGCGTGCGACCCTCACATGGCACCAGTTTTATTTTTTAGAAGGTCCATGTCCTTATTTCGTCCATCAAAATCCCATGGTTGCTTCATTAACACTTCCATTGGCAAATGATCCATGAGTTTACTTTGCCTCAATAAGATAGGGAACAACTCCAACAGTGGTTACATGTGGGTGAAAAAATCGGCCTCATCTAAGGTCGGTAAGTTGCAGTCATAAACCTTGATATTTACCTCCTCGAGTAGTATCTCAACAACCCGATAACGTATGTTTTCCAAGTTCATGACTCCAAGAATCCTCTTTGCCCCAGTCCAGATCTTGCTATATGGATTTAGCCTCTCCGCTCTAACATATTTTATCATTTTTTTCATCCCATTGAAACTCAGAAAGTAACATATAAAATCCTGTGCCACCGGGATTTGATGCTAGCATACTGATATCATCTTACCTATCCTTCAAAGTTTTGTAGAAATCGAGGTCCACTATCCTAACGGGAGCATCATAAGCCTCCAGGTACGTTAATTGCCTGCCCCTCATGAGGCAGAGAATTTTTTTGACATATTGTGATATAAGAAGTCAATTTTTAAATAGGTTAGTAATTATAAAGAAATAAGAAAAACATAGTAGAAAGATGCAATGGATGGTCTATCTGTTGAAGAGGGTTCTCTGAATCAGTTCACAAATTACCCAACTAACGCAACTTATGAAATAGATGGGTAATATGTTGCAACAGAACCACCACAAACAACACATGACACATTTGTTGCATAGCTTCTTCTTCATGGAGTAGATTAGAAGGCTAGGTTAGGAAAAGTAAACTTACCTTGTCCATGTAATACGTACGCATATCTTTCATACTCTTGAAGTCTTGGGATGAAAAGGTATGGATGGGATAATCTTGTGTGCCTTTCTTGGCATTCTTGGCCCGTCGCAGATCCTTCTTCTCTTTGGTACCAAGTTCCACATATATTTCCACCTTCTTCAATGGCCCCTGAACTTCAATAACTTTCGGAGAGGGAGGAGTTGTAATTTTTTTGGATTTCCAATAGGAGAGTAGTTGGTTAATTACTCTTTTCTTCCTCCCAATTGCCACTGTAGGAGTATATACCTCCCTCACCTTCTTGGATGGTTTGACACCACTCTAGGATTTCAATTTCTCAATAGATTTAGCGATAGCCTCTACTTTTTCAAAGAGTTTATACTGGCTGTCCTTGCACTCTTTGTATTTACAATAAGAACATGAAGGTGAAGAGGGGTGAGAGGGACCGGTGTAAGGGTGAGAGGAACCTGTGTAAGTGTGAGAGGGACCTGTGAAAGGGGTGTTTTCAAACATATTTATTTTTTCTTGAGCATCAACATGCTCATAATCATGACTTACAGCAGCATCAATATGCTTTCCACCAATATCAATAACTTCACCAACAACACCCCTAGAAGAAGCACATAGATCTGTTGCAGTAGGTTGGTCATGAAGAGCCTCAACATTAGGCTCATCTTCCCTAACTTCTCTTCTTATGGCTATTGCTCTATCCAATTCCTTCTTTATTAACTCTACCGTTGGGTCTACTATTGTATCAACAAAACCTAGAGTAATAAAAGAAGTCATCCCCAAATCTTGCTCGGTAGGCACGATCCATGGATGCATAACCTATAAAAAAGACAAATACCTTTAAATCATATAATAATTTGCAGTCAATTGGGTTACATGTTAACACAAACAACTTATGCAACATATGATCTATATGTCACAAAAGATTAATAATATATTGCATCAAATTACCCATATGCTGCATAAATTATAGTAGATGGATAATCTATTGAGTTGGGTTCAGAGAACCAAAGCAACAAAGAGGTAATCTGATGCTATGAATAGTTTGTCACAACAGATTACCCATCTATTATACCAGTTGCAGTGGACAGAACTTATGTAGCAAATGATCTTTTTGTTGAAATAATTGAACTTCCCGTCATAGTAGATTAATAATATATTGCATTAGATTATCCATCTGTTGCATAAGTTGCAGTAGATGGGTAATCTGTTTCAACAAAACGACCCATCTATCGCAATTGATGGCACATCTACTTCAACATGTTTATTTAAGCTAAATTATTTTACTCGAAATAAGATGTATTGCATCATTTGGAGGTTTAAAGAGATCAACCTCCTTAATTCTTTCGTTGTTCTTTGCAGGCAACCACCTAAGGATCCTTGGATGAGAAACCTCATCCGGATATTCCTTGATCTGCTTTCGGAGGTAAGGAAGGGCTTCAAATGCCCAAGCCCAAAAAATGTAAATAGGATGCAAGGAAAAAAGTCATAATAATTATTCAATATAAATTAATGGCTTAGTAAAAAAATAATGATTAAATTTATCATGAAAACCCAAGGAAAACCGTATAATGTTATCGTGTTTGGGGACAACGTAGTCAGTAAATATTTGAAAGTCATGTAGTAGCTGTCATATCCCCAAGGATAGTTGTTGAATTTCTCAAAATCCTCAGCAAGATTTAAAAAATTATCTTCTATGACTTTGTGTACATATCTTGCCGATATAATGGAATGGGTAAACTAAACTAAGCACAAATTTTCCCATAATCCATCAATTTTTTTTCTTGCATTTGTTGGTTTTGGTGAGGGGTCGCTGGGTCAATGCCTTCCCTCTATTTGATGGTGGTGGTTTGGCTGTCCTCATTTCCTTGGACATTTTGTAGGGTGTTTCCTTGGTGAGAGGTTCTTCTGGAAGATTGCATCTCAAGCCCATTACTATCGCAAACTCTTTCAAGACAAAACAAAATGGCATGCCACAGTAGTTGATCCAAATTTCATTCATATTTTTCCCCCTCCTTCGAATCTTTATCATCCCCCAGGTACTTGATCCTGCACTTGAGAATACCATATATCAAACTTATTTGGAAATGGAGAGTGTGGCCCTCAGGCATCTCAAGAAAGTATCCAAAACAGCTCTTCTTAAAAAGTCCAACTATGTGTTCATTCTTCATAATTTTCCTAAACTAATCAAAAGGTTTCCCCAACTGACATTTAAGTACAAAATTACCAGTTAGTTTTGTAGGGTAATATATTGGAATCGCAACATAAAACCTATCAATACTAATATTTTTGATAGTATCATGTTGGGATTTCTATCATAGTTCATGCCTCATTGGTGAGGCATTATCATCATGTTGATAATGATCCTCTTTCTCAGTTTCTTCTTCCTCTTCTTCTTGTTTATCTTCTTCTTCTTTCTCCTCACTTTCATTTCCTAAGCTCCATACCCAAACCCTTGTCCACCTCCCTCAACATTGTTTTCATATCTTTTCTCACTTTTACTTTTTCCTGACTAATATTGATGAGGCAGCTCCTCCGAATCCCTCTGTACTGTAACCTTTTTTGTTAGGTGGTCAGAAGTTCATCAACTTTCACTTTCACTTTATTTTATTTTAGGGGACATGTTTTACCTACAAACAACATAAAAACAATAATTACATTACAATTGATGTATGTACAAATTTTAAAAAATATATTACAAACACCACCAATACCAACACCATCAACAACCAACATAAATACCACCAACCAATGCACCATGACCACTAATAGCCACCATAAACTCAACTAGTTCCACCATGAAGACCACCAACACCACCAACATGACCACCAATACCACAAACACCATCCAATAATACCACGAAAGTTAACAGAACACTGCCCCAAAATGCTCCGTTCGCACCGTTTTACCCGTTTAACCAACCAAATGGCCTCGCCCACAAAAATGGGCAACACTAGGATGCTCCCCAGCCTCCTTGTCATGCCCAGGTCGATTTTAGACCCACGACACTGTAACACCCCGTACTTAATTACGTGCATTAGTCATTGTTATATGTGTTGGGGTATATGTATTGATCCTAAGTTAGGTATATATGAGTTTAAGTATGAGTATTGATTATTTTGAGATGGTTTCAAGTGTATAGTTTGATTATAGGTGTATAGGAATCGACTTTATTTATATCGGAATTTTCCCGTCGATGGTTCCATACGAAGGTTATGGAATAAGCTTTCCAACGATATAAATATTTCCAAAAACGGATAAGTTTCGGATATAAGCGAGCTCGTTCGAAACTTTAAAACGGTGGCCGGGATGTGAACAGTAAAATGTGCAGGAAACTACTGAGGCCTGCCAGTTTTTTGGGTCAACTTTGAACGATCATAACTCCCTCAATATAATGAACTGGTTGAGCTACCATATATCAAAAGAAATATCTTTGAGTCTTCTTTCCAATGAAATTGGTTTCATCCAAATCCAACATCTGAGTAAGGAGTTATACTCGTTTTACTTCAGCCTCTCAAAACAGATTTTTAGGGTCAACTTCAAACGATCATAACTACTTGTACAGGGCGAACTGGGTGGATTAATTTATATTAAATGAAAGACCTTTGAATTATCTTTCTAACGATACCAATTTCACCCAAATCCGATATCGGAGCAAAGAGTTATGGCCGATTTACTTTAGCCTATCAAAACAGTCCACCATGGACAGATTCGGATTTACTTAAATTTTTAAGGGCAATATGGTCATTTTCCATCACCTCATGGACGAAAATTGGTCATTATATACATATACTTAGCCTTATATCCACCATTTATCATCCAAATCATTGAAGAATAAGAAACCCTAACCTAAGTTCAACTCCAATTATCTTGTGATTCAACCGTAGAAAATCCAAATTGATTCCGTAGTTGTGTTCACCGTCTCAAGGGCTTCGAGAAGCACCCCTTATTTGTGCCAACAGGACTTCGAAATCAAAAGGGCCATTTTTTTTGGTAAGGATGTAAATTATGTTGGTGTTATTTATATGGATATGTATATATATATATATATGCATGTGAGCATAAGAAGTATGTTATTTGATTGTTGTTGAAAGATGATTGGAAATGATGTTGGATTATTCTTGTGCATGGTTGGATTATGTTAAATTTTGAAGGAATTTGGGGTGATGATGCGGTATTGATGATGTGGTATTGAGATGATGATTATATACATATACACACATAAACCTATTGTTCAAGTTGGTTTTTTGGAATGTTTTGCAAATATTGGTAGTATGGAATTATGGAAGAGAATTGTGGTGTTGGGTTGCTAATACTAGATGCCAAACATTTCATTGTAGATAAGTGATTTGTAAAGGCGGGAAGTTGTGTTGAATTGGTAGCTGAATCTACAACGAGGTATGTAAAGCATACTCTAACAATGTTCTTTGGCATGAAAACACCAATGTTCCATCAAGTAAGATTCCGAGGTTGTCCAAAAACATGTATTGTTCTACGTTACCAACAAAGTTGTTTCCATCCTATAATTGTCAAAATGTTTCATTGATAGACCAAAAGGCTCTTATTTCATTGTTGTGATATTGATGATTCTGAAACACATTGTTGATGTACCAATGAGTCTTTATTACATCGTTATTGTATAGAAGGTCTATTACTTGGTTCCTATTGATGTATCATTGTTTCAAAGTATTAAAATGTGGAGGCAACCGAAATAACAATCTCCAAGATTAATTGAACTAAGTGATGGGAGTTCTCTCTTATCGGGTGGTATCCCAGGGGCATAAGCCTAGCATGGGTCGATCCCTATTTCATGTGTTTATGGGTGGTATCCCAGGGGCATAAGCCTAGCATGGATCGATCCCAGTTGATATGTACTGGAGGCATCCTAATGGTCACAGTACAGTACAGTAATGATTACAAAGACGATAAGAACGAAGGTAAAGTGATTGAATAAATACAATGTACAGGTTGTCACAAGTTCTAGTAAGTGTGGTCCACTCCTATTACGACGTATTCACTTGTTTCTGATTTCTATTGAGCTCCTACATCATATGTGATTATTTACAGCTTTACATACTCAGTACATATTTCGTACTGACGTCCCTCACGGGGGACCTGCATTTCATGCTGCAGGCACAGGTACCTCAACTCATACACCGCACAAGTAGGAGCCAGGTCATACAGCTATTGTTGGTGAGCTCCAGTTTGCTTCGGAGCTTTCCGAGTCGGTTCCTTATGTTTTGTTATTGTACATGAGTCACGTGTGGGCGGGGGTTTGTCCCGACCCTAGTTATGTCATGTATATCCTAGAGGCTTTGTAGACATAAGGAAGGGTAAAGTCATGGAAGTTTATATAGTAACGTTATATTTGTATATGTGGTGGCCCCGACGGCCAAGTATTATATATATATATTTGTGCGTGTTGTGCTGATACAGGTAATTAGACCTTTCTATATGCAACGAAGTGCTGTCCAATTTTTTTTTGGTGACATGTAAGTGAAAGTACAGGTATTTGAACGGGTTCTCCCGGGCCTTCTCGGCTTCGGGTGCCAGTCCGGCCCGATGGGATTTTGGGGCGTGACAGACACCCCCGGAACCTAAGACCATCCCCGAAATCGTGGGTTATGGCACACTGATTTGGCCCCAAAGAGTCCCGTTCGCGCTGTTTCTCTCGTTTGACTAACCAAATATCCCCGCCCATACAAATGGACAACAATAGGATGCTCCCCGATCTTCCTGGAATGCCCAGGTTGATTTTTGGACCACAGCACCCTCGGACCCCAGTCCTACCCCCGGAATCGTGGGCTATAGCACACCGATTTGGACCCAAAATGCCCCGTTCCCGCCGTTTCCCCTGTTTTCCTAACCAATAGGCTCCGCCCATACAAACAGGAAAAACTAGGATGCTTCTCAGCCTCCCTGGTACCACTAGGTCAATTTTTGACCCATGAAACTCCCGAACCCTGGGCCCACCCCCGAAATCGTGGGCTATAGCACTCCAATTTGGCCCCAAATAGCCCTATTCGCGCTGTTTCTCCCATTTACCTAACCAAATGGCCCTGCCCACACAAATAGGAAACACTAGGATGCTCCCCGACCGCCCTGGTATGCCTAGGTCGATTTTTGGCCCACGATACCCTCAAAACCCGATCCCACCCCAAAACCGTGGGCTATAGCACATCGATTTGGCCCCAAAATATCCCATTTGTGCCGTTTTACCAATTTGACCAACCTAATGGCCCCGCCCACACAAATAGGCAACACTAGGACACTTCTCAGCCCCCTTGTCATACTCAGGTCATTTTTAGGCCCACGAAACCCCCGAACCCTGGGCTCACCCCTACAACCCTGGGCTATAGCACACTGATTTGGCCCTAAAATGCCCTGTTCCCGCTGTTTCACCCATTTGACCAACCAAATGGCCCCGCCCACTCAAATGGGAAACAGTAGGATTTTCCCCAGCCTCCCTCGCATAGCCAGGTTAATTTTCGACCTATGCCACCCCCGGACCCTGGGCCCAATCCCACTACCGTGGGCTATAGCACACCGATTTGGCCCCAAATAGCCCCGTTCGTGCCAATTCTCCTATTTGACCAATCAAATGGCCCCTCCCACACAAACGGGCAACACTAGGATGCTGCCCAACCTCCCTATCACACCCTGTTCAGCCCACGAAACCCCCAGACCCTAAGCCCACGCCCGAACTATAGGCTATAGCACTCTAATTTGGCCTCAAAATGCCCCATTCGCGCTGTTTCATCTGTTTGACCAACCAAAAGGCCCTGCCCACTAAAACGGGTAATACTAGGATGCTCCCCAGCCTCCCTGGCATGCCCAGGTCAATTTTTGTCCCACGACACTCCCGGAACCCGGGCTCAACCCCAAAACTATGGGCTATAGCACACCGTTATTGCTCTAAAATGCCCCATTCGCTCCATTTAGCCATTTTGACCAACCAAATAGCCTCTCTCTCACAAACGGGAAACACTAGGATGTTCGCCAGCCTTCCTGTACCACCAGGTTCATTTTCGAACCACGACACCCCCCGACCCTAGTCCTACCCCAGAACCGTGGGCTATAACACACTGAATTGGCCCTAAAATGCCCAGTTCACACTATTTTGCCCATTTGACCAACCAAATAGCCCCTCCTACAAAAACAGGCAATACTAGGACGCACCCCATCCTCTCTGTTAAGCCCAGGTAGATCTTCAACAAACGGCACCCTCGGACCCCGAGCCCACCCCTAAAATCGTAGGCTATAGAATACCAAATTGGCTCCAAAATGCCACGTTCATGACGTTTTGCCCGTTTGACCAACCAAATGGCCCCAACCACACAAATGGAAATACTCGGACTCTCTCCAGCCTTTCTGGCAAGCCCAAGTCGATTTTTTGCCAACGGCACCCCCGAAAACGTGGGCTATAGCACACCGAGTTGGACCCTAAATGCCCCGTTTGTACCATTTCACCCATTTGAACAACCAAATGGCCCCATCCACATAAACGGGCAATACTAGGATTCTCCTTAGCCTCCCTGGCATGTCCAAGTTGATTTTTGACCCATGGCACCTCCGAATACCAGCCCCACCACGGGAATCGTAGGATATAGCACATCGATTTGGCCCTAAATAGCCCTATTCTCGCCATTTCTCCAATTTGACCAACCAACTGGCCCCGTCCACACAAACGGGAAACAATAGGACGCTTCCCAGCCTCCCTGGCATGCCTGGGTCAATTTTTTGCACATGGAACATCTAGACCCCGGGCCTACTCCCAGAATCATGGGCAATATCACCCCTGGACCCCGAACCCCGAGCCCACCCCAGCACCCTCGGACCCCGAGCCCACGCCCAGGTCATTTGAGCCATATTGTCCATTTGACCAACCAAATGGACCCTCCCACACAAACGGGAAAAACTAGGATGCTCCCCAGCCTCCCTGGCACGCCCAGGTCAATTTTTGCCCTATGGCATCCCAGGCCCACCCCCAGAATCATGGTCTATAGCACACCGATTTTTCCCCAAAACTCCCCGTTCAATCCGTTTCACCTGTTGGACAAACCAAATGGCACCACCCACATAAACGGGCAACACTAGGGCACTCCTCAGCCTCTCTGGCACGCCCAGGTCGATTTTCAGTCTCTAGAACTCACGGACGCCGATCCCACCCCCGGAACCGTTGTCTATAGTACACCGATTTATCCCCAAAATGCCCTATTCACGTTGTTTCTCTCCTTTGACCAACTAAATATCCCCTCCCACATAAATGGGCAATACTAGGACGCTCCTTAGCCTCGCTGGCACGCCCAAGTTGATTTTCAGCCAACGGAACCCGGGCTCACCCCCAGAACCATTGGCTATAGCACATCAATTTATCTCTAAAATACCCCATTCACACCGTTTCGTCTGTTTAACTAATGGAATGGCCCCGCCTATACAAAAAGGGAATACCAGGACTCTCCCCAGCCTCCTTGGCATGCCTAGGTCAATATTTGGCCCACGGTACCCCCGGGCCCACCCCCAAAACTCTGTGCTATAGCATACCGATTTGGCCTCAAACAACCCAGTTTCTCCCGTTTGACCAACCAAATGGCCCCTCCCACACAAACGAGCAACACTAGGATGCTCCCCAGCCTCCTTGGCACGCCCAGGTTGATTTTTGGCCTACGCCATCCCTGGATCCTAGCCCCAACCCAGAACTGTGGGCTATAGCTCCCGAATTGGCCCAAAAATGCCTCGTTCGCGCCATTTTGCTCGTTTGACTAACCAAATGGCCCCGCCTAAACAAACGGGAAATACTAGGATGCTTGCCAATTTCCCTAGCACTCCCACGTTAGTTTTTAGCCCATGGCACCCCAAACCCCTGGGCCCACCCTTGAAACCGTGGGCTATAGCATACTGATTTGGCTCCAAAATGCCCCGTTTGCGACATTTCGCCTGTTTGACCAACCAAATGGCTACGCCCACGCAAACTAGAAACACTAGGATGCTCCCAAGCCTCCCTAGCAGGCACAGATCAATTTTTAGCCTGTGCCATGCTCAAATTGATTTTCAGCCTACGGCACGCCCATACCCCGGGCCCACCTTCGGAACCATGGGCTATAGCACATCAATTTGGCCCTAAAACACCCCATTTGCGCTGTTTAGCCCGTTTGACCAATCCCCACACAAACGGGCCATACTAGGATGCTCCCTAGCCTTCCTAGCATGCCCAAGTCAATTTTTGACCCACGGCACTCTCGGACCTGGAGCCCACCCCTGGAATCGTGGGCTATAACATATTGATTTGGTCCCAAAATGCCCCGTTAACGCCGTTTCTCCCGCTTGACAACCAAATGGCACCGCTCACACAAACGGACAACACTAGGACGCTCCCTAGCCTTCCTATCATGCCCAGGTTCATTTTTGACCCACGGAACCCCCGAACCCCGGGCTCACCCCCGGAATCGTCGGCTATAGCACATCGATTTAGCCTCAAAATGTCCCGTTCGCGCCATTTTTCCTGTTTGACCAACCAAATAGTCCCGCCCACACAAATGGGAGACACTAGAATGGTTATCTGCTTCCCTGGCATGCCCTGGTCTATATTCGGCCCATGGCACCCCCAGAACCGTGGGCTATAGCACCCCGATTTCGCCCTAAAATGCCTAGTTCGCGTCGTTTCACCCGTTTGACCAATCAAATGACCCCACCTATATAAACGGGCAATACTAGGATGCTCCCCAGCCTTTCTGTCACACCCAGGTTGATTTTCGACCCACAGAACCCCCGAACCCCGGGCTCACCCTCAGAATCGTCAGCTATAGAACACCGGTTTAGCCCTAAAATGCCCCGTTCGTGCCATTTTTCCTGTTTGACTAACTAAATAGTCCCACCCACACAAATGGGAGACACTAGAATGGTTATCCGTTTCCCTGGCATGCCCTGGTGGATATTCGGCCCATGGCACCCCCAGAACCATGGGCTATACGACCCCGATTTTGCCCTAAAATGCCCAGTTCGCGTCGTTTCACCCATTTGACCAACCAAATGACCCCACCTACACAAACGGGCAATACTAGGATGCTCCCCAGCCTCTATGGCACTCCTAGTTCAATTTTTGACCCATGGCATCCCCGGACCCCAGCCCCAACCCAAAAACTGTGAGCTATAGCAAACTGATTTAACCCTAAATAGCCCCGTTCATGCCGTTTCTCCCATTTGTCAAACCAAATGGCCCTACCCATACAAACGGGCAATACTAGGATGCTCTCTAGCCTCCCTGGCATACCCAAGTTTGATTTTGGCCCCCGAAAAACCCGGAACCCGGGCCCACACCCAAAATTATGGGAAATAACATACCAATTGGGCCCCAAAATGCTCGGTTTGCGCCGTTTTGCCCATTTGACAATCCAAATGGCCCCACCCACTTAAACGGGAAACACAAGGACGTTCCCCAGCCTCCTTGGCATGCCCAAGTCAATTTTTGTCCCATGGCAACCACGGATCCCGGGTCCACCCCCTGCACCATGGGCTATAGCACACCAATTTGGCTTCAAAACACCCCATTCAGGTCGTTCTACCCATTTGATCAACCAAATAGCCCTGCTCATACAAATGGGAAACACTAGAATGCTTCCTAGCATCCATGGCATGCCCAGCTCGATTTTCATCCCATGGCACCCCCGAACCCTAGGCCCACCCTCAGAATCGTAGGCTATAGCACACAAATTTGTCCCTAAAATGAATCGTTCGCTCTGTTTCTCTAGTTTGACCAACAAAATAGCCTCACCCATACAAACGGGCAATATTAGGATGCTCCCCAGACTCCCTGGCACGCCCAAGTCAATTTTTTGTCCACGGTAACCCCGAACCTCGGGCCCACCCTCAAAACCGTGGGCAATAGCATACAGATTTGGCCCCAAAATGCCCTATTTGTCCCGTTTTGCTCGTTTGATCAACGAAATGGCTCCACTCATATAAACGAGGAACACTAGGATGATACCCAGCCTCCTTGGCAAGCCCTGGTCGATTTTTGGCCAACAGAACCTCTAGACCTCAGGCCCAACCTCAAAACCGTGTGCTATAACACACCGATTTAGCCCCAAAACACACCGTTCATGCCATTCCACCCATTTAACAAACCAAATGGCTATGCCTACACAAATGATAAATACTAGGATGCTTCCCAACCTCCTTGGCATGCCCAGTTCAATTTTTGACCTAGCACACCCCCTGAACCGTAGGCTACAACACATCGATTTGGCCCTAAAAAGCCCTGTTTCTCCCGTTTGACCAACCAAATGGCCCGCCCACACAAACGGGCAACACTTGGATGCTCCCCTAACTCTTTAACACACCCAGGTCAATATTTGACCCATGCCACCCTCGAACCGTGGGCTATAGCACACCGATTTAGCCCCAAAATGCCTCATTTGTGTCGTTTCGCCTGATTGACCAACCAAATAGCCCCGCCCACACAAACACTAGCCTTCTTGGCATGCCCAAGTCGATTTTCAGCCCATGTCACACCCGAACCCCAGACCTACCCCTGGAACCATGGTTATAGCATACCAATTTGGGCATAAAATGCCCTGTTCGCACTCTTTCGCCCGCTTAACCAACCAATAGCCCCGCCCACAAAAATAGGCAACACTAGGATGCTTCCTAGCATCCTTGGCACGTCTAGGTCAATTTTCAACCCACGACATCCCCAAAACCCGAGCCCACCCCCGAAATCGTATGCTATAACACACCGATTATCCCCAAAATGCCCTATTCACGCCGCTTCGCCTGTTTGACTAACCAAATGGCCCTGCCCATATATACAGGAAACACTAGATGCTTCCCAGCCTCTTTGGCACACACAGGTCAATTTTTAGACAACGACACCCCCAGACCCTGGGGCGACCTACTGAACCATGGGCAATAGCACACCGATTTGGCCCCAAAATTCCTCGTTTATGCCGTTTTACCCGTTTGACCAACCAAATGGCCCTGTCCACATAAACGGGAAACACTAGGATGATCCCAAGCTTCTATGGCACGCCCAAGTTGATTTTTAGCCCACAGCAACCTCAAACCCCAGGCCCACCCTCGAAACCGTGGTCAATAGCATATCGATTTGGCCCTAAAAAGCCCCATTTGCGCTGTTTCACTCGTTTGACCAATGAAATGGCCTCGCCCATACCAACGGGTACACTAGGATGCTCTGCAGCCTCTATCGCACTCCCTGGTCGATTTTTAGCCCACCGCACACCCAGAACCGTGGCCTATAACATCCCGATTTAGCCCTAAATTGCCTGGTTCACACTATTTTGCCATTTGACCAAGAAAATGACCCCACCCACAAAAATGGGAAATACTAGGACTCTCCCGAGCCTCCCTGGCATGTCCAGGTCAATTTTTAACCCACGGTACCCCTGAACCCAGGCCCCACCCCAGAAATTATGGGCTATAGCAAACTAATTTTATTTCAAATAGCCCCATTCGCGCTATTTCTCCCGTTTGTCCAACCAAATGGCCCCTCCCACACAAACGGGAAACATTAGGATGCTCTCTAGCCTCCCTAGCAAATGCAGGTCGATTTTTGGCCCACGGCAACCCCGTACCCTGTGCCCACAACCAGCACCGGGGGAAATAACACATCGATTTAGCCCCAAAATGCATCGTTCGCCCTGTTTCTCCCATTTGACCAACCAAATAGGCTCGCCCACACAAACGGGCAACATTTGGAAACTCTCCAGCCTTCTTGGCACTCCCAGGCAAATTTTTAGTCCATGGCACCCCCAAACCCCGGGCCCACCCTCGGAACCGTGGGTAATAGCATAAAGATTTGGCCCTAAAATGCCCCGTTTACGTCGCTTCGCCTGTTTGACCAATGAAATAGTGCCTCCCATAAAAAAGGGGAACACTAGGATTTTCCCCAGCCTCCCTGCCATGCCCTGGTCAATTTTTGGCCCACGGCACCTCCGGACCCTGGGCCCACCCCCGAAATTGTGTGCTATAACACACCGATTTGGCCCCAAAACACACCACTCATGTCGTTTCAACCATTTGACCAACAAAATGGCCCTGTCTACACAAACGGGTAATACTAAGATGCTTCCCAACCTCCCTGGCACGCCCAGTTTGATTTTTGACACACAGCACCCCTTGAACCGTGGGCTATAGGACATCGATTTGGACCCAAAAAGCCCCGTTTCTCCCGTTTGACAAACCAAATGGCCCCGCCTACCAACGGGAAACAATTGGATGCTCCCTTACCTCTCAGTCATACCCAAGTCAATTTTTGACGCAAGCCATCCCTAACCCTGGGCCCACACCCAAAATTGTGGGCTATAGCACACTGATTTGGCCTCAAAATGCCTCATTTGCTCTGTTGCGCCTGATTATACAACCAAATTGCCCCTCCCACATAAATGGCAGCATCTCTTGCATGCCCAAGTCAATTTTCAACTCACGAAAAACCCGGACACCAGACCCACCCTGAAAACCGTGGGCTATAGCACACCAATTTGGCCATAAAATGCCTGTTTGCGCTGTTTTGCCTATTTGACCAACAAATGGCCCCGCCCATAAAAATAGGTTATACTAGGATGCTTCCTAGCCTCCTTGGCATGTCCAGGTTAATTTTCCTCCCACGACTTCCCCAAACCCCGGGTCCACCCCCAAAACTGAGTGCTATAACACACTGATTTGACCCTAAAATGCCCTATTTACGTCGTTTCGCCCGTTTGACCAACCAAATGGCCCTGCCCACATATAAAGAAAACACTAGGATGTTTCCCAGCCTCCCAGGCAATCACAGGTAAATTTTTAAACAATGGAACCCCCGTACCCCTGGGCCCACCCTCGAAACCGTGGGCTATAGCATACTGATTTGGCTCCAAAATGCCCTGTTTGCGCCATTTCGCTCGTTTGACCAACCAAATGGCTCCGCCCACGCAAACTGGAAACACTAGGATGATCCCAAGCCTCCCTAGTAGGCACAGATCAAGTTTTAGCCTACGGCATGCCTAAATCAATTTTCAGCCTACGGCACACCCACACACTGGGCCCACCTTTGGAACCATGGGCTATAGCACATCGATTTGTCCCCAAAACACCCCATTCGCGTTGTTTAGCCCATTTGACTAACCAAATGGCCCCGCCCACACAAACGGGCAATACTAGGATTCTCCCTAGCCTCCCTAGTATGCCCAAGACAATTTTTGACCCACGGCACCCTTGGACCCCGAACCCACCCCTGGAATCGTGGGCTATAGCACACCGATTTGACCCCAAAATGCCCTGTTAACGCCGTTTCTCCTACTTGACCAACCAAATGGCCCCGCTCACATAAATGGACAACACTAGGACCCTCCCAGCCTTCCTGTCACACCCAGGTTGATTGTCGACACACGAAACCCCTGGACCTGGGGCTTACCCCCGGAATCGTCAGCTATAATACACTGATTTAGCCCTAAAATGCCCCGTTCGTGCCATTTTTCCTGTTTGACCAACCAAATGGTCCCGGCCACACAAATGGGAAACACTAGAATGCTTATCCGTTTCCTTGGCATGCCCTAGTCGATATTCGGCCCACGGCACCCCCAGAAGTGTGGGCTATAGCACCCCGATTTCGCCCTAGAATGCCCAGTTCACGTCGTTTCACCTGTTTGACCAACCAAATAACCCCACCTGCACAAACAGGCAATACTAGGACGCTCCCAGCCTCAATGGCACGCCCAGTTCAATTTTTAACCCACGGCATCCCTAGACCCCAGCCCCAACCCCGGAACTATGGGCTATAGCAAAGTGATTTAACCCCAAATAGCCCTATTCGTGCTGTTTCTCCCATTTGTCCAACCAAATGGCCCTACCCACATAAACGGGAAATACTAGGATGATCTTCAGCCTCCCTGGGATACCCAAGATGATTTTTGGCCGACGACAACCCCTGACCCCGGGCCCATGCCCAAAATTGTGGGAAATAACATACCAATTTGGCCCTAAAATGCTCGATTCACGCTATTTTTCTTGTTTGACAAACCAAATGGCCCTGCCCACTTAAACGGGAAACAATAGGATGCTACCCAGCTTCTTTGGCATGCCCAAGTCAATTTTTGGCCCATGGCACCCATGGATCCCGGCCCACCCCCAACGCCGTAGGCTATAGCACACAGATTTCGCTTCAAAACATCCCATTCACGTTGTTCCGCCCATTTGATTAACCAAATAGCCCCGCCCATACAAATGGGAAACACTAGAATGCTCCCTAGCATCCATGGCATGTCCAGGTCTATTTTCATCCCACGACACCCCTGAATCCTGGGCCCACCCTTAGAATCATAGGCTATAGCACATAGATTTAGCCCCAAAATGAATCGTTTGCTCTGTTTCTCCAGTTTGACAAACCAAATAGCTTGACCCATACAAACGGGCAACATTAGGATGCTCTCCAGACTCCCTGGCACACCCAAGTCAATTTTTGGTCCACGGCACCCCTGAACCTCTGGCCCACCCTCAGCATAGTGGCCAATAGCATACAGATTTGGCCCCAAAATGCCCCATTTGTACTGCTTAGCGCATTTGATCAATGAAATAGCTCCACCCACACAAACAGGGAATACTAGGATGATCCCCAGGATCCTTGGCACACCCTGGTCAATTTTTGGCCCACGAAACCTCTGGACCTTGGGCCCACCCCCGAATCCGTATGCTATAACACACTGATTTAGCCCCAAAACACACCGTTCATGCCATTCCACCCATTTGACCAACCAAATGGCTCCGCCCACACAAACGGGAAATACCAGGATACTTCCCAACCTCCTTGGCACGTCCAGTTCAATTTTTGACCCACAACACCCCCTGAACCATGGGCTACAGCACATCGATTTGGCGCTAAAAAGCCCCGTTTCTTCCGCTTGACCAACCAAATGGCCCCGCCCACACGAACGAGCAATACTTGGATGTTCCTCGGACTCTCTGTCACACACAGGTCAATTTTTGACCCATGCCACCCCCAAACCCCAGGCCCACCCCTAAAATCGTGGGCTATAGCACACCGATTAGGCCCCAAAATGCCTCGTTTATGTTGTTTCGCCTGATTGACCAACCAAATGGCCCCGCCCACATAAATGGTAGCCTTCCTGGCATGACCAAGTCAATTTTCAGCTCACGTCACACCCGAACCCCAGACCCACCCCCGAAACCGTGGTTATAGCATACTAATTTGGCCATAAAATGCTCTATACGCACTGTTTCGCCCGCTTGACCAACCAAATGGCCCCGCCCACAATAAAGGGAAACACTAGGATGCTTCCTAGCATCCCTGGGACATCCAGGTAAATTTTCGGCCTACGACATCCCCGAAACCCAGGCCCACCCCCGAAATCGTGTGCTATAACACACCGGTTATCCCCAAAATGCCCTATTCACGTTTTTTCGCCTGTTTGACCAACCAAATGGCCCTTCCTATATATACAGGAAATACTAGGATGCTTCCCAGCCTCCCTGGCACACACAGGTCAATT
The DNA here is from genome assembly GCF_002878395.1 of Capsicum annuum. NCBI lineage: Eukaryota > Viridiplantae > Streptophyta > Magnoliopsida > Solanales > Solanaceae > Capsicum > Capsicum annuum. Next base: position 7,206,541 of record NC_061114.1, on the reverse strand, counting down.
TTTGGACAACGACACCCCTAGACCCTGGGGCCACCCACTAACCATGGGCAATAGCACACCGATTTGGCCCCAAAATTCCTCGTTCATGCCGTTTTGCCCGTTTGACCAACCAAATGGCCTTGTCCACACAAACGGGCAACACTAGGATGATCCCAATCTTCTATGGCACGCCCAGATTGATTTTTAGCCCACAGCAAGCTCAAACCCTGGGCCCACCCTCGAAACTATGGTCAATAGAATACCGATTTGGCCCTAAAAAGGCCTGTTTACGCTGTTTCACTCATTTGACCAATGAAATGGACTCTCCCACACCAACGGGGAACACTAGGATGCTCCGCAGCCTCTCTGGCACTCCCTGATCAATTTTTGGCCTACCACGCTCCCGAAATCGTGGGCTATCGCACCCTGATTTAGCCCTAAATTGCCTGGTTCATGCTGTTAAGCCCATTTGACCAAGCACATGACCCCGCCCACACAAACAGGAAATATTAGGACTCTCCCAAGCCTCCCTGGCACGCCCAGGTCAATTTTAAACCCACGGTACCCCCGAACCCCAGCCCCACCCCTGAAATTATAGGCTATAGCAAAATGATTTGATTTCCAATAGCCCCATTCATGCCGTTTCTCCCGTTTGTCCAACCAAATTGCCCTGCCCACACAAACGGGCAACACTACGATACTCTCTAGCCTCCCTAGCATACCTACGTTGATTTTTGGCCCATGGCAACCCCATACCCCATGCCCACACCCAGAACCGTGGGAAATAACACACCGATTTAGCCCCAAAATGCATCATTCGTTCTGTTTCTCCCGTTTGACCAACCAAATAGGCTTGCCTACACAAATAGGAAACATTACGAAAATCTCCAGCCTCCTTGTCACTCCCAGGTGAATTTTTGGTCCACAGCACCCCCGAACCCCAAGCCCACCCTCAGAACCGTGGGCAATAGCATAAATATTTCACCCCAAAATGCCCCGTTTGCGTTGTTTCTCCTGTTTGACCAATGAAATGGCTCCTCCCACACAAAAGGGGAACAATAGGATTTTTCCCAGCCTCCCTGCCATGCCCTGGTCTATTTTTGGCCCACGGCACCTCCGGGCCCACCCCCGAAATCGTGTTCTATAACACACCGATTTGGCCCCAAAACACACCATTCATGTCGTTTCAACCATTTGACCAACCAAATGGCCCCGCCTACACAAACGGGTAACACTAGGATGCTTTCTAACCTCCCTGGCACGCCCAGTTTGATTTTTGACCCACAGCACCCCTTGAACCGTAGGCTATAGGACATCAATTTGGCCCCAAAAAGCCCCGTTTCTCCTGTTTGACCAACCAAATGGCCCCGCCTACAAAAACGGGCAACATTTGGATGCTCCCCTACTTCTCTGTCACACCCAAGTCGATTTTTAACCCACGCCACCCCTAACCCCGGGTCCACACCCAATATTGTGGGCTATAGCACACTGATTTGGCCTCAAAATGCCTCATTTGCTCTGTTTCGCCTGATTATACAACCAAATTGCCCCTCCCACATAAATGGCAGCCTCTCTGGCATGCCCAAGTCAATTTTCAACCCACGAAACACCCTAACACAAGACCCACCCTCAGAACCATGGGCTATAGCACACCAATTTGGCCATAAAATACCCTGTTTGCGCTGTTTTGCCTATTTGACCAACTAAATGGCCCCGCCCACAACATCGGGCAATACTAGGATGCTTCCTAGCCTCCTTGGCATTTCCAGGTTAATTTTCCATCCACGACTTCCCCAAACCCCAGTTCTGCCCCAAAAATCGAGTGCTATAACACACCGAATTGACCCCAAAATGTCCTATTTACGTCGTTTCGCGTATTTGACCAACCAAATGGCCCTGCCCACATATAAAGGAAACAATAGGATGTTTCCCATCCTCCCAGGAATGCATAGGTAAATTTTTAAAATACGGTATCCCTGGACCCTAGGGCCACCCACGGAACCGTGGGCTATAGCACACCGAAAGGGCCCCTAAATGCCCCATTCGCGCCATTTTTCCCGTTTGACCAACCAAATGGCCACGCACACACAAACGGGAAACACTAGGATACTTTCAAGATTCCTTGGCATACCCAGGTCGATTTTTATCCCACGACAACCTCGAACCCTAGGCCCGCCCTCAAAACCATGGTCAATAGCATACCGATTTGGCCCCAAAATGCCTCGTTCATGCCGTTTAGCCCGTTTGACCAACAAAATGGCCCCTCCCACACAAACAGGAAATATTATTATGCTCCGTAGCCACCCTGACACTCCTAGGTTGATTTTCGGCCCACGGCACCCGTGGACCCCGGGTCCACTCCCAAAACCGTGGGCTATTGCACACCGATTTGGCCCCAAAATGCCCCGTTCGCACCATTTGACCAACCAAATGGCCCCACCCACACAAATGGGAAACACTGGAATGCTCCCCAGCCACCCTGGCATTCCCAGGTCAATTTTCAACCTACGAAACCCTCGAACCCCGGCCCTACCCCTTGAACTGTGGGCTATAGTGCATTATGTTCGCCCCAAATAGCCCCGTTTGCGCCGTTTCTCTCGTTTTACATTTAAAATGGTACTGGCCACACAAATAGGCCACACTAGGATACTTCCCAGTCTCCCTGGCATGCCCAGGTCAATTTTTGTCCCACGGCACCCCCGGACCCAAGCCCACCCCTAGAACTGTGAACTATAGCACATCGATTTACCCCCAAAATGCCTCATTCACACCATTTAGCCCATTTGACCACTTAAATGGCCCCTCCCAAACTAACGAGCAATACTAAAATTCTCCCCAGCCACCCTGGAATGCCCAGGTTAATTTTTGACCCACGGTACCCTTGGACCCTGGGACCACCCCCGAAACTGTGTGCTATAGCACACCGATTTGGCCTCAAAATACCCCATTCACGCCTTTTTTCCCATTTGATGAACAAAATAGCCCTGCCCACCTAAACTGACAACACTAGGATGCTCCCGATCCTCCCTAGCATCTCCAGGTCTAATTTTTGCCCACGGCACCCCCGGACTCCGAACCGACCCCTAGAGCGGTAGGTTATACCACATCGATTTCGCCCCAAAATGCTTCGTTTGCGTTGTTTTCCCTGTTTGACTAACCAAATGGGCCCCCCCAAATAAATGGGCAATAATATGATGCTCCCCGACCTCCGTGGCATGCCTAGAATCATTTTTGACCCACGGCATCCCCGGACTCCAAGCCCACCCACGTAATCGTAGGCTATAGCACATCGATTTGGCTGAAAAATGCCCTGTTTAAGCTGTTTCGCACGTTTGAATAACCAAATGGCACCTCCCCTAAAATCGAGAAACACTAGGATGCTCCCAACCTCCCTAGAATGCTTAGGTCAATTTTTAACCTACGGCATCACTGGACCTCGGGCCCACCCCTAGAACCGTGGGCTATAGCACAATGATTTTGCCATAAAATGCCCCGTTCACCCCATTTTGTCATTTGACCAAGCAAATGGACCTTCCCATAGAAACGGGAAACACTAGAATGCTCCCTAGCTTCCGTGGCACACCCAAGTTGATTTTCGACCTACGGGACTCCCAGACCCCCGGGCCCATCCTTAGAACCATGGGCCATAGCACATCGATTTGGCCATAAATTGCCCCAGTTCTCCTATTTGACCAAGAAAATTTCACCGCCCACACAAACAGGCAATACTAGGATGATCCCCAGCCTCTCTAGCTTGCCCAGGTAAATTTTTAGCCTAAGGCACCCCCGAACCCGGGCCCACCCCCAAATTTGTGGGCTATAGCATAGTAATTTTAGCCTTAAAATGCCTCGTTCAAGTTGTTTTGCTCGTTTGACCAACAAAATGGCCCCGCCCATATAAATGGGCAACACTAGGACACTCCCCAGCCTCCGTGGCATGCCCAGTTCAATTTTCAGCCCATGGTACCCCTGAACCCCGAGACCACCCCTTAACTGTGGGCTATAGCACACCAATTTGGCTCCAAAATGCCCCGTTCACGCCTTTTTTCCCGTTTGACCAACAAAATGGCCCCTCCACATAAACGGGCAACACTAGAATGCTTCCTAGCCTCCTTGGCACGCCTGGGTCATTTTCGCCCACAGAACCCCCAGACCCCGTGATCACCCTAGAATCGTGGGCTATAGCACACCGATTTGGCCCTAAAATGCCCACTTTGTGCCGTTTTGCTTGTTTGGCTAAAGAAATGGCCCCGCCCACACAAATGGGAAACACTAGGGTGCTCTGCAACCTCCCTATCATGTCCAGGTCAATTTTCGGCCCACGACACCCTCAGACCCCATGTCTGCCCCCGTAACCGTGGGCAATAGCACACTGATTTTTCTCTAAAATGCCCCGTTTGTGCCTTTTTGCTCGTTTGACAACAAAATGGCCCCGCCCACATAAATGGGAAACACCAGAATGGTCCCTAGCCTCCTTGGCACACCCAAGTTGATTTTCATCTCACGAAACACCCGAACCTCGGGATCACCCCAGAATCGTGGTCTATAGCACACCAATTTGGCCCCAAAATGCCCCATTTGTGCCATTTTGCCTGTTTGGCCAATGAAATGAGCTCTCCGACACAAACGGGCAATAGTAGGATGCTCCCTAGCCTCCCTGGAATGCCCAGGTCGATTTTTGACCTAGGGAACCGTTGAACCCTTGCCCCAACCCCAAAAATGTGGGCTATAGTGTAATGTTTTGGCCCCAAATAGCCCCATTCACGCTGTTTCTCTCCTTTACAATCAAAATAGTAGATCCCACACAAACGGACCACACTAGGATGCTCCCCAACCTCCCTGGCACACCCAGGTCAATTTTTGTCCTACGACACCCCCAAACCTCGGGTCCAGTCCTAGAACCGTGGGCTATAGCACACCAATTTGGCCTCAAAATGCCCTGTTCATGCCGTTTGCCAACCAAATGGCCGCGCACACACAAATGGGAAACACTAGGATTATTTCAAGCTTCCCTGGCATGCCCAGGTCAATTTTTAGACCACGGCAACCTCGAACCCCGGGCCCACCCTCAAAACCGTAGTCAATAGCATACCGATTTGGCTCCAAAATGCCCTATTCGTGCCGTTTAGCCCGTTTGACCAACAAAATGGCCCCTCCCACGCGAACAGGAAACATTATTATGCTCCGCAGCCACCCTGACACTCCTAGGTTGATTTTCGGCCCACGTCACCCATGGACCCCGGGTCCACACCCAAAACCTTGGGCTATAGCACACCGATTTGTCCCCAAAATGCCCCATTCAAACTATTTGACCAACCAAATGGCCCCACCCACAAAAACGAGAAACACCGGGATGCTTCCCAGCCACCCTGGCATTCCCAGGTTAATTTTTGACCTACGAAACCCTCGAACCTCGTCCCTACCCCTTCAACCGTGGGCTATAGCGCACTATGTTGGCCCCAAATAGCCCCGTTTGCGCCGTTTCTCTCGTTTGACAATCAAAATGGCACTGGCCACATAAATGGGCCATACTAGGATGATTCCCATCCTCCCTGGCATGCCCAGGTCAATTTTTGTCCCACGGCGCCCCCGAACCCAGGCCCACCCTTATAACTGTGAACTATAGCACACCGATTTACCCCCAAAATGCCTCATTCACGCCGTTTAGCCCATTTGACCACCCAAATGGCCCCTCCCAAACAAACGAGCGACACTAAAATTCTCTCCAGCCTCCCTGGAATGCCCAGGTTAATTTTTGACCCACGACACCCTCGGACCCTGGGACCACCCCCGGAACCGTGTGTTATAGCACACCGATTTGGTCTCAAAATACCCCATTCACGTCTTTTTTCCCGTTTGACAAACAAAATAGCCCTACCCACCTAAACCGGCAACACTAGGATGCTCCCTATCCTCCCTAGCATCTCCAGGTCTATTTTTTGCCCACGGCACCTCCGAACTCCAGACCAACCCCTAAAGCCGTAGGTTATACCACACCGATTTAGCCCCAAAATGTTTCATTTGCGTTATTGTGCCTGTTTGACTAACCAAATGTCCCCGCCCAAATAAATAGGCAACAATATGATGCTCCCCAACCTCCCTGGCATGACCAAATTCATTTTTGACCCATGGGATCCCCAGACTTCGAGTCCACCCACATAATCGTAGGCTATAGCACACCGATTTGGCTGAAAAATGCCCCGTTTAAGCCATTTCGGATGTTTGAGTAACCAAATGGTACCTCCCCTAAAATCGAGAAACACTAGGATGCTCCCCAACCTTCCTAGAATGCATAGGTCAATATTTAACCTACAGCACCACTGGACCTCGGGCCCACCCCTAGAACCGTGGGCTATAGCACAATGATTTTGCCATAAAATGCCCCGTTCACGCCATTTTATCATTTGACCAAGCAAATGGACCCGCCCACACAAACGGGAAACACTAGAATGCTCTCGAGCCTCCATGGGACACCCAGGTCGATTTTCGGCCTAGGTACCCCAGACCCCCGAGCCCACCCTCAGAACCATGGGCAATAGCACATCGATTTAGCCATAAATTGCCTCGGTTCTCCTATTTGACCAAGAAAATTTCCCCGCCCACATGAATATGCAATACTAGGATGATCCCCAGCCTCTCTAGCTCACCCAGGTAAATTTTTGGCCGAAGGCACCCCCGAACCCCGGGCCCTCCCCCGAATTCACGGGCTATAGCATAGTAATTTTGGCCTTAAAATGCCTCGTTCGAGTCATTTTGCTCGTTTGACCAACAAAATGGCCCCGCCCATATAAACAGGCAACACTAGGACACTCCCCAGCCTCCCTGGCATGCCCAGGTCTATTTTTAGGCCATGGCACCCCCAAACCCCGAGCCCACCCCTTAACTGTGGGCTATAGCACACCAATTTGGCTCCAAAATTCCCCGTTCACGCCTTTTTGCCCGCTTGACCAACAAAATGGCCCCGCCCACATAAAGGGGCAACACTAGAATGCTCCCTAGCCTCCCTGGCATACCCGAGTCATTTTTGACACACGAAACCCCCGGACCCCATGATCTCCCTAGAATCATGGGCTATAGCACACCGATTTGGCCCTAAAATGCCCCGTTTGTGACATTTCGCCTGTTTAACCAAAGAAATGGCCCCGCCCACATAAATAGGAAACACTAGGGTGCTCTGCAGCCTCCCTGTCATGTCTAGGTCATTTTTCGGCCCACGCCACCCTCAGACCCCTGGTCCACCCTCGTAACCGTGGCCAATAGCACACTAATTTTGCTCTAAAATAGCCTGTTTGCGCATTTGTGCCCGTTTGATAACAAAATGGCGCTGCCCACATAAATGGGAAACACCAAAATGCTCCCTAGCCTCCTTGACATGCTCGAGTTGATTTTCGTCTCACGAAACACCCGAACCTCGAGATCACCCCAGAATCGTGGTCTATAGCACACCAATTTGGCCCCAAAATGGCCCGTTTGTGCCATTTTGCCTCTTTGGCCAATGAAATGACCTCTCCGACATAAACGGGCAACACTAGGATGCTCCCCAGCCTCCCTGGCATGCGCAGGTCGATTTTTGACCCAGGAAACCGTTGAACCCTTGCCCCACCCCCAAAAATGTGGGCTATAGCGTAATGTTTTGGCCCTAAATAGCCCCATTCGCGCTGTTTCTCTCCTGTCACCATCAAAATAGTAGATCACACACAAACGGACCACACTAGGATACTCCCCAGCCTCCCTGGCATACCCAGGTCAATTTTTGTCCTACGGCACCCCCAAACCTCGGGTCTACTCCTGGAATTGTGGGCTATAGCACACTAATTTAGACTCAAAATGCCCTGTTCATGCCGTTTACCAACCAAATGGTCGTGCATACACAAACGGGAAACACTAGGATACTTTCAAGCTTTCCTGGCATGCCCAGGTCGATTTTTAGACCACGGTAACCTCGAACCCCGAGCCCACCTTCGAAACCATGGTAAATAGTATACCGATTTGGCCCCAAATTGCCCCGTTTGTGCTGTTTAGCCCGTTTGACCAACAAAATGGCCCCTTCCACGCAAACAGGAAATACTATTATGCTATGCAGCTACCCTGACACTCCTAGGTTGATTTTCGGCCCACGACACCCGTGGACCCCGAGTCCACCCCTGAAACTGTGTGCTATAGCACACCGATTTAGCCCCAAAATGCTCCATTCACACCAAATGGCCCCACCCACACAAACGAGAAACACCGAGATTCTCCCCAGCCACCCTGGCATTCCCAAGTTAATTTTTGACCTACGAAACCCTCGAACCCCGACCTTACCCCCTGAACTGTGGGCTATAGTGCACTATGTTAGCCCCAAATAGCCCCGTTTGCGCCGTTTCTCTGGTTTGACAATCAAAATGGCATTGGCCACACAAATGGGCCACACTAGGATGCTTCCCAGCCTCCTTGGCATGCCCAGGTCAATTTTTGTCCCACGGCAACCCCGGACCCAAGCCCACCCCTAGAACCGTGAACTATAGCACAACGATTTACCCCCAAAATGCCTCATTCATGCCGTTTAGCCCATTTGACCACCCAAATGGCCCTTCCCAAACAAATGGGCGACACTAAAATTCTCTCCAGCCTCCCTGGAACGCCCAGGTTAATTTTTGACCCACGGCACCCTCGGACCCTGGGACCACCCCCGAAACCGTGTGCTATAGCACACCGATTTGGCCTCAAAATACCCCATTCATGCCTTTTTTCCCGTTTGACAAATAAAATAGCCGAGCCCACCTAAACTGGAAATACTAGGATGCTCCCTATCCTCCCTAGCCTCTCTAGGTCTATTTTTTGCCCACGGCACCCCCGGACTTCGGACCGACCCCTAGAGCCGTAGGTTATAACACACCGATTTGGCCCCAAAATGCTTTGTTTATGTTATTTTGCCTGTTTGACTAACCAAATGTCCCCGCCCAAATAAATGGGCAACAATATGATGCTCCCCAATCTCCCTGGTATGACCAGATTCATTTTTGACCCACGGCATCCCCGGACTTCGAGCCCACCCACCTAAATCGGCAACACTAGGATCCTCCCTATCCTTCCTAGCATCTCCAGGTCTATTTTTTGCCCACGGCACCCCTGGACTCCGGACCGACCCCTAGAGCCATAGGTTGTACCACACTTATTTGGCCCCAAAATGCTTCGTTTGTGTCGTGTTGCCTGTTTGACTAACCAAATGTCCTTGCCCAAATAAATGGGCAACAATATGATGCTCCACAACCTCCCTGGCATGCCTAGATTCATTTTTGACCCACGGCATCCCCGGACTTCGAGCCCACCCACATAATCGTAGGCTATAGCACACCGATTTGGCTGAAAAATGCCCCGTTTAAGCCGTTTCGCATGTTTGAGTAACCAAATGGCACCTCCCCTAAAATCGAGAAACACTAGGATGCTCCCCAACCTTCCTAGAATGCATAGGTCAATATTTAACCTACAGCACCAATGGACCTCGGGCCCACCCCCAGAACCGTGGGCTATAGCACAATGATTTTGCCATAAAATGCCCCATTCACACCGTTTTATCATTTGACCAAGCAAATGGACCCGCCCACACAAACGAGAAACACTAGAATGCTCCCTAGCCTCCATGGCACACCCAGGTCGATTTTCAGCCTACGGGACTCCCAGACCCCCGGGCCCACCCTCAGAACCATGGGCCATAGCACATCGATTTGGCCATAAATTGCCCCGGTTCTCCTATTTGACCAAGAAAATTTCCTCGCCCACACAAACAGGCAATAATAGGATGATCCCCAGCCTCTCTAACTCACCCAGGTAAATTTTTGGCCCAAGGCACCCCCGAACCCCGGGCCCTCCCCCTAATTCATAGGCTACAACATAGTAATTTTGGCCTTAAAATGCCTCGTTCGAGTCATTTTGCTCGTTTGACCAACAAAATGGCCCCGCCCATATAAACAGGCAACACTAGGACACTCCCCAGCCTCCCTGGCATGCCCAGGTCTATTTTCAGCCCTTGGCACCCCCGAACCCCGAGCCCACCCCTTAACTGTGGGCTATAACATACCGATTTAGCTCCAAAATGCCCCGTTCACACCTTTTTGCCCATTTGACCAACAAAATGGCCCCGCATACATAAACGGGCAACACTAGAATGCTCCCTAGCCTCCCTGGCATGCTCGGGTCATTTTCAGCCCACGGAACCCCCGGACCTCGTGATCACCCTAGAATCGTGGGCTATAGCACACCGATTTGGCCCTAAAATGCCCCATTTGTACCGTTTCGCCTGTTTGGCAAAAGAAATGGCCCCGCCGATAAAAATGGGAAACACTAGGGTGCTCTGCAGCCTCCTTGTCATGTCCAGGTCAATTTTCGGCCCACAACACCCTCAGACCCCAGGTTCGCCCCCGTAACCGTGGGCAATAGCATACTGATTTTGCTCTAAAATGCCCTGTTTGTGCATTTTTCACCGTTTGACAACAAAATGGTCCCACCCATGTAAATGGGAAACACCAGAATGCTTCTTAGCCTCCTTGGCAAGCCCGAGTTGATTTTGTCTCACGAAACCCCCTAACCTCGCGATCACCCAGTATCGTGGTCTATAGCACACCAATTTTGCCCCAAAATGCCCCGTTTGTGCCATTTTGCCTGTTTGGCCAATGAAATGACCTCTCCCATACAAACGGGCAACACTAGGCTGCTCCCCAGCCTCCCTGGCATACCCAGGTCGATTTTTGACCTAGGGAACCATTGAACCCTTGCCCCACCCCCAAAAATGTGGGCTATAGCGTAATGTTTTGGCCCCAAATAGCTCCATTTGTGCCGTTTCTCTCTTTTCACCTTCAAAATACTAGATCCCACACAAACGGACCACACTAGGATGCTCCCCAGCCTCCCTGGCACACCCAGGTTGATTTTTATCCTACGGCACCCCCAAACCTCGGGTCCACTCCTTGAACTGTGGGCTATAGCACACCAATTTGGCCTCAAAATGCCCTGTTTGTGCCGTTTGCTAACCAAATGGCCCAGCCCACACAAACGGGCAACACTAGAATGCTCCCCAGCCTCACTGGCATGCCTAGGTCAATTTTTGAACCACGGTACCCTCGAACCCAAGCCCCATCCCTAGAACTGTGGGCTATAGCTCACTGTTTTGGCCCCAAATAGCTCTGTCCGCGCCGTTTCTCTCCTTTGACCATCAAAATAGCAGCGCCCACACAAATGGGCCAAACTAGGATGCTCCTCAGCCTTCCTAGCATTCCCAGGTCAATTTTCAAACTACGGCACCCCAGAACCTCGAGCCCACCCCAGAATCATGAACTATAGCACACCGATTTGTCCCCAAAATGCCCCATTCATGCCGTTAAGCCCGTTTCACTACCTAAATGGCCCCGCCCACACAAACGGGCAATACTAGAAAGCTCCCCAGTTTCCCTGCCATGCCTAGGATGATTTTTGGCCCACGAAACCCCCGGACCCTGGGCCCACCCCTAAAATTATCGGCTATAACACACCGATTTGGCCCCAAAATGCCCTGTTTGCACTGTTTATTCAATTTGACGAACCAAATGGCCCCGCCCATACAAATCGACTATACTAGGATGCTCCTAAGCCTCCCTAGCAGGTCCAGGTCAATGTTTTACCCACAGGCCCTCCCAAACCCTAGGCCTACCTCCATAGTCGTGGGCTGTAACACACCGATTTGACCCCAAAATGCCCCGTCACATTGTTTTGCTTGTGTGACCAATCAAATGGCTACTCCCACATAAACGGCCAGCACTAGGACTCTCTCCAACCTCTATGGTGCGTGCAGGTTGATTTTCGACCCATGAAACCCTCAGACTTCGGGACCACCTCCGAAAGTGTAGACTTTCACACACCGATTTGGCCCTAAAATGCCCCGTTCGCGTTGTTTATCACATTTGAAAAAACAAATGGCCCCGCCTATAAAATTGGGCAACACTAGGTGCTCCCCAACCTCCCTTACATGCCCAGGTTGAGTTTTGTCCCATGGCACCCCCGAGTCTCGAGCCCACACCTGGAACTGTGTGCTATAGCACACCGATTAGGCCCCAAAATACTCTGTTCATGCCTTTTTGCTTGTTTGACTAATGAAATGGGCCCTCCCACACAAACGGGCAACACTAGGCCCAAAATGCCCTATCTATGCTGTTTTGTCTGTTTGGATAATGAAATGGCCCCACCCAAACAAACGGGAAACACTAGGATGTTCTGCAGCCTCCCTGACATGCCCAGGTCAATTTTTGGCTCACGGCACCCTCGGACCCCGGCTGCACCCCTGGTTCATGGGTTATAGCACACCGATTTGTCCCTAAAATGCCTCATTCATGTTGTTTGACCAACCAAATGGCCCCGCCCATACAAACGGGCAGCACTAGGATGCTCCCCAGCCTCCCTGGCACGCCCAGGTCAATTTTCAACCCACGGAACAGACAAACCCTAGCCTCACCCCCAGAATTGTAGGTTATAGCGCACTATTTTGGCCCAAAATAACCCCGTTCACGCAGTTTAACTCGTTTGACCATCAAAATTACCTCGCCCACACAAACAGGACACACTAGGATTCTCCCCTACCTTCCAGCATGCCCAAGTCAATCATTTTCCCACGGAACCCCCAAAGCTCGGGCCTACCCCCAAAACTATAAACTATAGTACACCAATTTGGCCCAAAATGCCTCTTTCACGCCGTTTAGCCTGTTTAACCACCCAAATGTCCCCTCCCACAGAAACAGAAAACACTACGATGCTCCCCAGCATCCCTGGTTTGCCCAGGTTGATTTTCAGCCTACAGCACCCCGGACCCTGGGCCAACCCATGGAACCATGGGCTATAGCACACCGATTTTGCCCTAAAATGCCCTATTCGCGCTATTTCTTCTATTTGACCAACCAAATGGCCTCGTCCACACAAACTGGCAACACTAGGATGCTTTGTAGCCTCCCTATCCCATCTAGATTGATTATTTCTCTAAGCCACCCCCGGACACTGGGCCTACACCCTGAGCCATAGGCTATAGCACATAAATTTGGCCCCAAAATGCCCCGTTCACGCCGTTTCTCCTATTTGACCAACCAAATGGCCCCGCCCACATAAATAGGCCACACTAAGATGCTCCCCAACTTCCCTGCCATGACCAGTTTGATTTTCAACCCACGATACCCTAAGACTCTCGGCTCACTCCCGGAAATGTAGGCTATAGCACACTGAATGCTCTTCAGCCTCCCCGTAATGCCTAGGTTTATTTTACGCCCACGGCACCCAAAAACCTAGGGTCCACCCCCATAATCGTGGGCTATAGCACACCGATTTGGCCCTGAAATGCCCCGTTCTTGCCGTTTCACCTGTTTGACCAACCAAAGGGGCCCGCCCATACAAACGGGAAACTCAAGGATGCTCCCCAGCCTCCCTGACACACCCAGGTCAATTTTTAACCCACAAAACCTATGGAACATGGGCCCTCCCCCAAAACTGTAGGCTATGGCACACCGATTTGGCCCCAAAAAGCCTCATTGCACTATTTGTCAAACCAAATGGCTCCTTCCACACAAACGGACAACACTAGGACACTCCCCAGCCTCTCTAACATGCCTAGGTTGATTTTTGGCCTATAGCACTCCTGGACCCCGGGCCCACACCCAAAATTGTGGGCAATAGCACACCGATTTGACCCCTAAATGCCCTGTTTGCATCGTTTCGCCTGTTTGGCCAACCAGATGGCCCCTCCTACTTAAACGGGAAACTCTAGGATGCTCCCTAGCCTTTATAGCACACCCAGCTTGATTTTCAGCCCATGGCACCCCCGTACCCCGGGCCAACCCTCGGAATCGTAGGCTATAGCACACCGATTTGGCCCCAAAATACCCCATTCATAACATTTCACCCGTTTGACCAACCAAATAGCCCTGCCCACATAAACGGGAAACACTAGGATTCTCTCTAGCATCCTTAGCACGTCCATGTCGATTTTTAGCCCACGCCAACCCCGTAACCCAGGCCACCACTGAAACCGTTTGCTATACCACACTGATTTAGCCCCAAAATACCCCATTCACAATGTTTCATCCGTTTGACAAAGAAAATGGCCCTGCACATATAAACGGGCAATGCAAGGATGCTCCCCAGCCTCCCTGGCATGCCCAAGTCAATTTTTAACTTATGGAACCGCCGGACCCCGAGCCTACCCTCGGAACCGTGGGATATAGCACATCGATTTAGTCCCCAAATACCCCATTCGCACCGTTTCGCCCATTTGACCAACCAAATAGCCCCGCCCACACATATGGGAAACACTAGAATTATCCCAGCCTTCCTAGGATGCCCAGGTTGATTCTTGGCCCACGGTACCCCCGGACCCCGATTCTACCCTTGGAAGCATGGAAATAGCACACCGAATTGGCCCCAAAATGCCCCGTTCGAGATGTTTTGACTGTTTGACCAATGAAATGGCACCGCCCATACAAATGGGGAACACTAGGACTCTTCCCAGTCTCTCTGGCATCCCCTGGTCGATTTTTGTCTATGCAACCTCTAGACCCTGGACCCTAGGCCCACCTCCAAAACCGTGTGCTATAGAACATCGATTTGACCATAAAATAAGTCGTTCATGTCGTTTTGCCCGTTTGACCAACCAAATTGCCCTGCCCATACATACAGGAAACAATAGGTTGCTTCCCAACCTCCTCGCATGCCCAGTTCAATTTTTGACCTATGGCACCCTCGAACATTGGGCCCACACCCAAAACTGTGGGCCTCATTCACACCATTTTTCCCGTTTGACCAACCAAATCGCCTTGCCCACACAAATGGCAACTTCCATGGCATGCCCTGATCGATTTTCAGCCCATGGGACACCCGAATCCCAGGCCCACCCCCGGAATCGTGGGCTATAGCACATCAATTTAGCCATAAAATGCCCCATTCATACAGTTTTGCTCGTTTGACCAACCAAATGTCCCCTCCCATAAAAACGGTCAACACTAAGACTCTTTATAGCCTCTCTGGCACGTCCAGGTCGATTTTTGGCCAACAACACCCATGGAAACCAGGCCCACCCCCGAAAGCGTGAGCTATAACACACCGATTCGGCCCCAAATCGTCCTATTCATGCTATTTTGCCTGTTTGAACAAATAAATGGCCTTGCCCACATAAACGGGCAACACTATGATGCTCCCCAGTCTCCCTATCATGCTCAGGTCGATTTTTGGCCCATGCTACCCCCGTACTCTGGGCCCATCCTAGGAACCGTGGGCTATAGCACCCCGATTTGGCCCCAAAATGCCTCATTTGCACCGTTTTGCCCATTTGACCAGCCAAAGGGCCCCTCCCACACAAGTGGCAAACACTAGAATGCTCCTCAGTCTCCTTGGAATGCCCAGTTTTAGTTTGCACCTACGGGACCCTCGAACCCCGGGTCCACCCCCAAAACCGTGGGCTATAGCACACTGGTTAAGCCCTAAAATTCCCCGTTCTTGTCGTTTCGCCTATTTGACCAACCAAAGGGCCCCGCTCACACAAACGGGCAACACTAGAAAGCTCCCCAGCCTCTATGGTATGCCCAGGTAATTTTTGACACACGAAACCCACGGACAGTGGGACCACCCCTGAAACTATGGGCTATGGAACACAGATTTGGCCCCAAATAGCCCCGTTGCACTGTTTATCAAACCAAATGGTTCCGCCTACACAAATGGACAACATTAGGATGTTCCCCAGATTCCCTAGCATGCCCAAGTCAATTTTTGGCCAACGGCACTCTTAGACCCCGGGACCACACCCAGAACTGTAGGTAATAGCAACCATTTGACCCCCAAATGCCCTGTTCGCACTGTTTCGCTCGTTTGGCCAACCAAATGGCCCCTCCTACTCAAACGGGCAACTCTAGGATTCTCCCCATCCTCCATGGCATGCCCGAGTTTATTTTTAGTCCACGGTACCCCTGTACCCTGGGCCTACCCCCAGAATCGTAGGCTATAGCACACCGATTTGGCCCCAAAATGCCCCATTCACAACGTTTCACCCGTTTTACCAACCAAATAGCCCGGCCGACATAAACGGGCAACACTAGGATGCTCTCTAGCATCCCTGGCACGTCCATGTCAATTTTCATCCCACGGCAACCCCGGGTCCACCCCCAAAACTATTTGTTATAACACGCTGATTTTGCCCCAAAATACCCCATTCACAATGTTTCGTCCGTTTGACCAAGTAAATGGCCCGGCACACATAAACGGGCAATACTAGGATGCTCCCCATCCTCCCTAGCACGCCCAGGTCAATTTTTAACTTATAGTACCGTCGAACCCCGGGCCCACCCTCAAAACCATGGGCTATATCATATCGATTTAGCCCCCAAACACCTCGTTCGCACCATTTTGCCTATTTGACCAACCAAATAGCCCTGCCCATAGAAACGGGAAACACTACAATGATCCCATCCTTCCTAGGATACCTAGGTCGATTCTTGGCCCACGGCACCCTCGAACCCCGACCCACCCTTAGAAGTATGGGCAATAGCACACCGAATTGGCCCTAAAATGCCCCGTTCGCGCTGTTTCGACTATTTGACAACCGAAATGGCTCCGTCCACACAAATAGGGAACACTAGGACTCTCCCCAGCCTCTCTAGCATCCCCTGGTCGATTTTTGTCCACGCTACCCCCGGACCCCGGGCCCACCCCCAGAACCGTGTGCTATAGAACATCGATTTGGCCCCAAAATAAGTCGACTGCGCCATTTTGCCCGTTTGACCAACCAAATGGCCCTGCCCATACAAACAGGAAACACTAGGTTGCTTCCCAACCTCCCTGGCATGCCCAGTTCAATTTTTTACCCACGGCACCCTAGAACCTTTGGCCCACACCTGGAACTGTAGGCTATAGTACACCAATTTAGACCCAAAATGCCTCGTTCACACTATTTTGCCCGTTTGACCAACCAAATAGCCCTGCCAACACAAATGGCAGCTTTCGTGGCATGCCCTGGTTGATTTTTAGCCCATAGGACACTCGGATCCCAGGCCCACTCCCGAAACTGTGGGCTATAGCACACCAATTTGTCCATAAAATGCCCCATTCGTGCAATTTCGCCCGTTTGACCAACAAAATGTCCCCGCCCATAAAAATAGGCAACACTAAGATGCTTTCTAGCCTCCATGGCACGTCCAAGTCTATTTTTGGCCAACAACACCCCCGGACCCCAGGCCCACCCCCGAAATGGCCCTAGCCACACAAATGGGGAAAAGTAGGATGCTCCCCAACCTCCCTGGCACGCCCAGGTCGATTTTTGACCTATGCCACACCCGGACCCATGGGCTATAGCACACTGATTTGGCACCAAAATACCTCATTCGCGCCATTTCGCCCATTTGACCAACCAAATGGCCCCCCTCACAAATGGCAGCCTTCCTGCCATGCCCAGGTTGATAATCAGCCCACAGAACCCCTATACCTCGGGCCCACTTTTAGAATCGTGGACTATAGCACATCGATTTAGCCACGAAATGCCCCATTCGCGCTTCGCCTGTTTGACCTACCAAATGGCCCTTACCACAAAAACAGGACATACTAGGATGCTCTCTAGCCTCCTGACACGTCCATATCGATTTTCAGCCATCGGCACCCCTGGACCACAAGCCTACCCCGGAAACCATTTGCTATAACACACCGATTTAGCCCCAAAATTACCCATTCACGTAGTTTCACCCATTTCACAATCCAAATGGCCCTTCCAACATAAACGAGCAATACTAGGATGCTCCCCAGCCTCCCTGGCACTTTTAGGTCGATTTTTGGCCAACAACACCCCCGGACCCCGAGCCCACCCCTGAAAGCGTGTGCTATAACACACCGATTTGGCCCCAAATCGTCCTATACACGCTATTTTGCCTGTTTGAACAACTAAATTGCATTGCCCACATAAACGGGCAACACTAGGATGCTCCCTAGTCTCCCTGGCACGCTCAGGTCAATTTTTGGCCTACGGTACCCCCATACCCCGGACTCATCCTAGGAATCGTAGGCTATAGAACACTAATTTGGCCCCAAAATTCCCCGTTTGCACCGTTTCTCCTATTTGACAAACTAAATGGCCTTTCCCATACAAACGGGCAACACTACGATGCTCCCAATTTTCCCTGCCATGCCTAGGTTGATATTTGGCCTACGGTACCCCCGAACCCCATGTCCACCCTCAGAACCGTGGGCAACAGCATACCGATTTGGCCCCAAAATGCCCCATTCGCGCCATTTTGCCTGTTTGACCACAAAATAGCTCCGTCCACACTAACAGAGAACACTAGGATGCTTCCCAGCCTCCCTAGCACGCCCTATCAATTTTTAGCCTACAAAACCCCCAGACCCCGAGGCCATCCCGGGAACCATGCGCCGTTTCGCCCATTAGACCAACCAAATAGCCCCGCCCACACAAACGGGCAAATTTTGGATGCTTGCCAACCTCTCTGGCATGTAATTTTATTTTTGCCCCACGACACCCCTGTACCCCGGGACAACCCCTCGAACTATGGGCTATAGTACACTGATTTGGCCCTAAATAGCCCCGTTTCTCCTATTTGACAAAGAAAATGGCCCCGCCCACACAAATAGGCAACATTAGGATGCTCCCCAGCCTCCCTGGCATGCCCAGGTCAATTTTTTGGCCAACGGCGTCCCCGAAGCCTGGTCTAACCCTCGAAACTGTGGGCTATAACATACTAATTTTGGCCCCAAAATACCTCGTTCGCGCCATTTGACAAACCAAATAGCCGTACCCACATAAATGGGTAACACTAGAATGCACCCCAGCCTCCCTGGCATACCCAGGTCAATTTTCAGCCCATGGAACCCCCGAACCCCAGGCCCATCCCCGAAACCATGGCCTATCGCACACCAATTTTATCCCAAAATACCCCGTTCACACCTTTTTGCATATTTGGCTAACAAAATGGCCCCACCCACACAAATGGGGAACAGTAGGATGCTCCCTAGCCTCCCTGGCACACCCAGGTCAATTTTCAACCTACGCCACACCCGGACCCATGGGCTATAGCACACTGATTTGGCACCAAAATGCCTCATTCGCTCTATTTTGCCTGTTTGACCAATTAAGTGGCCCCCCCACAAATGGCACCCTTTCTTCCACGCCCAGGTCGATAATCAGCCCACGACACCCCCATACGTTGAGCCCACTTTTAGAACCGTGGGCTATAGCACACTGATTTGGCCACAAAATTCCCCGTTCACGTTGTTTCGCCTGTTTGACCTACCAAATGGACCCTATCACAAAAATAGGCCACACTAGGATGCTCCCAAGCCTCCTGACACATCCATGTCAATTTTCAGCAATCGGTACCCCTGGACCACAAGCCTACCCCCGAAACCGTTTGCTATAACACACCGATTTGGCCCTAAAATGCCCTATTCTTGCCGTCTCACCCGTTTGACAATCCAAATAGCCCTTTCCACATAAACGAGCAATACTAGGATGTTCCCTAGCCTCCATGGCGTGCCCAGGGTGATTTTTGGACTACGGCACCGCTAGACCCCGGCCCACCCTCGTACCCATGGGCTATAGCATATCGATTTGGCCCCAAAACACCCCTTTCACTCCATTTTGGCCGTTTGAACAACCAAATAGCCCCGCACATACAAACAGGCAACACTAGGATGCTCCCGAGCTTTCCTAGGATGCCCAAGTTAATTTTTCACCTATGGCACCCCAGGACCCTAGGCCCACCCTTAAAAATGTTGGTAATAACATACCGATTTGGCCCCAAAATGCCCCATTTACGCCGTTTCCACCGTTTGACCAACGAAATGGCCCCGCCCACACAAATGGGGAACACTAGGAGCTCCTCAGCCTCTCTGGCACACCCTGGTCAATTTTTGACCTACGTAAGCCTCGAACCCTAGGCCCACCCCCGAAACCGTGTGCTATAGAATACTGATTTAGCCCCAAATACACCGTTCGCACCATTTCACCCATTTAACCAACCAAATGGCCCCGCCCATATAAACGGGAAACACTAGGTTACTTCCCAACCTCCCTGGCATGCCTAATTTGATTGTTGATCCACGGTACCCCGGAACCTCGAGCCCACCCTTGTGGGCTATAACACATCGATTTGGCCACAAAATGCCTCTTTTGTGCCATTTCTCCCATTTAACTAACCAAATGGCTCGGCCCACATAAACGGGAAATAATAGGATGCTCCCCTATCTCTCTGGCATGCTCTGATTGATTTTTACCCTATGGCATTCCCGGACCAAAGGCCCACCCTCGGAACCGTGGGCTATACCACACCAATTTTGCCCCAAAATGCACCGTTTGCACTATTCGCCCGTTTGACCAACCAAATGACCCCGCCCACACAAACGGTAAACACTAGGATGCTCCCATACCTCCCTGGCATTCCCAGGTTGATATTTGGCTTATGGAACCCTCAAATCCCGGGCCCACCCTCAAAACCGTGGGTAATAGCATACCAATTAGCCCCAAAAATGCCCCGTTAGCGCCATTTCACCCTTTTGACCAACGAAATCGTACCGCCCACACAAAGGGGGAACACTAGGATGCTCCCCAGCCTCCCTGGCATGCCCTGGTTGATTTTTGGGCCACGGCACCCCCAGACCCCAGGCTGACCCCCGGAACCATGTGATATAGCACACCAATTTAGCCCCGAAACACACCGTTAGCGCTATTTTTCCTATTTACCCAACCAAATGGACCCACCCACACAAATGGGAAACACTAGGTTGCTTCCCAACCTCCCTTGCACGCCCAGCTCGATTTTTGACCCACGACACCATCAGACCGCGGGCACACCCCTGGAACCATGGGCTATAGTACACAGATTTAGCCCTAAGTAGCCCCGTTTCTCCTGTTTGACAAATAAAATGGCCCCACCCACACAAACAGGCAACACTAGGATGCTCCCCGCTGTCCTTGGCACACCCAGGTCGATTTTTGGCCCATGGTACCCCTGAACCCCATGCCTACCCCCAAAATCGTGGCCTATAGCACACTGATTTTGGCCCCAAAATGCCTCATTCGCACCATTTCGCCCGTTTGACCAACAAAATGGCCCCGCCCCCATAAACGAGCAACAATAGGATGCTCTTCAGCCTCTCTGGCAAGTCTAGGTCGATTTTCAGCCCATGGAACCCCCGAACCCCAGGCGCACCCCTAAAATCGTGGCTTATAGCACACCGATTTAGCCCTAAAATGCCCCATTCGTGCCTTTTTACTAATTTGACCAGCGAAATGGTTCTGCCCACACAAACGGGGAACACTAGAATACTCCCCAACCTCTCTGGCAAGCTCAGGTTAATTTTTTACCCACACCACCTCCGGAATAGTAGGCCATAAAACACCAATTTGGGGCTAAAATGCCTCGTTCTTGTCGTTTTGCCTGTTTGACCGACCAAATGGCTCTACCTACATAAACGGTAGTCTCCCTGGCATGCCCAGGTCAATTTGCAGCCCACGGCACCCTCGGACCCCAGGCCCACCATCAGAATTGTGGGCTATATCACACCGATTTGGCCACAAAATACCCCGTTTGCGCTGTTTCACCCATTTAACCAACCAAATGGACTCGCCTACAAAAACGGGCAATAATAGAATGCTCCCTAGCCTCTCTGGTATGTCCATGTCGATTTTCAGCCCACAGAACCCCCGAAGCCCATCTCCACCCCCGAAACCATTTACTATAACTGATCGATTTAGCCCCAAAATTTCCCATTCACGTCGTTTTGCCCGTTTGACCAACCAAATGGCCCTGACTACATAGACAGGAAACATTAGGTTGCTCCCCAGCCTCTCTGGCATGCCTAGGTTAATTTTTTTCTTACAGAACCACCAGACCCCAGGTCCCCCCTCGGAACCGTGGGATATAGCACATCGATTTGGCCCCAAAACACCCCGTTTGTGCCGTTTCATCCGTTTGACCAACCAAATAGCCCCGCCCACATAAACGGCCATCACTAGGATACTCCCAAGTCTCCTAGAATGCCCAGGTTGATTTTAAGCGCACGGCACCCCCGAATCTCGGGCCTACCCCCAAAATCGTGGCCTATAGCACGCTCATTTTGGCCCCAAAATGCCTCGTTCGCACCATTTCACCCGTTTGACCAACAAAATGGCCCCGCCCACATAAACGGGCAATAATAGGACACTCCCCAGCCTCTTTAGAAAGTCTAGGTCAATTTTCATCCCAATAAACCCCCAAACCCCGGACGCACCCCCAATACCGTGGCTTATAGCACACCGATTTGGCCCTAAAATGCCCTATTCGTGCCTTTTTACTCATTTGAGCAACAAAATGGATCCGACCACACAAAAGGGGAACACTAGAATGCCCACCAGCCTCTCTGGCAAGCTCTGGTTGATTTTCGACCCGCACCACCCCTGGAATAGTAGGCTATAACACACTGATTTGGCCATAAAATGCCTCATTCTCGCTGTTTTGCCTGTTTGACCAAACAAATGGCCCCGCCCACACAAACGGCAGTCTCTCTGGCATGCCCAGGTCAATTTTTAGCCCACGTCACACTCAGAACCCAGGCCCACCCTCAGAACCGTGGGATATAGCACACTGATTTGGCCACAAAATGCCCTATTCACGCTGTTTCACCCATTTAACCAACCAAAATGGCCCCCCTACAAAAATAGGAAAAACTAGGACACTCCCTAGCCTCTCTGGCACGTCCATGTCAATTTTTAGCCCATGAAACCCCCGTACCCTAGGCCCACCCCCGAAATCGTTTACTATAACTCATTAATTTGGCCCCAAAATTCCCCATTCATGCCGTTTTGCCTGTTTGACCAACCAAATGGCCCTGACTATATCAACGGGAAATACTAGGTTGCTCCCCAGCCTCCCTGGTATGCCTAGGTCGATTTATTTACTACGACACCGCCGGACGCCGGGTCCACCCTTAGAACCATGGGCTATAGCACATTGATTTTGCCCCAAAATACCCCGTTAGGGCCGTTTCACCCATTTGACCAACCAAATAGCCCCGCCCACACAAACGGCCAACACTAGGATGCTCCGAAGACTTCCTAGCATGTCCAAGTCAATTTTTGGTCCACGGTACCCTTGAACCCCAGGCCCACCCTCGGGACCGTGGGCAATAGCACACTGATTTGTCCCCATAATGCTACTTTCGTGCCGTTTCTATTGATTGACCAATGAAATGGAACCGCCAACACAAACGAGGAACACTAAGACACTTCCCAGCCTCTTTCGCATTACCTAGTCAATTTTCAGCCTAAGAACCCCCTAACCTCGGGCCCACCCCCGGAACCGTGAGCTATAGAACACCGATTTAGCCCCAAAATACACTGTTCGCGCCGTTTCGCCTAGTTGACAAACCAAATGGCCTCGTCCACATAAATGGGCAACAGTACGATGCTTCCCAACCTCCCTGGCATGCCAGTTCAATTTTTGACCCATGGTACCCCCGAACCTTAGGCCCTCCCCTAGAACCGTGGGCTATAGCACACTGATTTGGCCCCAAAATACCTCATTCGCTTTGTTTTGCCCGTTTAACCAACCAAATGGCCCCGCCCACACAAATGGCAGCATGCCAGTCCCTGGCATGCCTTGGTCAATTTTCAGCCTATGGCACACCTGGACCCCAGGCCCACACCCAAAACGGAGGGCTATAGCACACTAATTTTGCCATAAAATGCCCCGTTTACGCTGTTTTGCCTGTTTGACCAAACCAATAGCCTCTCCCACAAAAATAGGCAACACTAGGATGCTTCCTAGCCTCCCTGGCATGTCCAGGTCAATTTTTGGCCCATGAAACCCTTGGACCCAAGGCCCACCCCCAAAACCGTGTGCTATAACGCACCAATTTTGCCCCAAAATGTCCTATTCATGCTGTTTCGCCCGTTTGACCAACCAAATGGCCCCACAAACACAAACAGGAAACATTAGAATGCTCGCCATCCTTCTGGGCATGCGCAGGTTAATATTTTGCCCACGACGCCACCGAACCTCAAGCCAACCCTCGAAACCATGGGCAATAGCATACCAATTTAGCCCTAAATTGCCTCGTTCGCACCGTTTTGCCCGTTTGACCAATGAAATGGCTTCGTCCATACAAACGGGGAACACTAGGATGCGACCCAACCTCCCTGGCATGTCTTGGTCAATTTTTGGCCCACGGCACCCCTAAACCCCGAGCCTACCCTGGAACCGTGTGCTATAGCACACCAATTTGGCCCCAAAATACACCATTCGGGCCGTTTTGCCTATTTGACAAACCAAATGGCCCCGCCCACAAAAACGGGCAACACTAGGATGAATCCCAACCTTCCTTGCACGTCCAATTTAATTTTTGGCCCAGTGTACCCCCGAACCCCTACCCCAATGCTGCAATAATGGGCTATAGTACACCAATTTGGCAATAAATAGCCCCGTTTCTCCCGTTTGACAAACAAAATGGCCCCGCCCATACAAACAGGCAACACTAGGACTCTCCCCAGCATCCCTGGCATAACTAAGTCTTTTTTTTTGCCCATGCCACCCCCGAACTCCAACCCCAACCCCAAAATCGTAGGCGACAGCATACTTATTTTGGCACCAAAATGCCTCGTTCGCGCTGTTTTGCTCGTTTGAACAACAAAATGGCCCCGCCCACATAAACGGGAAACCCTAGGATGCTCCCCAGCCTCCCTGGCATGCCCAAGATAATTTTCAGCCTATGGCATATCGATTTGGCCCCAAAATTCCCTGTTCGCGCCTTTCTACCTGTTAGACCAACAAAATGGCTCCGCCCACACAAACGGGCAACACTAGGATGATCCGCAGCCTCTATGGCATACCTTAGTCGATCTTCGGCCCATGGCACCCCCGAACCCCAAGTCCACCCCCAGAATCGTGGGCTATAGCACACAGATTTAACCCCAAAATGCCCCATTCGCGTCGTTTGACCAACCAAATGGCTTCGCCCACACAAACGGGCAACACTAGGATGCTCCTAAGCTTCCCTAGCACACCCAGGTTGATTTTTGACCCATGGAACGCTCGAACCCCGGCCCCACCCCCAAAACTGCGGGCTATAGCGCACTGTTTTGGCCCCAAATAGCCCCGATCGTGCCATTTCTCTTGTTTGACCATAAAAATGGCATCATCGACACAAATGGGTCACACTAGGAAGCTCCCCATCCTCAGTGGCATACCCAAGTCAATTTTTCGCCTACGGCACTCTCGGATCCTTGGCCCACCCCTAGAACCATGAACTATAGCACATCGATTTGGCCCTCAAATGCCTCATTCAATCTGTTTTGCCTATTTGACCACCCAAATGGCCCCGCCCGCACAAACGGACACCATTGGGATGCTCCCTAACCTCCCCGAAATGCTTGGGTTGATTTTTAACCCTCGACTCCCCCGGACCCTGGGACTACCCCCAAAACCGTGGGCTATAACAGACCGATTTGGCCCCAAAATGCCCTGTTCGCCCTGTTTCTCATGTTTGACAAACCAAATGGCCCCGCCCACACAAATAGGCAACACTAGGATGCTCCCTAGCCTCCTTAGCACATCCAAGATGATTTTTTCCCCATAAAACCCTGGAACTGGGGCCTACCCTCGGAGCCGTGTGCTATAGCGCACCGATTTGTCCCCAAAATGCTCCGTTCGCGCCGTTTTGCCCGTTTGACAAACCAAATGGCCCCACCCATATAAACGGGCAATACTAGGACTCTCCGCAACCTACCTGGCACGTCCAGGTTGATTTTAGATCCATGGCACCCCTGGAATCCAGGCCCACCCCCGAAACCGTTGGTTATAGCACAATGATTTGGCCCTAAAATGCCCTGTTTGCACCGTTTTGCACGTTTGACCAACCAAATGGCCCCGCCCATAAGATCAGGCAACACTAGGATGCTCCCCAACCTCTCTGGCATGCCCAGGTCAATTTTTGACCTATGGGACCCCCAAACCTCGAGCCCACCCTTGGAACCGTGGGCTATAGCACAATGATTTGGCTCTAAAATGCAATGTATGAGACGTTTCGCCCATTTGACCAATGAAATAGCCCCGTCCACAAAAACAGTCAACACTAGGACACTCCCTAGACTCCTTAGCTCACCCAAGTCGATTTTTGGCCCACGATACCCCTGGATCCTAGGGCCAACCCTCTGAATCGAGGACAATGGCACACCGATTTGGCCCAAAATAGCCCTGTTTCCCTTGTTTGACCAAAACAATGGCCCCGCCCACACAAACATGCAACACTAGGATGCTACCCAGGCTCCCGGCACGCTGAGGTCAATTTTTGGCCCATGGAATCCCCGAACCCCGGGACTACCCCCAAAACCGTGGGCTATAGCACACTGATTTTGGCCCTAAATTGCCTCATTTGCACTGTTTCACCCATTTATCCACCAAAATGGCCCCGCCCACATAAACGGGCAATACTAGGATGCTCCCCAGCCTCCCTGGCATACCCTGGTCGATTTTCAGCCCATGGCACCCCTAGACCCCGGGCCCACCCATGGAACCATGGGCTATAGCACACCGATTCGGCCGCAAAATGTCTTGGTCGCATCGTTTCTCTTGTTTGACCAACCAAATTGCCCCGTCAACACAAACAGGAAACACTAGGATACTCCCTAGCCTCCCTACCACTTCAAGATCAATTTTTTGCACATGGCACCCCCGAACCCTGGGCCTACCCCCGAAGCCGTGGGCTAAAGCAGACCGATTTGGCCCCAAAATGCCCAGTTCGTATCGTTTCTCCTGTTTGACCAACAAAATGGCCCCGCCCACATATATATGTAACACTAGAATGCTCGCCAACCTCCCTGGCGCACCCAAGTTGATTTTTGACCCACGGTACCTCTGAACTCCGGGCCCACCCTTAGAACCGTAGGCTAGAGCACATCGATTTGGCCCCAAAATGCCCCATTCGTGCTCTTTCGAATGTTTGACCATCCAAATGGCCCCGCCCACAAAATTGGGCAATACTAGGATGCTCCCCAACCTCCTTGTCACATCCAGGTCTATTTTTGGCCCACAGCTCCCCCAAACCTCGGGCCCACCCTAGAACCATGAGTTATTGCACACTAATTTGGCCCCAAAATGCCCCATTTGCGCTATTTTGCCCGTTTAACCAATCAAATGGCCCCTCCCAAATAAACGAGCAACACCAGGATGCTCCTTAGTCTCCCTGGCACACCCAGGTCAATTTTTGGCCCACGGCACCCCCGGACCCCTAGCCCACCCTCGGAACCGTGGGCTATAGCACATCGATTTGGACCCAAAATGCCCCGTACGCACCATATCGCCTGTTTGACGAACCAAATGGGCCTACCATATGAACGGACAATACTAGGATGCTCGCCAGCCTCCCTAGCATGGCCAGATAAATTTTGGCCCACGGTACCCCCGTACCTTGGGCCCATCTTTGGAACCGTGGGCTATAGCATACTGATTTTGTCCCAAAATGCCCCGTTTTCACCATTTGGCTCGTTTGACTAACAAAATGGTCCCGACCACTCAAAAGGGCAATACTAGGGTGCACCCCTACCCTTAGCACGCCCAGGTCAATTTTTGAACCACGGAACACCCAGATCCCGAGCCCACTCCCAGAATCGTAGGCTATAGCACACCGACTTGGCACCAAAATGGCCCGTTCATGCCATTTTGCCTGTTTCACCAACCAAATGGCCCTGGCCACACAAACGGGCAACACTAGGATGATCCTCAGCCTCCGTGGCACCCCCAAGTTGATTTTTGATCAACGGCCCCCCCAGACCCCGAGCTTACCCCCGAACCCCAAGCTCACCCTGGGAACTGTGGGCTATAGTACACTAATTTAGCCCCAAAATGTCCCATTCGCACCTTTTCGCACATTTGAATAATAAAATGGCCCCGATCACACAAACGGGCATACGATGCTTTCTAGCCTCCCTACACGCCTAGGTTGATTTTTAACCCACGGTACTCCCGAACCCCGGTCCCCACCGCTGGAACAGTGGGCTATAGCATACTGATTTTGACCCAAATAGCCCCATTCACGCTATTTCTCTATTTTTACCAACAAAATGGCCCTGTCCACACAAACGGGCAACACTAGGACGCTCCCCACCCTTCCTGGCACACCCAGATAAATTTTTGGCCCATGGAACCCATGAACCCCAGGCCCACCCTCAGAATCGTGAACTATAGCTTACCGATTTGGCCCTAAAATGACCCATTCACGCCATTTAGCCCATTTGACCACCCCAAATGGCCCTTCCCACATAAACGAGCAACACTAGGACGTTCTACAGCCTCCCTAGCATGGCTAGGTTTATGGTTGGCCCACAATACCCCTAAATCCCGGGCCTACCCCCAGATCCGTGGGCTATAGCACACTGATTTAGACCTAAAATGCCCCGTTCGCACCGTTTCGCCAGTTTGAGCAACCAAATAGCCCCGCCCACATAAACGGGTAACACTTGGATGCTACCCAGCCTACATGGCATGCCCGGGTTGGTTTTTGGCCCATGGCACCCCCAGACTCCGAGTCCACCCCCAAAACCGTACGCTATAGCACACCAATTTAGCCCCAAAACTCCCCGTTCACACCGTTTTGCATGCTTGACCAACCAAATGGCCTCGGCCACATAAACAGGCAGTACTAGGATTCCCCCCAACCTTCCTAGCATGCCCAGGTCAATTTTTGGCCCACAGCACCCCGGACCTCAGGCTCACCCCCGGAACCGTGGGCTATAGCACAATGATTTGGCCTCAAAATGCACCGTTTTATGCTGTTTTGCCTATTTGACTAACCAAATGTCCCCGATATGCCTAGGTTGATTTTCAGCCCACGACACCCCTGAAATCGAGGCTCAACCCTAGAACCGTAGGCAATAGCACATTGATTTGGCCCTCAAATGCCCAGTATATGCCTTTTCACCTGTTTGACTAACCAAATGGCCCTACCAACACAAACGGGCTGCACTAGGATGCTCCCTAGCCTCCTTGGCACGTCCAGGTCGATTTTTAGCCCATGGTACCCCCGTACACCAAACCCACCCCCAGAACCGTGGGCCCATTGATTTGGCCCCAAAATGCCCTATTCACGGCGTTTCATATATTTGACCAACTAAATGGCCCCGCCTAAACAAAGGGTCAACACTAAGATGTTCCCCAACCTCCCTAGGATGCCCAAGTCGATTTTTGTCCCACGGCTCCCCCCGAGCCCAACCCCAAAATCGTGAAAAATAGCACATCAATTTTGCCCGAAAATGCCATGTTCGCGCTGTTTGCTTGTTTGAACAACGAAATGGCCCCGCCCACTCAAAAGGGCAACACTAGAATGCTCCCTGGCACACCCAACTTCATCTACCCATGGCACCCCTGGACCCCAAGCCCACCACTAAACCATGGGCTATAGCACCCCAATTTGGCCCCAAAATTCCCCGTTCGCACCGTTTTGCCCATTTGACCAACCAAATAGCCCCGCCCATATAAATAGGCAACACTAGGACGCTCCCAAGACTTTATGGAATGCTTATTTTGATTTTTTGCCCACGGCACCCCAAACCCAGGGCCCACCCCGGAACCATGGGCTGTAGCACACCAATTTAGACCCAAAATGCCTTGTTCACATCGTTTCAACCATTTGGCCAACTAAATGGCCCTGCCCACACAAACGGGCAACACTAGGATGCTCCCTAGCCTCCTTGGAACGCCCATATTGATTGTTGGCCGACAGAAACCCCAAACCCTAGGACCACCCCCAGAACCGTGGGCTATTGTACACCGATTTGGCCCCAAAATGCCCCGTTCGTGTCGTTTTTCTTTTTTGACAAACCAAATGGCACCTCCCACATAAATAGATAATACGAGGATGCTTCGCAGCCTCCCTGGCATGCCCAAGTTGGTTTTTGGCCCACAGAACCTCCAGACTCCAAGCCCACCCCTAAAACCAAAGGCTATAGCACACCAATTTATCCCCAAAACACCCCATTCACACCGTTTCGCATGTTTGACCAACCAAATATCCCCGCCCATACAAACGGGAAACACTAGGATTCTCCCCAACCTTCCTGGCATGCCTAGGTCAATTTTTGGCATACGGTACCCTCGGACCTTGATCTCACCCTCGAAACCGTGGGCTATAGCACAATGCTTGGCCCTAAAATGCACCGTTCGTACCATTTCGCCTGTTTGACTAACCAAATGTCCCCGACTACACAAATAGGCAACATTAGTATGCTCCCCAGCCTCCCCGACATGCCTAGGTTGATTTTTGGCCCACGAAACCCCCAAAACCGAGGCTCACCACTAGAATTGTGGGCTATAGCACATCGATTTGTCCCCCAAATGTCCGGTTAATGTCGTTTCACCTGTTTGACCAACCAAATGTCCCCGCCAACACAAACGGGCAGTACTAGGATGCTCCTTAGCCTCCTTGGCACGCCCAAGTCAATTTTTAGCACATGGCATGCTCGGACCCCGAACCCACCCCCAGAACTGTGGGCGCACTAATTTGGCCCCAAAATGCCCTGTTCGCGCCGTTTCACATGTTTGACCAACTAAATGGCCCTGCCCATACAAAGGGTCAATACTAAGATGCTCCCCAGCCTCCCTGGCATGCCCAGGTCAATATTTGACCTACGGCTCCCCCGGACCCCGAGCCTAACCCCGAAACCGTAAGCAATAACACACTGATTTTACCCCAAAATACCCTGTTCGCATCGTTTGTTCTTTTGAACAACCAAATGGCCTCGCCTACTAAAATGGGCAACACTAGAATGTGCCCTGGCACGTCTAAGTTGATTTTCTATCCATGGAACCCCCGAACCCCAGACCCACCACTAAACCATGGGCTATAGCACCCCAATTTGTCCTCTAAATGTCCCTTTCGTACCGTTTCACCCATTTGACAAACTAAATGGCCCCTCCCACATAAATAGGCAACACTAGGATGCTCCCTAGCCTCAATGGCATGTCCAGTTCGATTTTTGGCCGACGGCACCCCCGAACCGAAGGCCTAACCCCGGAATCATGGGCTATAGCACACCAATTTGGACACAAAATGCCCCGTTCACATTGCTTTGACCATTTGACCAACTAAATGGCCCTGCCCACACAAACGGGTAATACAAGGATGCTCCTTAGCCTCCCTGGCATGCCCAAGTTGATTGTTGGCCCATGAAACCCCACACCCTAGGCCCACTCCCATAACTGTGGGCTATTGCACACCGATTTAGCCCCAAAATACTCCATTCATGCCGTTTCACCCATTTAAGAAACCAAATGGCCCCACCCACATAAACGGGAAACACTAGGACTCTCCCCGGCATCGCTGGAATGGTCATATCAATTTTCGGCCCACGGTACCCCACCCTCAGAATTATGGGCTATAGCATATTGATTTGGACCCAAAATGCCCCGTATGCACCATATCGCCCGTTTGACCAACCAAATGGGCCTCCCATATGAACGAGCAATACTAGGATGCTCTCCAGCCTCCCTAGCATGCCTAGGTCAATTTTTGGCCCACGGTACCCCGTACCCTGGACCTACCTTTGGAATCGTGGGCTATAGCACACTGATTTTGTCCCAAAATGCCCCGTTTGCCCCTTTTGGCTCGTTTGACTAACCAAATGGCCCCGCCCATTCAAATGGGCAATACTATGATGCACCACAGTCCTTAGTACGCCCAGGTCAAATTTTGAACCACAGAACCCGCAGATCCTGAGTCCACCCCCAGAATCGTAGGTTATAGCACACCGACTTGGCCCCAAAATGCCCCGTTCGTGCCGTTTTGACTGTTTCACCAACCAAATGGCCCCGATCACACAAACGGGCAACACTAGGACAACACTAGGATGCTCCCCAGCCTTCCTAGCACACCCAGGTAAATTTTTGGCCCACGGCACCTCCGAACCCCAGGCCCACCCCCAAAATCGTGAACTATAGCTTACTGATTTGGCCCCAAAATAACCCATTAATGCAATTTAGCCCGTTTGACCACTCAAATGGCCCTTCCCACACAAACGGGCAACACTAGGATGCTCTACAGCCTCCTGGCATGACTAGGTTTATTTTTGGCCCACAATACCCCCAAATCCCGAGCCTACCCCCAGAGCCGTAGGCTATAGCACACTAATTTAGACCTAAAATGCCCTGTTTGCACCGTTTTGCCAGTTTGAGCAACCAAATAGCCCCGCCCACATAAATGGGTAACACTAGGATGCTCCCCCGCCCGGGTTGGTTTTCATCCCACGGCACCCCCAGACTCTGAGTCCACCCCCAAAACCGTAGGCTATAGCACACCAATTTAGCCCCAAAACTCCCCGTTCTCACCGTTTTGCATGCTTGACCAACCAAATAGACCCGCCCACACAAACGGGCAATACTAGGATTCCCCCCCCAACCTTCGTGGCATGCCCAGGTCAATTTTAGTCCCACGGCACCCCCGGATCTTGGGCTTGCCCCCGAAACTGTGGGCTATAGCTCAATGATTTGGCCCCAAAATGCACTGTTCGTGCTGTTTTGTCTATTTGACTAACCAAATATCCCTGACTACACAAATAGGAAACATTAGTATGCTCCCCAGCCTCCTCGACATGCCTAGGTTGATTTTTAGCCCACGACACCCCCAAAACTGGGGCTTACCCCTAGAACTGTAAGCGATAGCACATTGATTTGGCCCCCAAATGCCCGATTTATGCTGTTTCACCTGTTTGACCAACCAAATGGCCCCTCCAGCACAAACGGGCTGCAATAGGACGCTCCCTAGCCTCCTTGGCACGTCCAAGTTGATTTTAAGCTGATGGTACCCCCGTACCCTAGACCCACCCCCAGAACCATGGGCCCATCGATTTGGCCTCAAAATGCCCTATTCGTTCCGTTTCACACATTTGACCAACTAAATGGCCCGGCCTAAACAAAGGGTCAACACTAAGATGTTCGCCAGCCTCCCTGGGATGCCCTGGTCGATATTTGTCCCACAGCTCCCCCCCCCCCCCCCGTGCCCAACCCTAAAACCGTGCGCAATAGCACACCGATTTTACCCGAAAATGCCATGTTCGTGCCATTTTCTTGTTTGAACAATGAAATGGCCCTTCCCACTCAAAAGGGCAACACTAGAATGCTCCCTAGCACACCCAAGTTAATTTTCTACCCATGGCAGCCCCGGACCCCAAACCCACCACTACCATGGGCTATAGCACACCAATTTGGACCCAAAATGCCCTATTCACATTGTTTCAACCATTTGGCCAACTAAATGGCCCTGCCTACACAAACGGGTAACACTAGGATGCTCCCCAGCCTCCCTGGAATGCCCATATTGATTGTTGGCTGACAAAAATCCCGAACCCAGGGCCCATCCCTAGAACCATGGGCTATTGTACACCGATTTAGCCCTAAAATGCCCCGTTAGTGTCGTTTTTCCTTTTTGACCAACCAAATGGCACCGCCCACAAAAACGGATAATACAAGGATGCTTCGCAGCCTCCCTAGCATGCCCAAGTTGGTTTTTCGCCCACAGAATCTCCAGACTCCAAGCCCACCCCCAAAACCATAGGCTATAGCACACCAATTTATCCCCAAAACTCCCTGTTCACACCGTTTTGCATGTTTGACCAACCAAATATCCCCGACCATACAAACGAGAAACACTAGGATTCTCCCCAATCTTCCTGGCATAGCTAGGTCAATTTTTGGCACACGGCACCCCCGGACCTCGATCTTACCCCCAGAACTATGGGCGCACTGATTTGGCCCCAAAATGCCCTATTCGCGCTGTTTCACACGTTTGACCAACTAAATGGCCCCGTCCATACAAAGGGTCAGTACTAAGATGCTCCCCAGCCTCCCTGGCATGCCCAGGTCAAGTTTTGGCCTACGGCTCCCTCGAACCCCGAGCCTAACCCCGGAACCATAAGCAATAGCACACCGATTTTGCCCCAAAATGCCCTGTTCGCATCATTTGTTCGTTTGAACAACCAAATGGCCTCGCCTACTAAAATGGGCAACACTAGAATGTGCCCTGGCACGTCTAAGTTGATTTTCTATCCATGGAACCCCCGAACCCCAGACCCACCACTAAACCATGGGCTATAGCACCCCAATTTGTCCTCAAAATGTCCCGTTTGTACTATTTCACCCATTTGACAAACTAAATGGCCCCGCCCACATAAATAGGCAATACTAGGATGCTCCCTAGCCTCAATGGCATGTCCAATTCGATTTTTGGCCTACGTCACCCCCGGACCCAAGGCCTACCACCGGAACCATGGGCTATAGCACACCAATTTAGACCCAAAATGCCCTGTTCACATCGTTTGAACCATTTAGCCAACTAAATGGCCCTGCCCACACAAACGGGTAACACTAGGATGCTCCCCAGCCTCCCTAGAACACCCATTTTGATTGTTGGCCGATAAACACCCCAAACCGTGGGACCACCCCCAGAACCGTGGGCTATTGTACATCGATTTGGCCCCAAAATGCCCCGTTCATGCTGTTTTTACTTTTTGACCAACCAAATGGCACCGCCCACATAAACAGATAATACGAGGATGCTTCCCAACCTCCATGCCGAGCCCAGGTTGGTTTTTGGCCCACAAAACCTCTAGACTCCGAGCCCACCCCCAAAACCGTAGTCTATAGCACACCAATTTAGCCCCAAAACTCCCCGTTCACACCGTTTCACACGTTTGACCAACCAAATGTCCCCGCCTATACAAACGGGAAACACTAGGATTCTCCCCAACCTTCCTGGCATGCCTAGGTCAATTTTTGGCACACGGCAACCCCGGACCTTGATCTCACCCTCAAAACCATGGGCTATAGCACAATGCTTGGCCCTAAAATGCATCGTTCATCCCGTTTTGCCTATTTGACTAACCAAATGTCCCCGACTACATAAACGGGCAACATTAGTATGCTCCCCAGCCTCCCCGGCATGCCTAGGTTGATTTTCAGCCCACGACACCCCTGAAACCGGGGCTCACCACTAGAACCGTGGACTATAGCACATCGATTTGTCCCCCAAATGCCTGGTTCGTGCCGTTTCACCTATTTGACAAACCAAATGGCCCCGCCAACACAAACGGGCAGCACTAGGATGCTCCCTAGTTTCCTTGGCATGCCCAGGTCAATTTTTAGCACACGACACGCTCGGACCTCGAACCCACCCCTAGAATCGTGGGCCTACTGATTCGGCCCTAAAATGCCCTGTTCGCACCGTTTCATATGTTTGACCAACTAAATGGCCCCTCCCATACAAAGGGTCAATACTAAGATGCTCCCCAGCCTCCTTGTCATGCCCATGACAATTTTTGGCCCATGGCTCCCCCGGACCCCGAGCCCAACCCCGGAACCGTAAGCAATAGCACATCGATTTGTCCCCTAAATGTCCAGTTTGCATCGTTTATTCGTTTGAACAACCAAATGGCCCTGCCTACTCAAATGGATAACACTAGAATGTGCCCTGGCACGCCCAAGTTAATTTTTTCTGTCCATGGCACCCCCGAACCCCAGACCCACCACTAAACCATGGGCTATAGTACCCCAATTTGGCCTCAAAATGTCCCGTTTGTACCATTTTACCCATTTGACAAACTAAATGGCCCCGCCCACATAAATAGGTAACACTAGGATGCTCCTTAGCCTCAATGGCATGTCTAGTTCGATTTTTGGCCGACAGCACCCCCGGAACCAAGGCCTACCCCCGGAACCATGGGCTATAGCACACCAATTTGGACACAAAATGCCCTGTTCACACTGCTTTGACCATTTGACCAACTAAATGGCCCTCCCCACACAAACGGGTAACAAAAAGATGCTCCTAAGCCTCCCTGGCAAGCCTAAGTTAATTGTTGGCCCACGAAAACCCCAAACCCTAGGTCCACTCCCATAACTGTGGGCTATTGCACAAAGATTTGGCCCCAAAATACCCCATTCGTGCCGTTTCACCCGTTTAACAAACCAAATGGCCCCGCCCACATAAACGGGAAACACTAGGATTGTCCCCAGTATCGCTAGAATGCTCATATCAATTTTGGGCCCATGGTACCCCCGAACCCCTGGCTCACACCCGAAACCGTGGGCTATAGCACACCGACTTGACCTGAAATACACCATTCGCACCATTTTTCCCGTTCGACAAACAAAATGGTCCCGCCTACACAAACGGGCAATTTTAGGATTCTCCCCAGCCTCCACGATACACCCAGGTTGATTTTTGGCCTACGGTACCCTCGAACCAGGGGCTCACCCATGGAACCGTGCGCTATAGCACACTAATTTGGCCAAACACGCCCTTTTTGCGCTGTTTTTCCTGTTTGACTAACCAAATTGCCCCGCCCACACAAACGGGCAACACTAGGATGCTCCCTAGACTCCCTGGGATGCCCAGGTCAATTTTAGACCCACGGGACTCCCAGATCCCAGGCCCACCCCTAGAACCGTTAGCTATAGCATACCTATTTGGCCCTAAAATAAACCGTTCCTGCCTTTTTGCACGTTTGACCAATAAAATGGCCTCGCCCACACAAACAGGCAACACTAGAATGATCTTTAGCCTCCCTGACACGCCTAGATCAATTTTTAACACATAGCACCCCCAGACCTCTAGCCTACCCTAGGAGCCATGGGCTACAGCACACCGAGTTTGACCCAAAATGCCTCGTTCGTGCCATTTTGCCTGTTTGACCAATCAAATGGCCATGCCCATATAAATGGATGATACGAGGATGATCTCTAGTATTCCCAGGTTGATTTTTGGCCCATGGCACACACAGAATCTAGGCCCATCACTAAAACCGACAGCTATAGCACACCAATTTGGCCCCAAAGTACCCCGTTCGCATCGTTTCACACGTTTGATCAACCAAATGGGCCCGCCCATACAAACAGGAAACACTAGGTTCCTTCCCAACCTCCCTGGCACCCCCAGGTAAATTTTGGCCTATGGTATCCCCAAACCTCGGGCTCACCCCCGGAACCGTAGGCTGTAGCACAATAATTTGGCCCGAAAATGCAACATTCGTGCCATTTCGCCCGTTTGACCACCTAAATATCCTAGAATACACAAACAAGCAACATTAGGATGCTCTCCATCCTCCCCGACATGCCCAGGTCAATTTTTGGTCCACGGTACCCCCTAACCCGGGGCTCACCCCCAGAAGCGTAGGATATAGCACACCTATTTGGCCTCAAAATGCCCTGTTTGCGCCGTTTCACATGTTTGACCAATCAAATGGCTTGGCCAACACAAACGGGCAACACTAGGATGCTCCCTAGCCTTCCTAGCATGTCCAGGTTGATTTTTGGCCCATGAAACCCACCCTCGGACCCTATTCCCACTCGCAAAACCGTGGGCTATAGCACACCGATTTAGCCCCAAAATGCCCTGTTCGCGCCGTTTTGCATGTTTGACAAACTAAATGGCCCCTCCTATATAAAAAAGCTATGCTAGGATGCTCCCTAGCCTCCCTGGCATACCCAGGTCGATTTTTGTCCCAGGGATCCCCCGAACCCTAGGCCCACCCCTGGAACCGTGGGCAATAGCACACTGATTTTGACCTAAAATACCTTGTTGGCGTTGTTTCCCTGTTTGAACAACCAAATGGCCCCATCCACACAAATGGGCAACACTAGGATGCTCCCCAGCCTCCTTGGCACACCCAAGTCAATTTTCAGCCTATGGAACCCCCGAACCCCGGGCCCACCCCAAAATCGTAGGCTATAGCACACTGATTTGGCCCCAAAATGCCCTGTTCGCATCGTTTTGCCTGTTTTATCAACCAAATGGCATCTCCCACATAAACAGGAAACACTAGGATGCTTTCAAGCCTCTTTGGCATGCCCAAGTCAGTTTTCGTCCCATGGAACCCCAAACCAAGGGCCCACCCCCGGAATCGTAGGCTATAACACATCGATTTGGCCCCAAAATATCCCGTTCACTTCGTTTCGACCATTTGACAAATGAAATAGCCCCTCCCACACAAACGGGCAAAACTAGGATCCTCCCCAGCCTCCCAAGCACACCCAGGTTAATTGTCTGCACACGAAAACCCCTAAACCCAGGCCCACCCCCAAAACTGTGGGCTATTGCACACCTATTTGGCCCCAAAATGCCCCGTTCGTGCCGCTCCACTCGTTTTACTAACCAAATGGCCCCACCCATTCAAATTGGAAACACTAAAATGCTTCCCAACCTCCCTGTCATGCCCAGGTCAATTCTTCGACCATGGTACACCTGGATCCCGGGCCCACACATGGAACCGTAGGCTAAAGTATACTAATTTAGCCCCAAAATGCCTCGTTCATGCCATTTCTCCCGTTTGACAAACTAAATGGCCCCTTAAATATAAACAGGAAACCTTAGGATGCTCCCTACCCTTACTGGCTCGCCCTAGTCAATTTTTGTCCCCCAACACCCCTAAACCTCGGGCCTACTCCCAGAACCGTGGGCTATTATAGCATACCAATTTGGCCTCAAAATGCTCCGTTTGTGCCGTTTTGCCTGTTTGACAAACCAAATAGACCCTTCCGCATAAATGGGAGACATTAAGATGCTATCCAACCTCCCTAGCATGCCCAGGTCTATTTTTGGCCCACGGCTCCCCCTGACCCTAGGCCCACCCCCGGAACAGTGGGCAATAGCACACCGATTTGGCCCAAAAATACTCCGTTCGTGCCGTTTTGCCCGTTTGACCAACCAAATGGCTCTGCCCAGTCAAAAGGGTAACACTAGCACACTCCCCAGCCACCTTGTCACGCCCAAGTCAATTTTAGGACCATGGTACCTTTGAAAATCAGGTCCAACCCAAAATCCATGGGCTATAGCTCACCGATTTAGCCCTAAAATACCCTGTTAATGCCATTTCGCCCGTTAGACCAACCAAATGGACCCTTCCACTTAAACGGGCAATACTAAGATGCTCCCTAGCCTCCATGGCATGTCCAGGATAATTTTCGGCCTACGGTACCCTGTACCCCAGGCCCACCCCCAGAATCATGGGCTATAGCACACCGATTTGGCCCCAAAATGCCCTGTTTGCACCATTTCGCCTGTTTGACCAACCAAATGTCCTCGCCAACATAAGCAGGCAACACTAGAATGCTCCCAAGCCTCTCTGGCATATCCAGGTCAATTTTCAGTCCACAGTACCCCCGGACACACCCCCAAAACCGTGGGCTATAACACACCGATTTGGCCTCAAAACGTCTTGTTGGCGTCGTTTTGCCCTTTTAACTAACCAAATGGCCTCTCCCACACAAACGGGAAACTCTAGGATTCTCCCCAGCCTCCCTGGAATGCCCAGGTTGATTTTTGTCCCACGGTAGCCCCGGACTCCAGGACCATCACCAAAACCAAGGGCTATTGCACACCGATTTGGCCTCGAAATTTCCCTTTCATGCCCTTTTACCAACCAAATGGCCCCACCCACACAAACGGGAAATTATAAGATGCTACCTAGTCTCTTTGGAAAGTCTAGATTGATTATCGACCCATGGTACCCCCCGAACCCTGGCTCACCCCAGAATCGTGGGCTATAACATACCGATTTCGACCCAAAA
This sequence comes from Capsicum annuum, assembly GCF_002878395.1. NCBI lineage: Eukaryota > Viridiplantae > Streptophyta > Magnoliopsida > Solanales > Solanaceae > Capsicum > Capsicum annuum. Next base: position 7,166,996 of record NC_061114.1, on the reverse strand, counting down.
TGCTTTTGTTTTTGCCGTTTTACCCGTTTAACCAGCCAAATGACCCCGCCCACACAAATGGAAAACACTAGAATGCTCCGCCATCTCCCTGGAACGCTCATATTGATTTTTGGCCCATAGCACCCCCGGACCCCTAGCTCACCCCCAGAATTGTGGGCAATAGCACACAGATTTGGCCCCAAAATACCCCTTTCATGCTGTTTCACCCGTTTGATCAACCACAGGCTCGCCCATACAAATGGGTAACACTAGGATGCTCCCCAGTCTCCCTATCATGCCCAGGTCAATTCTCGGCCCATGACACACCCAGACCCTGGGCCCACACTTGTAATCATAGGCTAAAGCACATCGATTTAGCCCCAAAATGCCTCGTTCATGCCGTTTTGCCCGTTTGACCAACCAAATGGCCTTGCCAACACAAACAGGTAACACTAGGATGCTCCCCAGTCTCTCTGGAATGCGCAAGTCAATTTTTGGCCCACGACACCCCAGACCGTGGGCCCACCCCTAGAACCGTAGGCTGTACCATACCGATTTAGCCCTAAAATGCCTCGTTCATGCCGTTTCACCCATTTAACCAACCAAATAGCCCTACCTACACAAATAGGAAACATTAGGATGATCCCTAAACTCCCCAGCATGCCCAGGTCGATTTTTGGCAAACAGTACCCTTGAAACTAGGGCTCACCCCCGGCATCTGTGCTATAGCACACCGATTTGGAAAAATTTGCCCTGTTCACACCGTTTTGCCTATTTGACTAACAAAATATCCCCGTCCACACAAACAGGCAACACTAGGACACTCCCTAACCTCCCTGGAATGCCCAGGTCAATTTTTGGCCCATGGCACCCCCGAACCCGGAGCCCACGCCTAGAACCATGGGCTACCCAAAATGCCCTATTCGTGCTGTTTTGGATATTTGACTAACCAAATGGCATATCCCACATAAACGGTCAACACTAAGACATTACCCAGCCTCCCTGGCATGCCCAGGTCAATTTTTGGCCCACGGCTCCCCCAGAACCTAGGCCCACCCCTTGAATCATGGGCAGTAGCACACCAAATTAGCCCCAAAATGCCCTGTTCGTGCCATTTTACTCGTTTAACCAACCAAATGGCTCTGCCCACTCAAAAGGGTAATACTAGAATGCTCTGTAGCCTCCTTGGCACACCCAAGTTGATTTTTGGCCCATGGCACCTCCGAACCTCAGGCCTACCCCCAAAACTGTGGGCTTATAGCACACTGATTTAGCCCTAAAATACCCTTTTCGCGCTATTTTGCCCGTTAGACCAACCAAATGGCCTCGCCCACATAAATGAGCAACACTAGGATGCTTCGTGTCCTCCATGGCATGCCTTAGTCGATTTTTGGCCTATGTCACCCTCGTACCCCAGGCCCACCTCGGAATCGTGGGCTATAGCACACTAATTTGGCCCCAAAATACCCTGTTCTCACCGTTTTGACCTTTTGATCAACCAAATGCCCCCACCTACATAAATAGGCAACACTAGAAGGCTCCCAAGCTTTTCAGGCATGTCCAGATCGATTTTTGGTCAACGGCACCCCCGCACCTCAGGCCTAACCCCAAAATCATGGGCTATAGCACACTGATTTAGCCTCAAAATGCCCCATTCATGTTGTTTCGCCCATTTGACCAACCAAATAGCCCCGCCCACACAAATGGGAAACACTAGGACGCTCCCCAGCCTCCCTGGCATGCCCAGGTTGATTTTTGTCCCACGACACCCCCGAACCCCGGGCCAACTCCCAAAATCGAGGGCTATTTGATATTAGTTGTATTTATATGCCTAAGCACCATAATTTATCCATATTTTAGCTATATTTAGAGAAATAAACTCCTAGTTTCTTATGTTTTTACTCTACTTTTATGTAATTGAGCTAATCGATGTGATTAGCATAATTTTAGGTATTAATGAGGTAGATGAAGACACTATGGGACTATGGAATGCGGATGACATATGACATAAGAGAGAGTAGCACTCTGGACCAAATGTGGTGCCTAGAAACTATGTCCAAGACTAGTTTGTCATTTATAATTAGTTCAGGGACTTAGAAGGGAATTATGAGAGAAAAGATTATTAAAAGGCTTAATGCTAAATTTTTACTCATTATTGAATTATTCTGTAGTATTCTAAGAAGGGAAAAGCGGCTTAGGGTGGAGAGAGAAAAATGTTTCTCTTTTGTTTCACTATTTGCACACTAAGATCGTCTTCTAGTTTTTGGTATGATGAATATATTTGTGATGCTTTTCATTTATTCATGAGTAGCTAAGTTTATTAGTTAGGGTCATGGAAGCCTTGTAGCATACAATCTATCACTTTGGGTTTTGAATTCATTATGCATTGATTTGTTTAAATCATACTCTCTTCGCTTATCTTGAATTCTCATGGTTGCAAACATAGAGGATATGCCTTAAAACGCAACTTGTTCGAAAGAAAGGTTGATGTTTGGAAAAGAGAGTAGTGACAAGAAAATAGTATTACCAACCCCTATTTTATAAGTTAATGCCTTAGCAGGATTAACTACTTGAAGATTTCGTATTGTTTTTGGTAAACACTTTTGATTCAAGAGAACTAAAGTGAATTAGTCCTTGATGGTTGAGAAACACTAGGATTATGTTATTAAATACAATATACTTCTCTGTAAGCACGATGCATGTATGAATTCGTAAAGCCCATAGTTAGAAGTATTAAAAACTACAAGGTAAACATAACCCTAGCTTGCAATTTCTCTGAATTTGAATACTACTACACGTATTTCATCTTGTTAAACTGAAACCATTAATTTGTTAACTAAATCAAATCCCCCTATTTATTTTACGAAAACAAATGATTGAAACTCAACTAATCTGCATATAATTTAATTAACACCATATTCCTATGGAATTTGACCCTAACCTAGTTGGGTTATATATTTGACAACGACCGCTTACTCTCTCATAAGTGAGGTGTAATTTCAGCGTTATCACTATTGCACACCGATTTGGCCCCAAAATGCCCTGTTCGTGCCCTTTTACCAACCAAAAGGCCCCACCCACTCAAACGGGAAATACTAGGATACTTCCCAGCTACCCTGGCATGCCCAAATCAAGTTTTGGCCCACGACACCACCGAGCCCATAGTTGACCCCTGGAACCGTGGGCTATAGAACACCGATTTGGCCCCCAAATGTCCCGTTCGTGCCGTTTCACCCGTTTGACCAACCACATGGCCCCATCCACACAAACGGGAAATACTAAGATGCTCCTCAGCTTCTTTGTCATGCCCAGGTTAATTTTTGGATCACGGCACCCCCGAACCCCAGGGCCACCCCCTAGAACTATAGCTATAGCACACCGTTTTAGCCCTAAAATTCCCTGTTCGTGCCATTTTGCCTGTTTGACCAACCAAATGGCGCCTCCCATACACACGGGAAATAATAGGATGCTCCCTATCCTCCCCAGCATGCCCAGGTTAATTTTTGACCCACGGCACCCCCAAACCTCCAGTTCACCCCCGGAACCGTGGGCTATAGAACACCGATGTTGCCTTACATAGCCCCGTTTGTGCTATTTCTCCCATTTGACAAACAAAATATCCCCGTCCACACAAACAAGCAACACTAAGATTCTCCCCAACCTCCCTAGAATACCCAGTTACCTTTTGGCTCATGACACACTGGACCCCGTGCCCACTCCCGAAATCGTTAACTAGCACATTAATTTGATCCCAAAATGCCCTATTCACGCCTTTTACCCCATTTTACCACCTAATTAGCCCCTCCCACACAACGGGCAACACTAGGATGATCCCCAGCCTCTATGGTACACCCAGGTTAATTTTTTGCCTACGGCACCCCCAGACACTAGGCCCACCCCTAGAACCGTGGGCTATAGCACACTGATTTGGCTCCAAAATGCCCTGTTCATACCGTTTCGCCCGTTTGACCAGCCAAACATCCCCGCCCATATAAACGGGCAACACTAGGACGCTCCCTAGCCACCCTAATACACCCAAGTCAATTTTCATCCAATGACACCCCCGAACCCCGAGCCCACATCCAAAACTGTGCGATATAGCACACCGATTTGTCCCCAAAATACCCCGTTGGTGCCGTTTCACCTGTTTGACCAACCAAATGGCCCCGCCTATGCAAATAGGCAGTACTAGGATGCTCCTCAACCTCCTGATCATGCCCAGGACAATTTTTAGGCCACGACACCCCCAGACTCCGGGCCTACCCCAGAACCGTGGGCTATAGCAATTCGATTTGGCCCCAAAATGCCATGTTCTCGCCATTTCGCCTGTTTGACCAACCAAATGGATCCACACACACAAACGGGCAATACTTGGAGGCTTCTCAGCCTCCCTGGCACACCCAAGTTGATTTTCGGCCAACAGCACCCGCGAACCTCGGGCCCATCCCCGGAACTGTGGGCTATAGCACACCAATTTGGTCCCAAAATTCCCCATTCGCACCGTTCTATCTGTTTGACCAACCAAATAGACCCGCACATATAAAAGGGCAACACTAAGATGCTCCCCAGCCTCCTCGGCATGCCCAGGTCAATTTTTGACCCACAGCAACCCCGAGCCCCGGGCTCACCCTTGGAATCATGGTCTATCGCATTTTAATTTGGTAACAAAATGCCCCGCTCTCACTATTTCGCCTGTTTGACCAACCAAATGGCCCCACCCACGCAGACCGGAAATACTAGAACTCTCTCCAGCCTCCCTGGCATGCCCAGGTTAATTTTTGGCCCACAGAACCCCCAGACCCCGGGCCCACCCTCGGAACCATAGGATATAGCACACCGATTTAGCCCTAAAATACCCTGTTCACCCCATTTCGCCCATTAGACCAACCAAATGGCTCCACCCATATAAATGGGAAACATTAGGATACTTCCTAGCCTTCATAGCACACCCCGGTCGATTTTTAGCCTACGGAACCCCCGTACCCTAAGCCCACCCCCGAAATCTTGGGTTATAGCACACTGATTTGGCCCTAAAATGCCTTGTTCGTACCATTTCACCTGTTTGACCAACCAAATGGCCCTGCCCATATAAATAAGCAATACTAGAATGCTCCCAAGCCTCTCTGGCACATCTAGGTCAATTTTTGGTCAACGACACCCCAGACCTCGGGCATGCCCAGGTTTATTTTTGTTCCACTACATCTTCAAACCTCGGGATCACCCCCAGAACAATGGGCTATAGCACACCAATTAGCTCCAAAATACCCCGCTCGCACTATTTCACCTATTTGACAAACCAAATGGCCCTGCCCACACAAACGAGCAGTAGTAGGATGCTCTCTAGCCTCTCTGGCATGCTCAGGTCGATTTTTGGCCCATGACACTGATGTGTGAGCTGATGCTAACACATTTGAAGCTTTTAACTCTGAATAATTACGAGCTCTTAAGCAAATTTTGTTATTTTTGATTGCTTTTAATGTGTTAATGCAGATAGAATTAATCAAGGAGGAAACCAAAGGAAAGAAGAATAAATCAGCTTAAATCTAGTGTAAATAAGCTGAAGTATAGATGACGTCAATTCTTAAGTGCCGTCATACATAGGACAGGATGTCAAAGTTGCCGTCAAGCTTAGACAGAATCTGAGAAACTAAGATGAAATATGATGACATTTAGAATGGGACATCAAATATGTGACATGGTATCAAAATCACCATCAACCAGAAGTAGAGAATACTGATTTCCAGTGAAGTTGTGATGGCAGTTGTCACACGTCGTCAAGAATTTTGACACGCTATCATATTTGTCGTCTGAAGAGTCAGAAGACAACAATTCACTGGAACCTTTGACGACATCTCGCACACGTTCTTAGACATCTGACATATCATCAAGATCATCATCGTCCAATCCGAAGAGAAAACTAAAACTTTAATTTTATTTCTTTATTTAGGGTTGACTATTTAAAGACTTGTTTTAGGGTTTTTTTTAGGGATGGATCATTAATTATCAGAGAAGATCTTCTGAAGAGAAGCACGTAACATTGCCTCATCTTTACCATAAAATATTTTTCTTGTTTCTTTAAAAAAACACTTATCAACTATTTTTGGGTTTCTATCTCGTGAGTAAATTAAAGAAACTACTTGTTGTTTGTCATCCATTCATAATTTTAACCTTATTATGATGAATTCAACTTGTTATTTTGTTCATTAAGTCATGAGTGGCTAATTCCACTAGCTGGAGTTATGGGATACATGGATTAGGGTCTGATAGGTTACTAGGCATTTAACAGATTCAAAGAGTAGTAGGACATCTTAAAATCTGTTGTTTTGACTAAAATCTATTGGTTCCAAACATTAGATTATGCCTTAGGTTGTATTTGCTTCTAACGAAAAAATAGACTAAAGGACGTGAATTATCAACAGGGACTCGAAAGCTACTAACTTTTTGTTTAATGATTGATGATGTAACTGGATTAGTCTACCTGAGATAACATCCTATTGGAAATAGATAAGTTATCTAAGTTTGAGAGAATTAGATAATAAATTTTCTGGTGAGGTCGAGAGATAAGTCAAACAGTATCATAGTCAGGGATATTTTCTGTCGTTTCTACATACTCCAAGAATCCCAAGTATTACCTAGTATTTGTTAACTCCCAATACCCATGGTGAACATAACTCTAGTTTCTCATTTATATTGATTACAACACTAAAATATTGAAAGTGATAATTGACTCTCTATGAAATTTAAACCCCCATCTTCAGAAACAGTAAACTACCAGTAAAGTATTTCTTAAACAAATTAAAGTTCACACCTTATTCCTTGTGGGATTCGAACCTAACCTAGTCGGGTTTTATATTGACAATGATTGCTTACACCCATTCAAGAGCGTAATTTGAGTGCTATCAAAAATGGAAACATTGCTGGGGAATACGGTTGTAGGCTAAAAGTTTGTACGCAAAAATTTGCTGATAGTTAAGTTTCGTTGATTTACATTTATTTTTTGTTTTTGTTTATTGTAGGTACGGTGTTGTTTATGCCAAAAACAAGAAGTTTCGGAGAACCACTATTACTAATCAATCTGGAACCTCAACTGATAGGAAGAATGGAGGAACAACAGGAAGCAGAAAGACTAGATCTATGGCCAGGGCTGAGGTGAATGTGCAAAATTTGGATCAACAAGAACGTCACCAGAACCCTAATGATGAAGACTTAGGTGATGAGGAATTGTTGAATCCTCAAAACCCAAGGCGAGTTGAGCAAGTTGCTGCACCAGTGTAGTGAAACATCAACAAAAATAGTCTAGTTTGAGAAAGATATGGGCAACAACCTATGCAATATGAGGCTGATGAAGATGATGAAGGAATGGACGGAGCTGGTGCAACGGGTTCTATCATTCCTCCACCATTGGCACTAGGTGCAAAATTCAGCATAACAAGTACCATGATCCAACTCCTGAATCTGAAAGGGTTATTTGGAGGTTTGCCTGGTGATGATCCTAACATACATCTGGTAAACTTCATCACCATTTTCAAGTCCTTTGACAATCCAAGAGTGAGCCAGAATATGATCAGGTTGAGATTGTTTTCTTTTTCTCTATTTGGGGAGGCAACAATGTCGTTGAATAAGTTAGAGCCCGATTCTATAACCAACTGGAGAAAGTTGAAAGATGCATTCCTAGAATGGTTCTTTCCACCCTCCATAAGGGTGCAGTTGAGAGACGAAATTAGCAACTTCAGATAGCTTCCTACTGAAGCACTACACAAAACCTAGGAAAAATTTAAGAAGAAACTTGCACAATGCCCGAACCACAATATGATGGACCTGCACTTGATAGAGACTTTGTATAGAGATTTCAACTCTGTGATGAAGCCTATTGTTGACAACACTGCAGGTGGTTCGTTCATTGACCTCTCTTTTCTAGATGCTTCTGACATGCTGAATAGAATGACCAAGTAGAGTCGGGATTGGCACACTAGGGATTCTTTAGTGGCTAGCTAGACTATTACTGATGGTATTAATACAAAACAACGTAGAAGATATGAGGAACGATATCAGGACATGACCCATTTGAAGATGCAGATGAACTTGCTGGACAAGCACTTTCTATCCTACAAGACTGAAATGGTTAAGGATGTGGAATATTAGGGAACTGTGTCTACCGGTGCTGATGTTGAGGCAAATTATGTAAGTAATTAGGGGGTTTCTGAGGAAATAGCCAAGGGAACCAAGGTCGGACTTTCTATGACAAGCCTGATTATAAAGATAGAGAGTAGGGACATTGGAGAAAAAATAATGGTAGGAGTGGTTTGTATATTCCTCCTAGAAGTTGGGATGCTACGATGACTAGTTCTGGCAAGATGTCCATGAAGGGCATGATAGAAAAGCTGTTAAAGGGATTTGAAGCTACCAACTCAGGGGTAACTACTATGAAAAGCGAATTTTCTACCCTCAGTCAGTTTGTTAGCTCACACTCTGCTTCTATTAAGAAGTATGATCAATAGATGAGCCAACTTTTAGCTACTCTGAACCAGAGAAAATCTAGTACTTTACCTAGCGATACGGTTCAAAACCATAGACTGATGGCTCTTGTTTGGCGATTACCACTTAGAACTTAAAGATTTTATCTGGACCTTTTATGGGAAAAGCTATGGAGAAGGAGGTAAGTGTTGATGAGTCAGAAGGAAGCAATCCAGTGGAGTTTGAGAAGTAGGATGGCTTTGTTGATATTTTGGAGAAAGAAAACGAAAAGAAAGGGGAAGTGGTATTGGAAAAAATTCCAAGACCACCACCTCCATTTCCTCAGAGATTGAAGAAGAAAGTAGATAACAAAAAATTTAGAAAATTCATGGCAATAATGAAACAACAGACGGTGAATGTGCCATTGATGGAGGCACTTGAGCAAATGCCGAACTATGCTAAATTTATGAAGAAACTGTTAACAAAGAAGCGTAAGGTAATTTGTGAGCCGGTGCCAGTGTAGTGTTGTTTCTTCACAATCCTTAGTATAGAAAAAGCTTGACCCTGGAGCATTTACCATACCGTGTACAGTTGGGTCCATAAAGTTTACCAAAGCTTTATGTGACTTAGGAGAAAGTATTAATCTGATGCCACTTGATATCTACATGAATTTTGGATTGGGGGAACCTACCCCCATAATGATGCGTCTTGTGATGGCAGACAGATCGGTGAAACGACCAGTTGGTATATTGTATGATGTGCCGGTAAAGGTGAATGACTTTATTCTGCCTGCAGATTTTGTGATATTGGATTGTGATGTTGATTTTGAGGTACACATCATTTTGGGTTGACCACTATTAGCCACGGGAAAAGTATTGGTTGATATGAAGCTCAATGAGCTAAAGTTTAGATATGGAAAAAGGAAGGCCAGATTCAAAATGCACCCTCCTATGAAGCAGTAGGAGGAGATGAATATCTTCACGATTGTGGATGTATACCAGGAAAATTGTAATGAGGTATCGATATGGTATCTTGACGAATTCTTAGTAGTCACGATAATCAATTCATGCCACAACGTTAAATCAGGCATTGTTTGGGAGGCAACCCAATGTTTTAATTTTATTCCACTTGTGTCTTTAATTTTTGTAGCTAAGAATTGTACAAAGGAGGTGAACTGGTTTCAATCAGCTTGAAAAGGTTGACATCAATTTTGATGGGCTGTCACAAGTATGGCAAGCCATGAGAAATAGCATCAAAATAATCAAGTCAAAGGCTTATTCTGTTAAGGATGATGACAAATTTTAAAGCATTGTCCGGTACCTGATGCACCGTCAAAAATGCCATCAAATGAGTTAAGCCCAGCTTAAAAATTTTGGGCTAACCCAGCCCAACAACAGTTGTTCACATTCCCGCATACTTCAGATATTTCTCTTCTAGTTTTGGTTTTCTTTCCTTAGAGAGTTATTTCCCTTCCTTTTTAAAAAATAATCCCTTCTAAGGCAAAATTTTAAGATTTTCCTTGTTGAAGCGTGAGAGTAAGTCAAGAAATATTCTTCCTCTCTCATCTCATTCTTCTCTCACTCACAAGTCTAGGTTCCCAAAGTACATCAGCTAAGTGTCGACATCTAGGTATGAGAAAAACTTCAACTTCATCTTTCTTTGGATCAATTGTGAACTACAAGAAACCTTGGTTTCAAAGGAGTGAGCTGAACCCATTAATATGCTTCAAGCCCCTTCAAAAACTAGGGTTTGTTGGTGTATGCGGTATAATTTCATGGAAATCTCAGTAAAGAACATGACCTAAGTTGAAATTGAGAATAATGGTATAAGAAAAATCAAGTAAAAAGAAGTTAGAAAGTATAATGTTATTTGATGACAATTTTCACGGCCTTGCACCTGTGTGACGGCCATTAAAAAATGCCGTCAAAAGCTGAGAAATTTTGTAGAATTTGGATAAGGTTGATGATGCTATTGAAGCGTTGTCACACCTGTGACGGCAAATCAGAAAGGTCGTCAAACCTGGGAACTGAAAACAATGATGATGTTAAACTAAGGTGATCCTTCTTCTTCTCTTGTTTGATTATAAACACAAATTGAGGATTTATATGTTGCTGCAGAACTAATAATGGCACCCAAGAAGAAGAATCCAACCACACCAAAGAAAGCGGCTAAAGAGAATGTACCTTAACAGCATGTCAACGAGGACTTTAATTATGAAGATGATGAACCCGTTCTCAGATGGACTAGAAAGAGGGCTGATCTAAAGACACCACCTCTACCTAAACCTATTAAGGTGGATGATACTGGTGATACTGAGGTAATAACCTTATATGAGCAAGCATCGGAGGAACAAGGATCAGAACACACTGAACAGGAGTCTGAGGGCACTGAACAAGAAGTTGAAACTAAAGACTCTGAAAGGCCTGCAACTGAAAAAACTGAGTTTGAATCACCATCATCGGAGAAGCAAGGTGATGAGGATTCTCCAGTATGGGAAACTTTGGTGAAATGCCAAAAACCGAGGTTAGTAAAAATGTGAGATGGCAAATCCCTGGGGCTGAAATGATCTTCTTGGACAACCTTCACAAAACAGATCGACAAAGTGCCAGAAGGCCAATTCTAGAGGAGAAGAAAATCATCACTACAGGGTTTATCAGATACCCTGAGGTGATGCAAAAACTCAAGGAGTATGGCTTAGAGTGGACTACCAGGGGAAGCGCTGTTTACTGTCTTTCATTAGTCTGGGAGTTCTATCCGAACTACTAAGCTATGATGGAAAATATGTGCAAAGAAAGAGATAGAACTTTAGATAAGCTTCTGTTGACCAAAGTTCCAGTACGTGGAGTGAGAGTGGATATTTTAGATGCCACCATAAATAGGTTTCTTCATGGGCCATCCTTTGTCCCTCGAGGTACTTCACCTACCTTCTATGCTCGGTTGAAATATCGATAAAACTAGCGCAAATGGCTAGCAACTCTCATAGTAGATGGGGAACCAGAGTGGCTAAATAATCTGGCAGAAAAGATTACCAAAGCGTCTCTAAATTCAGAGGCCAGATTTTAGTGGGGTTTAGTACGGATTCATCTGATACCCACCGAGGGAGATAACATATTAGGGGATGATCGAGCAATATTGGTTGCAAGCTTGAAAGACAGAACTCCCTTGGATTTCGGAGAAATGATAGCGGAAGAGATCAAGATTTGGCTCGCAAGACCCGATGCTACATATCCATTCCCATTTCTGATTACTAGGTTGTGTAAAGAAGCTAATGTATCTAAGATTTTAGGTATTGATGATGAGATACATGCCAAGAAAACTCACAACCTTGTCAGCAAAAATAAAATTCAGTTGGGCTTACGACTTGATCGAGATGCATTTGGTGTAGCAGATCCTCCAGTCACTGAGACTGTGTCAGCACAAGATGTCGCGGTGCAAATCTCCGCTCATTGCCTCAAAGTGATCCGACTACTTCAATCCACCTGACAGCAATAGGTTCGGCATTTCAGCCAATTGATATCCGGAAGGTGGCTAGGCAAGCAAATTGGTATGAGGTAAAACTACAGGCCTTTGTCAAATAGTTTTCTACCGCTGTGGACAAAAAAATCAAAGTTGTACTCGAACCTTTCATGACTTTTCCTGAGCGGGTGGTAAACCTAGAGAATAGATTCGATGCTCGGGCAGGAGAGATAATAGGTGCTGATCTTGCCACTTTCAGGGTTGTGTTGGATAAGGTAAAAGCTGAGGTTAGGATGATGTAGCAGCACCAAATCATAGTGCCAACAACTTCATCTATGCATGATGTAGAGGAAGAAATTTCTATACTCGATATCACTGTAGATTCCCCGAAGAAAAAAAAGAAAAGAAAGGAAAGAACAAGAAAGATGAGCCGGATAGTGAAGAAGAGAGAAAATCTAAAAATAAAGGAAAGAAGAAATCAAAGAAGGAAGATTTGAAAAGGGCAATATTGGAGTCCCTGTCTAACACAGAAAAATAGGAAGCAACCATCAGAGCTAGGTTTGTAGGTGTTTCATCGAGCCAGGCTCCAGCCACTGCAAAGGCAGATGCTACAAGTGGGGAGAAGACAGTAGATGATGCTGTAGCAGGGTCGGAGACCCAGGATCCACAGGCTTGACTAACTTCAGGTATATCCTAACCCTTAGTGCATTTTATTTTTTATTTTAAGTTGAGGGTATAGGGAAACTATTGTTGTAACATATTCTGTAAATAATTAGGAATATTATAAGTACTTGAGGTAGTTAGCTTGTTTTGTAATTTTTGAGTACCTCTCCAGTGGTCTAACCTGTCATGAATTGTGTGACTTGCATCTAGTGTTACCACTGTGTATCTGTTTATGGCATTAGTGTGGAGAATAAATAACCTGTAGAAAACAAATGCATGAAACAGATGAGTAGTAATATGCTATATACTTGTGTGCTATGTTCGTGTAAGGTCTTACCCAGTTCCCATTGTGTGTTGAATCTAGAACTTGCCCAGTTAGTCGTACCATAGTCATAGGATAGGCATTAGGAAAGGATCATAGGTCGTTTTGCATGTTAACCCATTTTAGCTTAAATGACCGTCCAAATGTAAATAATATCCCTTGATTCCTTTTTGCGCCTAAATAGCCTAGTTCTTTCTTATACACCTTTCACCTTCCCATTACATTACAATGAACCTGTTTTGGCCCTGGTCCTCCTTGGACACTATGCACCTCAACTTAGAACTTAGGCAAATAACCTAAGTTAAGGGTGGCTACTATAAGGGTGCGTGATGCATTATGAGTATGAAGAGAGGTAAAAGAAGGAAAATGAACAACAAGTTGGGTGTAGTGAAAAATAAAAAAGAAAACTGAAAAAGTTAATCTAATGCTTGAACAGACAGCACCCATCTTTAGAATGCTTGACAAATAAAAGAGGGAAGCAAAGAAGGTCAAAAGTTGAAACCCCATGAGTTAATGTAGTGCCAAGGAGGTGTAATCACTATGAAATACCCATGAATATTATACCATCCCTGAGCCTACATTACAAGCTTAAGAAAAGCCCAATAGTAATCCTAACTGACTTATCTGAAGACTTAGATACTTACTATAAGGGCAAGCCTATGGCATTTGATGCGCAATATTGGAACTTCATTCTAAGAGTGAGTCTTACGTTCATCCCTATGTCTATACATGTGAATCTGAGTGAGAAAGGGATTTATTTGTTGTGAGGGCACACCAGGTATATTGCTATTAACTGCTTTATTCGGATAATGTAATTTGGGTATGTGCTAGGCTGTTATTGCTGAGATTTTTGCCATATCTAGAGACATGCGAGTTACATGGGTATTTTCAAATATTAGACACAATTGATTTTACTTTGATTGATCTTGGAGATGGTGCATGTATTCTGACCTGATGAGAGTATTTAGCTGCCGAATTGTACTTTGTATACTCCTAGTTATGTTTGGGTTGCTTGAGGACAAGAAATTGTTTAAGTTGAAGGTGTTGATGTGTGAGCCGATGCTAACATATTTGAACCTTTTAACTCTAAATAATTGTGAGGTCTTAAGCAACTTTTGTTATTTTTGATTGCTTTTAATGTGTTAATGCAGGTACAAGTGAACGGGGAGGAAACCAAAGGAAAGAAGAATAAAACAGCTGAAATCTGGTGTAAATAAGTTGAAGTATAGCTGACGTCAATTCTGAAGCACCGTCATACATGGGACAGGCTGTCAAAGTTTTCATCAAGCTTAGACAAAACCTGAGAAACTGAGATGAAATGTGACGACGTTTAGGACGGGCTGTCAAATATGTGATATGGCTTCAAAATCGCCGTCAACCAGAAGCAGAGAATACTGATTTCCAGTGATGTTGTGACGGCAGTTGTCACGTGCCATCAAGAATTTTGAAACACCGTCAGGTTTTCTGTCTGAAGAGTCAATCGATAACAATTCACTGGAACCTTTGATGATATCTCGCACATGTCGTCAGACATCTGACATGCCGTCAAGATCGTCGTCGTCCAATCCGAAGAGAAAACTGAAAGGGTTGACTATTTAAAGACTTTTTTTAGGGTTTATTTTAGGGATGGATCATTAATTATCAGAGAAGATCTTTTAAAGAGAAACATGTAACATTGCTTCATCTTTACCATCAAATATTTCTCTTGTTTCTTTCAAAAAGCACTTATCAACTATTTTTGGGTATCTATCTCGTGAGTAAATTGAAGAAACTACTTCTTGTTTTTCATCCATTTGTAAGTTTATCCTTATTATTATGAATTCAACTTGTTATTTCGTTTATCAAATCATGAGCGGCTAATTCAATTAGCCGGAGTTATGGGATCCATGGATTAGGGTTTGATAGGTTACTAGTCATTTAACGAATTCAAAGAGTAGTAGGACGTCTTGAAATTCTGTTATTTTGACTGAAATCTATTGGTTGAAAATATTAGATTATGCCTTAGGTTTTATTTTCTTCTAACGGCGAAATAGACTAGAGGACCTGAATTATCAACAGGGACTCGGAAGCTACCAACCTTCTGTTTAATGATTGATGTCGTAACTGGATTAATCTACCTGAAATAACATCCTATTAGAAATAGATAAGTTATCTAAGTTTGAGAAAATTAGATAATAAATTGTCTGGTGTAGTCGACAGATAAGTCAGACAATATCATATTCAGGGATATTCTATTGTTTCAACTTACTCCAAGAATCCCAAACATTACCTAGTATTTGTTAACTCCTAATACCCATGGTGAACATAACTCTGGTTTCTCATTTATATTGATTACAACACTAAAATATTGAAAGTAAAAATTGACTCTCTGTGAAACTTAAACCCCCATCTTCGGAAATAGTAAACTACCAGTAAATTATTTCGTAAATAAATTAAAGTTCACACCTTATTCCTTGTGGGTTCGACCCCAACCTAGTTGGGTTGTATATTGACAACTATAGCTTACCTCCTTTCAAGAGTGTAATTTGAACATTATCAGGCACCCCGAACCCCGATCCCACCCTTGTAATCATGGGCTATAGCACACCATTTTACCCCAAAATGCCCCATTCGCACCATTTCACCCATTTGACCAACCAAATGACCCCTCCCATATAAAAGAGCAATACTAGGATACTCCCCAGCTTCCCTGGCATGCCAAGGTATATTTTTGAATGACGGCACTCCCGGACCCTGGGCCCACCACCGGAACGGTGGGCTATTGCACATTGATTTGGCCCCAAATAGCCCAGTTCACGCTGTTTCTCCCATTTGACCAACCAAATGGCCTCGCCCATGCAAACGGGCAATACTAGGACGCTCCCTATCCTCTTTGGTATACCCAAGATGATTTTCAGCCCACGGCACCCCGTACCTAGAGCCCACCCTAGGAACCGTGGGCTATAGCACAGCGATTTGGCTCCAAAATACCCTGTTCACGCTGTTTCACCCATTTGACCAACCAAATGGCACACTCTACACAAACGGGCAACACTGGGATGCTCTCCAACCTTCCTGGTATGCCCAGGTTGATTTTTGGCCCACGGCACCCCCGAACCCCGGGCCCACCCTCGAAATCGTGAGCTATAGCACATCAATTTTGCCTCAAAATACCCGATTCTCGCTGTTTCACCCGTTTGACCAACTAAATAGCCCTTCCCATACAAACGGGCAATACTAGGACACTCCCCAGCTTCTTTAGAATGCCCAGGTAGATTTTTGACCCACGACACCTCGGGACCCCGGGCCCACACCCAGAACGGTGGGCTATAGCACATTGATTTAGCCCCAAATTGCCCCGTTCGCTCTATTTCTCCCGTTAGACCAATCAAATGGCCCCACCCAAGAAAATAGAAAACTCTAGGATGCTCCCCATTCTCCTTGGCACGCCCAGGTCGATTTTCGGCCCACGACACCCCCGGACCCTAGGTCCACCCCAGGAACCGTGGGCTATAGCTCACCGATTTATCCTCAAAATACCTTATTATTATCGTTTCTCCCGTTTGACCAACCAAATGGCCCCGCCCACACAAATGGGCAACATTAGGACGCTCCCCAGCCTCCCTGGCATGCCAGATCGATTTTTGACTCACGGTACCCTTGGACCCCAGGCCCACTCCCGGAACCGTGGGCTATAGCACACTGATTTACCCCCAAATAGCCTCGTTCATGTCATTTCTCTCATTTGACTAACCAAATGTCCCCGTCCATACAAACGGGCAACACTAGGACATTTCCCAGCCTCCTTGGCACGCCCAAGTCGATTTTCAGCCCACGAAACCCCCGATCCCACCCCCGAAACCATGGATATAGCACACCAATTTGGCCCCAAATATCACACGATGCAATTTTCATCTTTTAATCGTTTACTTTTTATCACTTTTTTGGCTAAAGAATTAAAATTGCATACCAAATTGGGGAAAAGTGCCGATTGAGTGGGATAGAAGTAGTTTCTTAGAATATTGACTCGACAAAATTGTCCACATAGATCTCAAAAAAATGCATAGTTTAAAAAAAAAATCGACTCAAACAGATATTCGAGCGCAAAGTTATGAAGGTTTATAGTTTCACCATTTTACAATTACTTTTTTCTATCTCCTTTCACTTGCTATTTTTGATTGACTTTTTTGTCTATGATCTTTTGAAATTACAAATTATTAATAATAGGCTTAGTAAGAAGGTTCTGAATGGCACTTTCAATATTTAAAATTATATTTTAAAAAATAAAGTAGATAGAATAAGTTAAAATGTAAATTTAAAGAAGTGTTAAGGATAGATGATTAAGCATTAACTGTTAGTATTAGGGGATTTGTACAAATTAATTAGGTTATTATCCAAATGTACAAAAGTCTTACTTAGTAGATGCACATTTTTGTAAAGTGAGGTTTAAAAAATTGTTGTCTCTTGGCAAACTAAATTTATGTTTGGTCAAAAATATATTTGTTGCCTTGTTCCTCTTTAATTACATGAATTACTTCCTCCGTTCGCTTTTACTTCAACAACAACAACAAACTCAGTGTATTCCCATCAAGTGGGGTCTGGGGAGGGTAAAATGTACGCAGTCCATACCGCTACCTCCGAATAAGTAGAAAGGTTGTTTCCGATAAACCCCTCTCTCAAGATAAAGAATAATTAACAAGGTCATAGTAATACATGAAACATAATGGATGGCATAACCAAAATAAGAAATGAGAAATAATAAAAATAGAGATAAGAGAGACACGAAAATAAGCGCAATGAGAAAGTTAAAATAGGGAATAAGAAATAGGAAAGGACACCCCCTAGTAGTAACATACACTAGCGGCTCCTTCCAATGGACATAGTCCTAGGATTACTAACCCAGCTACACCAGAGCACCCTAACTACTAGTTACAACCCACACACGAACTAGTCTTCTACCTTTATCCGCGACCTCCACACTTTCTATCTAGGGTCATGTCCTCTGCATCAATCCCAAACGAATGCTAGACTAAATAAAAATGCTAACAACAAAAATGAAAAATTATTTACACAAATCCTCACTTATTTTTCGTTAAATAGCATATAGCTAGCATAATTACCATTAATTCATCATTAAATAAGATTAAAAATGGGATTTTATTGTTTTGACAAAACTTATCCGTTGCTAATTCGTGTTAAATTTGTATGATATTGAGGTTAGTTATATAAATTTATGCAAGATCTTTTTATTGATTAAAACTCTGCTATGGCTTTATGAATCAAATATACAAAAGCAAATAGGCTGTTTTTACATTGTACAAAAAGTATAAAATGAAAATTTTGTAAGAAAAAAAAAAGTGTAATGTGAATTAGTTGACTAGTAAATGAAATTCTTTGATTTTTAAAGAAAATTTTAAATGTAATCTTTCTTTCTATCATTATTTTCAATCAACTTAATTTTTTGTTTATTTGTGCTTTCTTTTCTATTTATTTTTTGCGGATTATTAACTTTTGTACAAATTATCACTCTCCATTTTTACTTTCTTCGTTCATTGTTATGTTATTTTAATTTATTTTTGAAGGGAGACTTATTCTAGAAATTATGGAATCATGGAATGCACAAATGATGTGAGTTTCTCAATGAAAACATTTATCCTAGTTAATTTTTTCGATTTTGTTTTCTATTTTTTATGTTCGTATAACTTTAGTTTTTTTTTTCTTACTCTAATTTACTACTCTTTTATGATATGTATTTTTTTCTCCTTTAATGTTCTCATTATTTTAGATTTGAATATTTTGTCTTAACCAAAGAAATTTATGTAAACCATGCTTTATCTTGGAACATATATTTTTACAAACATTTTTTTATGGGGTTTGATAACTTTCTTAAGTTATAAGAGTGGGGTAAAATATAAGTTTTGATTGAAACAAATAATATGATAAAATGAGAATAGAATAAAAGAAAATAATTTTTCAGTGAAGTTTTTTTAAAGGAAATGGTTGAGCTACATTTAAATGGATTAAATCATAGTATTGGTCAACAAATGTATTGGATTAAAACTTGTAAATGTTTGTGAGTAAGTGGATTTTTTATTCAGTCATATGTTTTTAACAGGCTCTCCTTTATAACAAATAAGAGATTTGAAAAAAGAATTATTTCATGTCTGTCTTATAAGGAGGTACTCTTTTTTTGACGTGCTTCATATAAATCAAGCAGTCAAAACTCAAAATTGTTCTTCATTTTTGTTTAGTATATTTTGTTCATATGAAAAGTGAACTTCAAATACTTTTAATTTCATTTATCATGATTATTAAATACTTAATATTAATAAAGTGGAAAAGATCATTTATTGAGGAACTTTTCATATTACTCCCTTTTTTAATTTGTTTTTTTTTAATCCATTTTCTTTAAAAAAATATTTCTTTATAAATTGCTTATTAATTTCAACTTTTTACATAACATGTTCACACAGAAAATTTAAGATTATTTTGGTACATCCTATTATTTTTAAATTATAAAATTTAAATTTCTTCTTTACTTTTTAAAACCTTGTGTCAAGTCAAAGTTCAACAAATAAATCAAAATGAAGGAAATAATTTTTAGTCAAAAATTGAAAGAGTAATATGAGTAACTCTTTTTTCCCAAATAATTTGACACATTTTCGTTTGGTAGAAATGCATGTATTAGCTTTGTGTATTACTAATATTTTATTGAATATATTTTTTCATCCTATGCATAACTAATTTAAGTGTTACTTATACACTTACATTAATATTAAGGTGTGTATTACTAATACGTGAAAATCCATGGTATTAGTAACACAATAGATTCTAATGCATACGACACCTGGCACATTACTCCAAGGATGTCCTAAAGTTTCCCCACCAAACTGTAGTACTACATTAGTATGATTAAGGACATAATTATCCCTCAAAATTCTTTCCACATTCTTTCCATCATATTTAAGATAATTCATGTCTAGAATGACTAAAGATGCATTGTAAACAAATGTTTTTTTAAAAAAAATTATGCAATCCATATTATTTTTAATAGATTAAATCAAATACTATATAAAAAAAATATAAATATAACTAACGCAAGTTTTACTAATATACTATATTTTACATTATTATTACACACCCTACCAAAACACCTTATTCTCACAAGAGCTTAATTAATGATAGGAGTAAATACAACACAACTTGTTAATTCCAAGGTCATGAATAGACACAAGTTTAGCCAATTAAAAATAGTAGAGGGGAAAATTCAAACTATTCACATTTTAAGATGTGTTTGGTAGAAAGGTAAATATTTTTCAGAAAATGTTTCTGTATTTTCTTATGTTTGATTGAAGAAAATTTTTGAAAAACATTTTCTTCGTTAAAAAACGAAGACAATAACTTCTTAATAGAAATAGAAAAAACAAATTGTATAAGTCACATTACTGTATGCTTATTGTATCCTCCCACCGAATATTAGTTTTTGCTCAATTAAGTATAAATTACTTTTGAGATAATAATCTTTTTTGCTTACTTACCAAACTTCAAGAAACCAACTTATAAAACATTATATATGTTTATGGTATACTCCGATCCACCCAACACCCCCAATTCCTACCTCTTGACCATTCCACTCCCACCACCGCCGAGGCCCCACATCCCGACCCCCTCCCGCCTCTACATATATTTTTTTGCTAAATTATATATAAATATTTTTTTCTTACTTATCAATCGCAAGATTACATACAAGAAACCAACTTATTTTTGAAAAAAATATTTTCATACCACACACACCCTTAACATAAAATAATTTGTGACTCTCAATTGAAAATTTTCAAGATGGACAAGTATATCTATAATTACTTGGTTACAAAGGGGTTGCATAAGACTGCTGAGATATTTGCAATGAAGCAAATGTTGTAAATCCCAAAAATGTTGGTAAGTTTTTTTTATTTAAATTTATGGTAAATTTGAACTCATTAAAATAATTATTAAAAGTTATTTACGTGTGACTTATAACCTGTGTGTAATCATGAAAGTAGTTGTGGATGCTTGGATTCTAGTAGTCGGAGTGGTATGATTATGCTATACTATTGATAGATTTCATTGTCACAATAATAGTGATGGAATCAGAATTTTTATTGAAGTGTTTTAAAAGTGTACACAGGAATTAATCGTGTACAGGGGTCATCATCTATTATATATACACAAAAAATAATTTTAACTAAATATAAAATTACATTTTCCACAATAGGTCAACCCCTTCCTTGTATGCTAACTCTGCCCCGACACAAGACATATCAATAATTTTCTATTCTAAATCGAAAGAAAGTCAAATTTGTCTAAATATTAGACATAAGACAGTGGAGGTTACTCTTTTATTTGATGATTATATTGTTTTTTTTAACAATTATATATTCCTTTGATTTTATTTTTATTTTGAGTTTATAATAAAAGATACATTTAAATTGTCACTTTTTTCCCACGAGTTTTGCACTTTTAATTTAATTATATATATGTTTTTTTTTGTATATGAACTATTCTTATCTATGTATTAAAATGCATTTTGAAATAATCCAAAGTTTTGTCCCGCCTTGCCCCGTCTAACTATCGCCCTACCCTGTGTCCTGTTTAACCTTTGTACTACCCTGCCCCACTCTTGTCCTGCTCCATTGTCATTTTGAATCAATTATTTTATTTTCCTATCTGAACGATAGTGATAGTTAAAGGTTGTCTCCGTATGAGGTATAACTCACGAATAGTTGTAACATTAGTTACCGATGCTTGAGTTAGGATAGGTTACGTAGATTGTAAATCCCTTTGGGCAGTGGGCCTTTCTCGGACTTTGGGTGAATGCAACATACTTCGTGTATTTGAATACCCTTTTATTTGATGACTATGTTATTCTTCTAGGAAGAGGGAGAGGGAGATAATATTAACTTTTAACGAACTGTGCAGATGGAACCAAACTCTCGTCCCCTTAAAAAGATTAGGCTTTCAGTGCCAGAACCTTCTGAAGCAGGTTCGTTGTATTATTATTGGTTTCAAATACTTCGCTTTTTATTTTTTAGAATCTTTTGTCATTGATCTTGATAACACATGTGAGCCCACCTAAGTTAGTTTATAGTCTTATACGTTGACTTAATATGCATTTTGAACCAAATACCAATATCAACTTTTGTTAGCATATGAAAATGTTGTGGTTGTTTGGATGATATAATTTTAATTATAAGATCTTCAAGGACGATTAAATAGTTCTCTGTTATAATGAAAACTCATATCAGATTCTTTGTTGATGATCGTTATCAGGTTGTTCTCTGATGCAGCAAACTCCCTAGTTTAATCAAGATCTTGCAATTTTACGATCTTCCTCTGGGCATGGCATTAACAAGGTGATAACCTTGAGAAAGATCATAATTCATTAGCTGTTATACAGTATATGTAGGCTATATATGCCATGAACAAAGACAGATGATTTTTTGTTACTTATTGTTCATTTTAAGAATTTTAAATTTTTCTAGTTGATGTTTTTTCTTACTCCAATTCTTAATGGTTGTTGCATGTTTGCTAATCAACATAGAAATGATAATCAATACAAGTAGGAAATATGACAGTATTACAGTGCATATGTTATATTGAGGTTTCAGGTTTCAATTCTACAAGTCATCATAAATGTAACAACAACAACATATCTCTAGTATATTCCCACCAAGTCGTCATAAATGCATAACCAATAAAGGCTCAAATCTCATATTATTTTCTAATGAATGGGTAGTTGTTGTGATGAAATGTATGAGTCCACCAAGTACATTAGGACTAGGTCCCTATGCCCACAGATGCAATAGGATAACAGTAGAAAGAAAAACGACACAATAATGTAAAGTACAATGTTTACATGCAAACCTCCTTGTTTAAGGGAGGAAAACAACACGACTTGTCTCACGGGATTTTCCAAAGCTCTACTAATCTTCAAGAAACCAAGTGATTAAAAGCTCCTATAATCACTACCTCTTGCAAGGAAAGTATAGTAACTCTACCACGCCTCAGCTGACAATGATCCTAGATAACTCTACCTAGGACTCAACACCTCCAAAATGTTAAGTTAAACTTGACCAACTTACAAATGACTCGATCAATTACCTATAACTGATACGAATCGAACTAAGACTTAGACAAGCTAAAATATTATTATCCTTTATATATCAAGAGTAGATTTACAATATGAGACCAAAATGCAAACAACTCAAGACACCATAAGACTAAATGAGCACTTAATCAAGTCCCTTGATGATGTATGAGTTCTGTTCAGAGAGACGGCTATTGCTATGAAGAAGAAATCTTGATTTTGAAAAATCTGACTTTTATTGTGTGTAAGTATTCCTTTTATTTGAGACAACAAAACCTAGAACTTCTCCCATTGATCGAGGTTGAACATCTCTATTGCCGTGCTACCAACTTTTTGTGAGAAAGTACATCTTCCAGCTGTAGTAGGCTTGAATATGGGACCTATGGATACTGAATTAAGCTTCGATCAGGTCCTTTGTGGAATAGTTTGTGAATTATCAAAACTCCAAGGGTGTAACATGTTGTACACGGTTGTTTGAAGACTTGGTCTTAATAGTAAGTGTGGCTTTACATAAGAGGCGAGTATAGTATTGTGGCCCTGGGTTCATCTGCACTTAGTACTTTCAACGCAAAATATAAATTTATGTGTAAAAATCTAATAAAATTTTGATCTTTAGTATGTAGGGATGAGTAGTTTCAGCAATACAATAGGTTCAATACGACGAACCTTAAAGGTTGAACTTATAGGGTTTAAATTCTCGATTTACCTCTCCTTTTCATTAAAATCTCATATTCCTCTATCATGCCTTTTTAATTATTTTTTTACAAAATCCCATAAGAAGTAATATACATATAGACTAAATGGATGCTACATTATAATGTTTTCAAGAAAAAAGGATATTAAATAGTCAAGTTTAGAGCTATAATATAAATTCAAGCCATGTTGCACTTTCATCATTCTACGCCCACGGGTGTAGTCTAGAAGTCAATAAAGTGAGTGAAAAGCATAGAATACTAGGATTCGAGTTCAAGCATAGATGAACAATGTTAGTTAATTTCTTCCCATTTGACCGAGTCTTGGTGGAAGGTGGTAACACAAGAAAATGTAACAACAAATATCAACTTTTCAGTTGACATGATTTAATCAAACTTATGCAATTGAAGGCTCTTGGAATTGTGTCATTTTCATGTGTATCTCATGGTCTACCTTATCCCTTGCCAACACAAGGTGGATTTAGCAATATCTACGTGGACTTTGATTTGAGTTTTAATATAGGCATAATACATAAATATGACCCTAAACTTGACATCAATAACATTGACCTTAAACTTTGATAGTGCACAAGTAGGCCCTTTAGCTATAAAAAACCTGAACAAAAAGCCACTCCAATTTTGCAACTACACGCGTGTACCTCACTTGCTCTGACGTGGATTACTAACCCACTCATATGGTGCCACCTAATGAAAAAAAACACATTATAAGTATGACCTTTAACTTTGTCGGTGCACAAATAGGCCCTTTAACTATACAAAGAGTTGAACAAAAAAAACCCTTCAATTCCAACTCAGACGCGCGCCATTTTGCGTGTACATCACGCGTTTTGCCACATAGGATTGGGGTTTTTATTTGTTTAGGTTTTGAATAATTAAAGGTCCTATTTGTGCACTGTCAAAGTTTAAGGTTAATGTTATAATTTGGCGTCAAGTTTAGGATCATATTTATGTATTATGCCTTGAATATATCATAGAACACGTCCCACAACTCCGTTAGCTATCCCCTGGAAAATTGATTGCTGAAACAAATTCCAAATGTAATTTAGCATTAGTAGGCGTTCTTGAGATTTTTATAAACTATCAGTTCTTGAGAGGGATTTATAGCAGGTCGGGGGATGTATTCTAGATAATATTAATCTTTAATCTCTCATGCATTTTCAAGAATCAAATGTTATGGTGTCACCTAAACTTTTGCACATTAAATTCATTGGGCTGGAGTAATTGTAGTTCGAATGTATGAATCGTGGAAATCTGAGGCTATAATGCGCCCGTATTGCGGCAAGGCGAAGCCAGGATTTCAACTAAGTGGGTTCAATATTCAAAGAAAACTTAATCAAAGGGGGTTCGACACCTACTATAACCACATAAAAAATAATTTTAATCATGTATAAATAATATATTTTCCGTCGAAACCCTCTAAAAAAGACTGGCTCCGCCCCTGATTGAGGGGTACGAAACTGATATGGAGCAAGATCCTGTTACCTAAGCATAGATTCTTATTGCGGTTTGCAATGCAAGGGAAATTACTCACTAAAGAGAGGTTGACGAGAATAGGTATACATTGTGGTGATGATAGGTGTGTACTATGTGATCGGATGCAGATAGAAAATGCCTCTCATCTTTTTGCAGTCTATGTGTATTTGTTGTACTATTGGAGTTTTGACGGTATTATTGGAATTTTGATCATCTACAAACTATACACTACTAAAAAAAACTGAAAAAATCGACCATCAAAAACCGACCACAGATTGTGGTCTGAAAAAACTAACCACATGTGGTCGTTTTTTATTTTTTATTTTTTTTTAAAAGCGACCACAAGTGGTCGCTTTTATATTTTAAAATTTTAAAATAATTTTTTCAATAATTTTTATATTAATTATTAATTATTTTATTAATAAAAATTAAAAAAATAAGAAAACAGACACTTGTGGTGGTTTTTTTTAAAAAAAATGATTAAAAAATATTTTTAAAAAACCGACAACTTTTGGTCTGTTTTTATATATTTTTTAAATTTATTTTTTATAAAAAAACAACCACTAGTGGTCTTTTTTTCATTATTATTTTTTTAAAAATATTTTTAAAAAACAGACCACAAGTGGTCGCTTTTTAAAAATTCTTTAAATTTTTTCTAAAAAAACCGATCACTTGTGGTTGGTTTTTAATTTTTTTTTTAGAAAAAAAGAAAATATTTTAAAAAATCGACCACTTGTGGTCTGTTTTTGAACTAAAAAAATAATAATGAATAAATAATTTTTAATGAGAAATAATTATATATATGTAATCAAATATATATATATATATATATATATATATATATATATATATTATTTTCATTAGAAATAATTATATCTATATATTTTCAAATTACACTGATCACACAATGTCGATAACGGTCTATTATAAGGTAATATAATTGTGGATGTGATATATATAGTACTCATTCAAGCGTTCATATACATATATATGAATATATATATATATATATATACACATTATCTAGTGATCGATTGAAGAATGATGTAGTCAAAACCTAATATTGTATTAAGATAATCAAATATAATTAATCGATCATTCATCTGAGTAAGTAAAAGAAGCACATCACATTATATTATTGGATAATATACTTGTGTACGTATTTGATAGATATAGCACATATTTAGAACTTGATATAGTCGATAGTGTGTATGTGTGTGTGTCTGTATAGGTATAAAGATATATATATATATATACATATTATAGAGTGAAGGTATATTAATGACATACGATAATGTAATCGATAATTCATCTGAGTATTTGTAAAATACGTTGTATATTATTATAGAGTAGTAAAATTGTGTATTTGATGTTTATAGTACGTATCTGAAAGCTGATAGACAATTAAATATATGTATATACGTATATCTCGTGAGGTGACGTATGCAGTAATCGATATATTTATAACACATTGTATTACATATATATATGTATATATATATATATATATATATATAATACACTATCTAAGTTTTCTATTATTTAATACTATTTATTGATATTGTTTTTTTATTATTATTTATTAGCATATATATTGTTATTATTTATTATTTATATTATTATTATTATTTAAATTATTGTTATTTAATTATTAATATCATTATTTATTATTATTATTACATATTTAAATAATAGCCTAATTAAAATTACCTTTACTAATTCATTTACCTTTTAATCCAATTTTATTCAATTTCTTACAATTATAGCCTACTCTACTCGGTCCATTACAATCTTAATACAATTTCTTGCAATTCTAGCCATTTGTTACAATCTTAGCCTAATTGCTTGCAATCCTAGCCACATTCTAACCTCACATAATCTTAAAATCCTAGCTGTTGATCAAAATTGATCTAACAACTGAGGTTTGATCTGCCTCTTTCCTTATTAAAAACAACCTAACCCTAATCCCTAATTTCCAAAAAAAAAACAAAAAAAAGGTTGCCTCTCTTGGTCTCTCTCTCTAGACTCTCTCCTTCTTACCTCCCCCATCGGCGGCAACAGCATCGCCTCTAGTGCCGCTCCAACACCACCACGAGGTCCTCCTTGTCCTCCTCCTTCTCCGCTCCAACGCTGTCACTGGCACCATCCTTTCGTTCCAATGAAATAGCCCCCGCCGACGCCTCTCTCTCCTCCGTGATGTTCCACCTCCGACTAAGCCTCACCAGTCATGGCGTCACCCCTCCTGCACCTTAGCCACCACCATCATCAGTGATGAGCCGACCCAGCACCGCCGCTAGCTTCTTCTGTCCGTCCCCATGCCTCCATCAACAGCGAACCAATTATGCAACCTTTTTCTTATTGAAAATGATGGATTCTGAGAAAATTCGTCTAAGGTTTGCTATTTTGTTCAAACTCGTACTTTTTTTATCTATTTTCTCTTGTGGACGATCCTATTAAGATTTAATTGTGAGTTTTGAGTTAAATCCTCCAATTTTCGTGCGTCGTTATGTGCCTAAACTAGCATTGTGGGAGAAATCTCAAAAATACGTGACACTTGCATTATCATTTTGACTAGATTGTTTTGAATGCATGTTTATTTATATCTGTTAACTAACATATGTTTCAATCCCTCTTCTTTTTAAATGAGCAAATCCGCTGGGTTTTGATTGTCAATCCCCTATTCTCATTTCAAGTTTGTTTATATTCATATATCGACATATGTAAAAGTTGTACTTTTGTATGATTTTTGTTTGCCCTAAGCTATGACTTATGGATTCGTGAACTGTTACTGTAATAGTATTTAGTTCAAAGTATAATCTTGATTTCTCCATGTATAGGTGATTTTTTGTACTTAGTAGAGTTGTTCGTAATTATTTGAATAATACTGAACCTGATTGTGTGCAAATTAAGGAGTAATCTCCTTATATCATCCGCCTCCTCCCTCTCTCTATACTTCTCTCTACCCTTCCCTCCCTCTAAGACCTTTTCACCATCAATGGCGGCGCCATCGCTGCTCAGCCATCGCGGTCGTCTCGGTTCTCTTGAATTTGTGGATTGTTTTGGATGTTTTTTTTGGTGTGTTCTTGGTCGCTAGTCGTTCTTGTATCAAAATGTGTAGTACTGACTTGAAAATAGTTAAGTTTAGTTACTTGAAAATGGATACATATAGAAGTGTAGTTATTTGAAAATGGTTAAGTATAGTAACTTGAAAATGTGAATTAGCTAATTGAAAATAGCTAAGTGTAGTGACTTGAAATGCTAGTACATGACTTGAAAATGGTTAAGTGTAGTTACTTGAAAATGGTTAAGTGCAGGGATTTTAAAGGGGATTTTGTGTTTTGAAAGTGGTTTGGTTGGTGACTTAGTCATTTGAAAATGGTTAAGTATAGGGACTTTAAAGGGAATTTTTTTCGAAGGTACTTTAAATGTGGACTTGTATTTTGAATTTAGTTAAGTGTGGTAACTTGAGAAGTGAATAAGTACTTGAAAATGTTTAAGTGTAGGTAGTTGAAATGTGGACTTGTGTTTTGAATTAAGTGTGGTCACTTGAGAAGTGAGTTAGTGACTTGAAAATGCATAATTGTAGGTACTTGAAATGTGGACTTGTGTTTCTAATTTAGTTAAGTTTGGTCACTTGTGAAGTGAATTAGTGACTTGGAATGTTTAGATGTAGTTACTTGAATTATGAACTTGTGTTTTGAATATAGTTAAGTATGGTCACTTGAGATGTGAGTTAGTGACTTGAACATGTTTAAGTGTTGGTACTTGAAATGTGGACTTGAGTTTTGAATATAGTTAAGTGTGGTCACTTGAGAAGTGCATTAGTGAGTCGAAAATGTTTAAGTGTAGTTACTTGGAAGGTGGACTTGTGTTTTGAATATAGTTAAGTATGGTCACTTGAGAAGTGAGTTAGTGATAAGTGTAGATACTTGAAATGTGAACTTGTGTTTTGAATTTAGTTAAGCGCGGTCACTTGATAAGTGCATTAGTGAGTCAAAAATACTTAAGTATAGTTACTTGAAAGGTTGATATCATGTTTTGAATATAGTTAAGTGTCGTCACTTGAGAAGTGAGTTAGTGACTTGAAAATGTTTAAGTGTAGGTACATGAAATATGAACTTTTCATTTTAAATTTAGTTTAGTTTGGTAATTTCCGAAGTGAATTACTGACTTGAAAATATTTCGGTGTAGGTACTTGAAATGTGAACTTTTCATTTTGAATTTAGTTTTGTTAGGTAACTTGTGAAGTAACTTTGTGACTTGAAATGTTTAAGTGTCGTTACTTGAATTATGGAATAGTGACTTTTGTTTTGAAATTAGGTACTTGAAATGTGAACTTGCATTTTGATTTTAGTAAAGTGTGGTCACTTGAGAAGTGAATTAGTGACTTCAAAATGTTTTAAGTGTTGGTACGTTTTTTCATTTTGAATTAAGTTTAATTTGGTAACGTGTGAAGTGAATTAGTTACTTGAAAATGTTTAGGTGTAGGTATTTGAAATGTGAACTTTTGTGACTTGAACTAATCACTTGAATGTGATTGATTGTGTATATGGAATCTGATTATAGCTGGATATATCAACGAAATATCGATAATTGAATGGATGAGGCTGAGAATGAAGATGTGGATGATGAGTTGTAGTTTTTAGTATTTTGTATGTTTTATAGTTTGGATTTGGAACCTCGATAAATTTTGTAAATAATGTTTGTATTCTTATGGTGGTTTGTTGATTACATATATATGATTGGTGGGATGTGTTGTAGATAATAATCAATGTTTGTAAATGATTGGTGGGCTATATTGTAAATAATTTGATTTTTAATTTTTGTACTTTAGAAATTTTCAATATTTTTTTTTTACAAAATAATCAAAAAAACCGACCACATGTGGTAGGTTTTTTAAAATTTTAAATATTTTATTTTACAAAATTATCAAAAAAAACCGACCACATGTGGTTGCTTTTTTTAAAATTTTCAATATTTGTTTTACAAAATTTTCAAAAAAAACCGACCACATGTGGTAGCTTTTTAAAAAAAAAATTAATGAAAAAATATTTATAAAAATCGACCACAAGTGGTCGTTTCTTTTTTAGAAAAAAAAACGACCACTTGTGGTCGCTTTTAATAAAATTAATTAATAAATTTCAAAATAAAACCGACCATATTTTGAATTTTTTAATTCTTAAAATTATTTTTTTCTATTTTAATAAAATAATAATGAATTAAAAAAAATTAATAAAAAATGACCATACGTGGTCGGTTTTTAAAAAGTTACCACAGTTTTACCGACCACGCACTTTGGTCGGTTTTGTGGTTTTCCTCTTTTTTTAGTAGTGATACCACAAAAGACTTGATTGATTTCTAAATCAGTATATATGGGACCTCGTCTCATAGGAAGTTGACTTTAGAAGATGACAACTGAGTACAGCAGGAGTCTGGAGACTGCACTTTTTGCAGAGAACTGGTGGCGCTGCAGTAGAGGTATCCAACATCGACCAATGGCATGCGTTCTATGTTTCGTTCTCTCTTACAAAAAGGAACATTGACAAGGAACAAAACCCAGTTTTTGCAATGACGATTACTCTCAAAAGCAAAAAAGTGATTTCACAAGAACACTGCTCACACTCCACCAACATGGGACCTGATCGAGTGTTGACTAAGTATTGTTATGTCCTTGCTCTTACATTGTAAATTTACTCCTTAATTATAAAGGATAGTTGATCAATAGCTTATCTAAGTCTTGGCTAGAGTTAGTCGACAAGGAGTGTGATAGAGTTGCTACATCAGTCTTGTAGTAGAGTTATTATAAGAGGCTAGGAGTAAGAGTTTAATAATTTGTGATTATTTGAGTCTGTAATCACTTTGTTTCTTGAAGTTAGTGAAGTGTTGGAAAATCCTGTGACAAGGGTCGTGGTTTTTCCTCTTGAGAAAGGAGGTTTCCACGTAAACATCACTTGTATTTTATCTTTTGTGTTGTATTTCTTTTATAACTGTAATACTGTGTTTGTCCATTAAGGGACCTGGTTACCTGTTATTTGGTGGATGGATCCCTACATTTCATCAATATCTTAGAAAATCTAAAAACACAGTGTAAGCTTTCTCCGATTTGGTTGTACGACTTATCCTTCAATTCTACTAATTGGTACTTGTTTACTTCACGATCATACATATACCATAATGATTCGCAAACTCTCAGCTCTGATATCAAATGAAACTACGTTATATATGATAAAAACATAAATAAAAACCATCCAATAAATAGACAACTTCACTTTGCAAACTCCTTCCATGAACGAATATATGTAATTTGTGAAGAACTAAAATGAAAGAGTTCCACATACATGAGACGGAGGGAGTATAATATATATATATATATATATATATGATCTATGTAACTACTACTTACATGCCTGAAGGAAGAAGTGAGGTTTCCCTTTCGGGAGTCCCCTGAAAACTTGACAGCTACCGGAAAATGAAGAACTAAGAAAACTTTTCACACTACTATATATATATATATATAAATATATGTATATATATGTATATATATATGTATATATATGTATATATATATTTTCTAAAATTATGAGTAATATTTTTTTTTTAAGGAATTTGATTCAAATTATTTGAAACGATGAGTACATTAAGATTAGTTTTTTTAATTAATTAGTGTATGTAACGCCCCGAGATCCCATACCGAGACGTCAGACGGTGCTTATGACCCCTAAGGACCACAAGCTAACTCTTTATTGATATCTGTACCTGTACACTGCATAATATCTGAAATAAATGCGGAAATTAGCCATAAGGTTCAACACATCTATGAATACTCATAATACAGAAAAACTGAATACTAATACATCCATCTGAAAAGCTTCTAAACTGTCTGAACTACAGAGTTGAAGGGATGGGTCCCCAACTAACTCCCTCAACTAAAAATAAACAAAGTCTGAAGCAATAATAGTAAACTGAGATTCGTCTTCGAAAGAAGAGGACTCACTGCTACTGCTACTGACTGGGACTGAACTGCTGAGAATACTCTGGATCCTGTGCCTCTGAACCTATGGTGTCAAATAAAACACCATAGCGCAAATACATCAGTAAAGAAATGTACCAAGTATGTAGACGAGGTCGGATAATAAAAGGGCTTATGCATGCACAATATCTAAACTAAATAATCATGAAGATGCCGCATGAGAACACATATATGAATGCACAGACCATGAACAAAATCATCTCAACTCTAGATACTAAAACTCGAATGCCGTTGTACTATAGACTGAACTCACTACTGACACTGAGATACTGAATCATTGACTCATCTGATACTAATAACTGAGAGTCTGGACGTACTCACATCAAGGACTGAATTCGAAGCTTACTACTTTTGACTGATAGGATTAGAGATCAACTTTTCTAATGGATTACTCCGGAAGAGATTATCAATGATAAAAAGTATGATCATGTCTGAATCTGACAACAAGAATACTCAATAGAATTTAAGATGGAGACCAAGCCTATCTGATGGAATATCTCTATATATGATAATAAGTATCTGTATATGAGACCAAGCCTATCTGACGGGATAGTCCATGAATCAATGGAACTATCTGAATTCCTCACTGAGATAGACGACTGTACCACAAAGTCCTGATTTCTGAAGATTGATACTGAAAATGCAACTGTGGGAAGTAGTTACTTAACCGACATGCCCCAACCTACCGCAGGTGGGGGTCCAACCTATAACCCTAGCTGGAAATGTGTCAATACCATGCCACGGGTAAAAACCTCTCAGGTCAAGCCTTTCTGACGGGATGACCCTCGCAGGAAGTCGGCCTGAGAAAATATAATAGTCAAACCTCTCTGATAGTGACAACCTCTACTAACGGGGAATCCTACATCATGCGCTTCCTACGCAGTTCTGGAGTTCAGGGATTTCTCCTAGCGACTCGGCCTCTCTGACGGGAGAGCCGCCATCCCTTCCCTTGCTCGGTGCTAGCTTATACTCCCAACTGAAAGACTCTAAACTGAATTCTCAACTAAACACAAATGAAATGAATCTGATACTGATCATATTTCTCAAAAGATCTGACTGAGTTATGCTGAGATTACTTAGTTCCCTATCTGACGAAAAAGGTATCTAATCATGGTATCTGACTGATGATACAGACCTTTAATAGATTACTCAAATTGCTTCTGAGATTAGAATTGAATCACTTGAATACTATTAGATCTGAGCTGATTATAGGGATGAGGCTAGATTACTAGCGATATAGAGATTACAGAGATAACTGAGATTATTGAGCTTTCTTAAGTTCTGCACTTGTCTGAGGATACAGAGTTCTATAGTTCACTAAGTTCTAAGAATCATGGCTCAACTGGAATTATCAAGAAACTAACATGGGATCTAGACAACAGCTTTATTGTTGAGTATAAATACCCCCAGGACTCGATAGCATAAAAGTAAAGCATAATCATTCATTCATTATCACGATCGCTCATACATCATCACAATCATTCATGCATCATCATAATTATTTATTCATCATCATAATCATTCAAGACATCACCACAAGAATTTAACAATCACAAACATCTCGTTCATCATCATAGTCACCAAGGGTTCACTTTAAGCATCTCGAAAACATAATTATATAATAGCGTAGGGGAAACATGCTACTAGCTTGTACTCTATTCAACAAGGTTTTACCACAACTATTTCATACCTATATAAATATTGACATGTGTTTGGATATCACATGGCTTGAGGAAACTTCATACTATCATGGAATAATTCATTCACTTGGGAATTTTATCAAACACTAGGCATGCATAAACTAACTCACAATTTGGGTTTCCATCTTCAACATGCTACAATGGCCCTTATGCTTCACCTAATATCTTTATCAAACCTAGGGGGAACATGCTTTGCTTATTGATACGAGGCAGACTAGGAACTCACGAAACGACACCAAAATAGTCCACTTAACAAGGCACAAACTGAGGACCCTTTGAGAGCTAGTTTCGGCCAAGAACAAGAATACGAGTTTCACAAGTTAACAAGGAGTTGGTGACACCAAAATCAGCCAACAAATCTAAGTTACAACATAATATAATGAACAACGAAGAACAACAACAATGTTATAACAAGAAAACACCACATGTCTTATAACACAAGATACAAACTACTACAAGATGAAAACAAACAAAAGGATCGATAGTTAGATGAAGGTGGTGTAAATCCCTCTAAGACCCCTAACACCTCCACACATGATCACCTAAGTCTTACGATGAAACAAGATAGGATTCCACCACTCAAGCGCCAAGGTTTCTCAAAAAACAAACAATTACAAGAGATTCCACCCTTGAATTTCTATCCTAGTTACAAGTTTCGGTTTGCCTCAAGTACAGAGAGGAATTTGGTGTTTCAAATGTCAAGACTTACAACAATAATCAACTAAACCTCAAAATACCTATCTTGTTCTATTTATATTACATAACAATGTAGACTTAAAATGACAAAAGTGCCCCTTTAATAAAAAGCATTCAAAGGCCACCCCTCTAGTGTAGCAAATAAGAAAATGGGCGGCTTTGGGTGTGTCTTTGGTCCATATCACGTCTCAACATTGAACTTCCTAGGTTTATAATTTTCTGCACTTGTAAACACGTTGATCTTCATAGTCACACTTGTATCATCCTCTCCATCTTGAGTGGAATTTGCCCTCAAATTCAAGCAATTATCACCGGCAAGCTCTCCTCTTTTCATCATCTCTTCATTGCTCTTCCTAAGGTTAGGATGTTCAACCAAGGGTCCCATGATATCATCAAGCATGCTCCTTGGAATTATATGTTCTACGACCTGCACATAAGAAGATTTGATACTAGGCAAAGTGCTAGTATCTCATATAGTAATCAACAAAGAGTCCTTGTGGGCAAATCCCGCAATCCCAACTCTCGGCTTCTCTCCTTCTTCATCCTCCTAACTCTCATATTCTTATTCCATACCCTCACTAAGAATGACTTTACTTGAAATATACATAGGCACTACAATCTCACCTTCACATAGCCAAACATCTTCCTCATCCCTCTCCTTTGGCTCCTCTTGTTCTACCTTCTCTCCATATTGAGATTTATTATCAATCTCCTTTGGTTCAAGTCCCACCTCCTCCCCAAGAAATTATAATTTTCCCTTCCTTAGGATCAAATTTCTCCTATTTAGACACTCGTTATCCTTGTATCCCCAACCTTGGCATTTAAAACATTGAAAGCCCTTAGAACTAGAAGAGGAATGCAGTTTACTTTCATTTCTCGGAGGGTACCTTTGGTTAGCCTTGTTTTCAGCTTGTGCATCCTTGTCCTCTATTTTATCCACATTGGATAGGTCATTTTTGTCCTTGTGCCAACTCAATGGAGATTGCCCTTTGAACTTGACACTTGGTTTCTCCCGTAATTCCTTCTCAACTTCCAAGGCCGCTTGGAAGATGGCATCAAGGGTGTCAATATTGTGAAGTGTCAATCGTGAGGCAATGTACCTATTCAACCCCACCTTGAATCGAACGATGTAATGGATTACTTGATCTCCTCGGTGATCAAGTTTCAAAATGAGTTGTTGGAATTCATCATAGTAAGCCACGACACTTTTGTTCCCTTGCCTTAAGTTATACAACTTAGCAAGGAGATATTGATGGTAACTCTCGGGTAAGTACCTTTGTCTTATGAGGTACCTTAACCTAAACCAAGGAGGGGGATTCTCCTCAATCAAAACATTTCCAAATCGCTTACATTGAGAAATCGCTTCACATACTCCCACCACGTAGTAGCATAACCCTCAAAATGTGCAATCGCATAACAACTCTTTTTCTCCTCGGTAAGGTCATTAACTTGGAAGATTCTTTCACAAGTGGAATCCCAATCTATAAATTCTTCCGGATCACTCTCACCTTTGAATTTTGTAAGCCCCACCTTGATGGTATTTAGACCTACATCACGGTTTTGGTTCCCTTGTTGGTTCCAAAGACCAACTCTTCCTTCTCAGTCGTGAACTTCCCTTGGATCACCTTGCCTACCCCTCATCTCCTCCTTCCTCATGTAAACATCATCATATGGTTCATAACTATCATTTTGTTCTCCTATACCATACCCCTCAATATGGATGGGTCTATTTGGGTTAAGTGGAGCTTGTCGCGGCGAGATTGGATTTGGATAGTGAGGTCTTTGGTCAAGTGGATTTTGGATGGGAGGGCTTGGGTTTGGTGGTGGTATTTGGGTTCCAAGTCCTTCTTGTTGGACTTGGTGAAGTGGAGGATGGCTTGGTCTATCATGATCTCGGATTTGGGAGTAAGGGTTGGTTTGATTTGTCGCAATAGGTGGATATAGCATTTGGTGCATGGCCTCGGGAGTAATAGTTGGTGAAATATGTCGAGGGGTAGAAGTTTGGATTCTTTGGCTTTCCACTCTCTCCAATCTCTCACCCATTATTGACACCTCAACCTTTATTGATACCACATCCGAGTCTAGTTTTTCAATACCCGCGGTCATCCTAGCCATGTCTCGGGACATAGCTTCAAGGCGAGCCAAAATGATACTATTAGCATTGTGTTCTCCCGTGGGTTGATAGTGTGAGGTCTCAGGTTCCATAGCACCAAAAAAACAGTCCAAAATGTCAAACATAACACACCAAAAATGGTTCAAGTCTTTGAAACACAAGCAACAACACCACACAAACGGTAACAAGACAAAACACACATTGTTGTTGAAGAAAATTTATTCCAAGACTTTCATGCTCAATACTACACCTTTGAGGAAGATATTTAGGCTATGGTGTGGGTGGACAAGATTTTAGACTCTCTTTTCAAGAGTCAAAAAGTCTTCTACCAACTTTTCACCAACTGGCACTCTTTTGGCAAAACATCCTTTCGGAGTAGCCTTGTCTCTTTCCTCTTTTGTCTATTCTTGAAAAGTGTTGTTACTCTTTTTTGGTAAGTATGCTTTTTGAATGTCTCTTTTTCTTTTACTACTTTGGTGTTGTGTTGTAATTATTTTCAAGACAAACAAAAAGTCTTATACTTTATTTCTCTCTTCAATATCAAACAAAAACTTCTTCAACACAACACAAGAACACAAGCTGAACACCACAACAACAACAAGAAACCGTCCACTTAACACCACAACACAACCGGAATCTTGCTCAATAAGTGCTGAGGAGAAAGAGAACCAGCACTAGAAACAAACTAAGACAACAAAATACACTCAAATCTAGACATAAATCTCGGCCAAACACAACAACAACAACAAGAACACTCAGCCAAGAACACCAAACTCAAGAACACAACTCTTTTTGTGAGATTTTCAACCTTAGACGCCTCTTCTAGTGTTAGAAAACAAAGATCTAATACTAGAACACACAAAACACACAAAAATCACAATAAAAATAGGCACAAATCTCGTCCAAAACAACAACAAGACACAATTTCAGCCAAGACAACAACAATTGACAGATTTGCTTCTTTTTGGAATTTTCAACTTTTCAACCCCTCTTTTTTTTTTCTTTGATTTTTCGACTTAGAGAGCCCAAGATTGGTAGTGTAGGAACACAACCAGCCTTATATTTGATACCAAATGATACGATAGAGACTAGGAACTCACGAAATGACACCAAAATAGTCCACTCAACAAGGCACAAACTGAGGACCCTTTGAGATCTAGTTTCGGCCAAGAACAAGAATACGAGTTTCACAAGTTAACAAGGTGTTGGTGAAACCAAAATCAGCCAACCAATCTAAGTTACAACACAATATAATGAACAACGAAGAACAACAACAATGTTATAACAAGACAACACCACATGGCTTACGACACAAGATACAAACTACTACAAGATGAAAACAAACAAAAGGATAGATAGTTAGACGAAGGTGGTGTAAATCCTAGTAACCAAAGAGTACATAAAACTCTAGGAACCCTAACACCTCTACACACGATCACCTAAATCTTACGATGGAACAAGAGAGGATTCCACCACTCAAGTGCCAAGGTTTCTCAAAAAGCAAACAATTACAAGAGATTCCACCCTTGAATTGCGATCCTAGTTACAAGTTTCGGTTTGCCTCAAGTAGAGAGAGGACTTTGGTGTTTCAAATGTCATGAATTACAATAATAATCAACTAAACCTCAAAATACCTATCTTGTTCTATTTATGTTACATAAAAATTTAGACTTAATATGACAAAAGTGCGTGTTTAATGAAAAGCCTTCAAAGTCCACCCCTCTAGTGTAGCAAATAAGAAAATGGGCGGCTTTGGGTGTGTCTTTGGTCCATCTTACGTCTCAACATTGAAATTCCTAGGATGATAATTTTCTTCACTGTACACACGTTGATCTTCATAGTCGCACTTGTATCACTTATTCAACCATTTCTACACCCATTTCACATGAACACATCACATAAAAAGAAACATAAGGAAAATTCATCACAAATATCACATGGATTCCACCTACTAGGGTTAAGGCTCATGAATCTTGCAAACAAACATGAATCAAAACTCAACAACACATTGAACATCAATTTCAACTCATACAATTCATTAACAACTCATAAACATAAAAATCTTTGAGTTTTGAAAAGGGTTCTTGAGCTTTTTGGACGAAATGGACCCAAGAATCAACATCTACATACCTTAATCTTTGAAATTGGATGAATTCTAATGCTTGAGACTCTATCCTCACTTGTAATAAATAATTCTTAAATCCCACATTATGAGGAACTTGATTCTTGAAGAAATCTTGAAGATTTATGGATGATATTTGGAAGTTTAGGGTTCTTGATTGAAACCCTAGATATTCTCTCTTTAGAGGATTGGAAGAGAAATGGAGAAATTAGGGTTTGAATGGGAGTTTTCATATTTATAGAGGCTTCCAAAAGGTGGGAAATGACCAAAATATCCTTGCAAAAACATCCTTAAATTGTTAAAAAAAATAGCTGACGTCATCTGTGACAAGCCATCAAGTTGGTGATAGGCCATCATGAATTGTCCTCACAAAAGGGTGAAATTTTAGGTTTCTGGTTAAGGTTGATGACATTGGTGATAGACCGTCACGGCGTGACGGCTTGTCACAAAATGTCGTTACCAGGGTCAGAAATCTGCCTAGGTCTGACGACATTAGTGATAGGCCATCACGGGCATGACGGCTTGTCACAATTGTCGTCACCAGTTTCCCAGCCAAACATACTGGAGTAAAATGGGCATAACTCTTTTCTCCTATATCGGATTTTGATGAAATTGGTATCATTGGAAAGATAATTAAAAGAGATTTCATTTGATATATAGTAAGTCCTCTAATTCGATATATACAAGGAGTTATAGTTGATTGAAGTTGATCCAAATTCTGATGGTCACTAAAACTTGAACGATAGGAAAGATTTCAACTCGCCCTTGAGTTAGGGACCTCTATGATCTTAATTCATACTCAAATAGATTCCCACATGATTCAAAGTATTTCATACTTGGGAAGATATTTCTGAAACATTTAGACTCGGATTTTTTGCTTTACCAAATACGCTCTAAGGCTCAGACTGGAAAAGGATTTTGTGGGGCATTATAGTGTATTACATTTTTTGTAAAAGATTTTGGCATTTTCTCACCCACATACGTTAATTCTATTTTTTCTACTCATAACAAACTCACCTTTTAATTTAATTCAATTTTACTGAGATAACTTTTTATGTTTTGATACTTTTGACTAATTCACAAAGTGGAGAGCAATTTCATTGAAATTATAGCATATAAGTTAAAAAAAAAATCAAATATGTTATTGAATTATTAGAAATGAATCATCTATGTCATCTGTTTAATGTTTGACTCATTTATGTCGCTGTCATTAAAAGTTTAATTCATCTATGTCATTGACGTTATAGAAAGGTTTATTCGTGCTATTACTTTCCAGCGATGGTTTTGCAAATAAATTTTTACCACACGACCTCTTATTAGAAATACAAATCACCAAATCTAAATTAATCAATATTAATTAAAATTAAAATTAAAATTCGAACCTAATAAATAAAATTCAACCCACACCCTACCCAATTAAGGTGAGTGACGTTATTATGAAACTAAGTGTAAAAATAAACAGAAAAGGGTCTAATATACCCTTCAACTATTGAAAATGGTACACAAATACCCTCCATCCACCTTTAGGCTTAAAAATACCCTTCCATCCATCTATTTGGCTCAAAAATACCCTTAATGTATTAGAAATGGCTCAAAGATGCCCTTCTTCCTCTATTGGTTCAAAAATACCCCTCCATTCACCTATTTGGATCAAAAATGCCATTAACATTAAATTTAAGTCCAAAAATGTCTCCTTCTTTTAACAAATTTTGATGTGAATTATAATTTTATTTAAATTAAATACATGACATTATTTTTATTGGTTCACATGTAATTAGACTCAAATTCATTCACAATTTAATGGTCCTCTTTTCACTAATTTTTTTAGTTATATATAAAAATTTAAAAGAATTAATTAATGTTTAAGTGCAAAACTAGAAAAGAATTTTTTAAATAGGATAATTAGCAAAGGGCAAATACTCTCATAGTTAATGATTATCTAAGTGTGCTCAACTATTAGAAAACATATTTTAGGTAAAATTTTGAAGACTTTTAGTTCTTTTTTGGTTTTGAACTTTTTATATATAAAAAAAAATTGAAAGTAATTTAAGTCTTTATTTAACTTAGGTAAGAATGCATAATATTTTGCGCTTCTATCCTTCTCCAACATGAAACCATAAAAATAGTAATAATACAAAGAAAAATAGTAATGGTATATATATATATATATATATATACATGTACATACATGCATACATACATATATGAAAATGTAATTAAAAAAATACCCCTACGTGAAACCAAAAAAATAATAATAACTTTTTAAAAAAAACATTCTCCCTTAGAAGACTTTGCAATAGATAAAATCATTTAATATTTTTCCTTATATATATTAAAATTTAATTAAATAAAACACCTCTACATGAAACAAAAAAAAATAATAACTTTTTAAGAAAAAAAAATTCTCCCTTAAAAGACTTTACAATAGATAAAATCATTTAATCTTTTTCCTTTAATTTTTATTTTATTAAATAAATATATAGAAAGGAATTAAGAGTCCTAAAATATATAAATA
Source organism: Capsicum annuum (assembly GCF_002878395.1). Classification (NCBI taxonomy): domain Eukaryota; kingdom Viridiplantae; phylum Streptophyta; class Magnoliopsida; order Solanales; family Solanaceae; genus Capsicum; species Capsicum annuum. Next base: position 7,125,655 of record NC_061114.1, on the reverse strand, counting down.
TGAAACCGAAAACATATAGGAAAATTAAGAGTCCTAAAATATATGGAAGGAAATTAAGAGTCCTAAAATAGAAAAACAAATATTTCTTGAAAAAACAAAAACTACCATAAATATAGCTATTATGATGTACCATAAATTACTTGATAATTTGGTACCAATCTAAAGCTAAAAAAAATAAGAATTAAAAAAAAAAACCACCCCTGACGTAAAACCCACAAAAACTATATAATAATAAAAAATTATAATTAAAAAAAAGAAATAATATAATAATAAAAAGTTGTAATTAAAAAAACCCAAAATAATATAATAATAAAATAAATTGTAACTAAAAAAGCCCACCACTACGTGAAACTAGGGGGATGCGGATAACTAGCTTGTGAAATAGATCTATTATATGCATAACGGATCTATTTTTCTTTTTGCATGGATATTTCTTAAATTTAGTTTCAATATATTTTAATGATTTATTCTTTTTGTAAGATGTATTCATTAATTTGTGTAGTTTATTATTTTAACATATTGAAATTTTAGCAATTTTTGTGTAGTATTTTATTCTAACTTTGCTATATTCAATGCGTAGGTTTATGTTCTTTATCTGATTAACTAGTATTTGTTGTTCATGTATAGGTAATTTCCCATCTGTATTAAATAATTTTCGTATGTATTAAATAAATCATTATCTGCATCTTCTTTTTCTAAGGTTAATTTCATTTTAATTAATTTTTCTTCTAGTTGTCTTTTTTCTATTTCAAGTTGATTTCTGTAATTAACTTCTTCATTTATCCAATTTTGACTTTCTCTAAAAAAATTTATATATTCTAACATTTATTTATTCTGAATAATATCCATCTGAATCTAAGTAATATTGATGTTCATAATATAAGTGTAAGTTTTCTATACTATTTAATAATTCTTCCTCTTCATAATCTTGTAATTTTTCCCATATTATTTTCTTTATGTCTATAATTTTTATATCTCTAAGTATATATAAGATTAAGATTTTAAGATTATCTATTATTTAAAATTGACTAAATATTTTATTATAATATTTTGTAGTTGTTTGTTTTAGTCTTAGTAGTTCATGTATATTTTCATTAAGAAATTCTATATATTTTATATCTTTAGTTTCCATGTATTTGTCTAAATTTACTTTCATCTGTTTTTTTATTAACTATATGTTTTTCATATCTTTTTCCAAAAATTCTAGATATATGTGATTTATCATGGTAAGTATTTGCAAGAGTAGTTAGGTAGGTATGGTATGTAATTTATTCTAGTCATATAATATTTATCAAATGCTTTTTCTAATAAGATTTTTCTTATATCTACTACTTTTATATCCTTAAGTGCATACAAAAAAAGTATTTTAAATTTATCTACCATTACATCAGATAAATAATTATTCATTTTCATAAAATTGCTATTTTCAAAATATTCCCTTCAATCATATACATAACAAAATATGGTCATCTTAGATTACTATATATTAGATTATTCTTAAATAACATGTTCTTCGGTCACTATTAGCATGGTAATCTGGATATTTTTCCCTTAAACAGTGCCTCTACTTTGGTTACTCCCCACCACGGCTTCTTGCCTCATTGGTTTCACCTTTAGGATGGCATAGTTCTTAGGGATTTTTCTCTATTTCAACTTTACTAATAAGCTTCTTAACATATTATTCTTCGAATAATTCTACTATAAAGTAACTAACATGAATTTATTTTATCATACCATGATTGCTGGGAATTATGAATTTAGCTATTCATAATCATAAATAAATATACCTGTTCGGGTAGGTTTGATATTTCTAAGGTTTGTTCCTCCATAGCTTTTTCCATTGAAATAAATCTGTTTTTTAATAACTAAGCAAAATATTTGTTGTGGACAGGAGAGAGTTTTTGCTTCAACACATGAAGACTTGCTTTGCAATGCCTTCGGTTCATCTTATTTATAGATTGAATCTTTACAAGAATATTCACATTTCTTTCACGTTTCTAAAATTAATCTACAAAAATGTCTCCTAATGAGACAAAAATTATTAATGCCTAAAATAATAGTCAAAAAGCCTAAAAAGTCTAAAAAAGTCTAAAACCTAAAATTTTAACCTATACAAAATTTTTCAATACTTTACGTAAAATAAATTGTGAAAGTTTACATGTTTCTTTCACAATTTAATAGATTGTCTTCTATTATTACTCCATTGATATCTTCTCGTTGTCGTATCTGCTGCTTTTCCATATCTCCATTATTGCTTCTTATCTTGTATCTTCTAGCTGGCGTCCTTATCTACTTGGTTGATTTTTCTTCTATTCTAGCTGAATTTCTGGGATATCATTATCTCCTCCATTACATTTTAAACATTTATGATATGGATATTTATGTCCGATTGTCTTGCAATATCTAGTTAATAATTCTTCTGAAATAAATTTTTCTCTGATAGCTCTGGCGATAGGTTCTGTCTTTGGTTTGAGTAACGTCAGAACCCATTTCCTAATAGTTTCCATATCTGTTTCTCATAATTCCTTTGAATTTGAATATATTAGTACATGATTTCTTGAATAATAACTCCATATGGGATTTTGGTTGCAGTATGTGTTCGTTAGCTTTTGCAAAATTGTAGATAGTTCGATAATCCTCTTATTCGCATAAAATTTTGGTATCTCAATTCTAGGTATTTCTGGTTGTGAAATAATATCTTGTGGTATAATCATGTCTCGTGTCATTCCTATCTTTACAACTTGTATGGGTTTTTTAACTTCATCATATAATATCTCTGCTGGTGCCGTATAAATTTTTATAAAAAATAGGGTACCTTCCGTTATTCTTTTATAAATGATAAATGCTTCATATATTTTCGGTATAGTGCATATCTCATTTCCGTCAGAGGTATATACAGTACTGAGTAGTCCATATTCATAGCAAGTTTTAACTAGACTTGGTTTGGTTTTAGGTAAAGTAATTAGCTTATTATAACCTGTTAATCTCTGGGTTATATAGTTTGTATCTGGTTCTTGGATGTTTATAGCTCTGGGGTTGGTATTTAAAAAGGTTTGTACATTGTAGATATTTTCTATATATGTCCGGGTTGTGTAGTTGTAAGTCTTCTTGTCTTGGTTTAGACTATCTCGGTATGTGGTAATTTGTGGAGGTATAAACATGGGATCTTTTGATGTATTTGGTGTATATGGTTTATCAAATAGCTTGTTTAGGTTCATATTTGTGTTTTTCCTAACTCCTTTGCTTGTACCTGCAGAAGTAGATTGATAAATGTTATAGGTTTTATGTTGTGTCCCATCGTCTCCTTCTAGCTCTGGAACTTTAATATCTTCCGATCGACATAGCTCTGTGCACTGCTGAGTTAGCTGATTTGTAGCTATAGACTTCAGTTTAACTTCATTAGTGTTTGGTTTTTCTATTTCATTACCCATACTGTCCACTTTCATTGAAAGCATAGTTAGGGTGTTGAGTATTTTTTCTAGAGTATCCTCTTCTATTATATCAGTCTGTGTAGCCTTGTCTTGATATGTAATTTGCAATAACATTTTTGTTAGTACTAATTAGTTCAATTATAAATGTGAAATTTAATATATTCAAGACTAGTCTCCAAATTTCTTTTGTTGTAACTGAATTTTGTATTTTATTTGTTAACCACCAGCGTACCTGTGTATTATCTGTTCGTACAATAAACTTGTTATATACAATATATGGCTTAAATGCTAACAAACATTTATATAATGAACATAATTCTTTCTTATTTATTTCCCATTTTATTTCTGTTTCATTGAACATACCTGAGTAGTATCTACAATGGTGTTCTAATTTTTCTGCTTCATATCGGTATTTAAGTACTCCTCCATAACTACATTCACTAGCATCTGCTTCTACTATATATATAAATTTTCTATTTTCATCTGAGAATTGTAGTTTTGGTAATTCTTTACAAAGTAATTTTATTTTTTGAACTTGTTTTTTATCTTCTTCATTATAGTTATATTCTACATCCTTTTTTAATTTTTTCTATAGTGGTTTTAAAGTTTTTGCTAATTTGGGAATATATTCTCTTACTTGGTTTACTAATCCTAAAAATGATTGTAATTTATTTTTTGTATCTAATTCTTCTTTCGAATTTATTATTTTTTGTTCCATATGTTGTTGCATTTTTACTCCACTCTTATCTATTTGTATTCCTAAAAATTCTATCTGATTTTTCATAATTTTAGCTTTCTTTTCACTTAGACTTATTCCCGATTTTTCTATTATATCCGTAAATTGTCCTAATAATTTTAAATGTTCCTTTTTAGTTTTTGTATATAATAATATATCATCTATGTATACTATACAATTAGATAATTGTTTAAAATAACTATCCATAAAATGTTGATATCTACCTGGTGCATTTTTATATCCAAATGGTAATACGTTCCATTCATAAAATCCTTGTGGTACCGTAAATGCGTTTAATTCTTTAGATTCTTCTTCTAACTTTAAATGGTAAAATCCTGATTTACAATTGAATTTACTAAAAGAATTATATCCTTGTATTTGTCTTATTTTTAATATCTTATTTGGTATTGGATAATTATATGTCATAGTCTTTGCATTTAAATTTCTATAGTCAATAACCATTCTACTTTTTCCTCTTTTTTGTTCACTATATTTATTTACTATAAATGCTGGACTATTATATTTACTATTACTTTTTTGTATATATTGTTTTTCTAATAATTCATCTATATGCATTTTAAATTCTTTTAAATTGTCAAAATTATATGTTAATGGCTTTCTGGGTTATTATGCTATTTTTACTATTAATTTAATTTTTATAGTAGTTTTATGTTTTTTCCCATCCTTTTAATGGATCTTCTCTATATAATTGTTCTAATTTTTTCTTAATTATTTCTATCTTATTTATTGAAAATACAGTTATTTCTGTTTTATTTATTGAAAATACAACTAGTTCTATTGTATCTTCAGTATTTTTTATGTTTTCTAACTTTTATGTAATTTTTTCGCTTCCTTTTATTCAATCAGTTTTCTTTCTTATTTTATTATTAACTCTTTTTGCTCTTACTTTCTGTTTACATGGTGTTGTAAACCACCAATCTGTTTTAGTTATTATATGTGGGTATAAGTTATCTAAAAACAGCATTCCTAAATGTATATCTTTTGATGTTAGTTCATAATTATAAATTTCTTTTATTGTTAATATCTTATCCTATACTTGTATTTTTACATTCCTAGCTTTATAAGTAATTAAGCTTCCTTCATTATTAAATCCTTTAACTATTATTGATGTTTTTAATTTATCCCATTTGCTTTCTGGTAAGCAATTATATCTACATAAATTAGCTTCTGCTCCTGTATGTATCATGGGAGTATAATATCTACTGTAACATCCTTCTAGTACTATCTTCATTAATACGTATATTTTCATTTTATGTTAAGGCTCTTCTTAAGAATAATTTCTCTTTGTTATATGTTAAGGTTAATTGTTTATGTTCTATATTATATGGTTTTACTTGTTCTAGCCATTTTATTCCTAATATTATGTCTGCTTTTTGCATTTCTTTCTTTACTTCAAATTCTATTTTTATTTTTCTAATTCCTATTATTATTTCGTTTTCTGTTATATTTTTACTATTTATTAAACTTCTTGGTAGATCTGGGCATATATCATTATCAGTTTTTATTTCTTCATTTTTTACTAGATATTTTACTATATAATTTTCTTCTTGTCATGTATTTAAGAGTATTAAATATTCTTTTTCATTTACCTTTCTTGTTATGTAATATTGGTTTAAATTATTTGTTGAATTTATTTCATAACTTGTTCTTTTTGATGAGCTTGATGATTCTAGTTTTTCATCATTTAAATATTCTTCCTTTGTTATTATTTTTATATCTTCTTTAGTCATTTGATTCATCTATTTCACTATCTATTTCATTATCTGTTTCATTTTCTGAAATTTCATATATACTATCCTCACTTTCTAATTCATAATCTATATAATCTATCTGTATATATTCTGTATTATCTATTTTTATTTCTGATATTTTGTTTATTTTTTTGTATTTTTAGGTAATTTACAATCTCTAGATAAATGTCCTAATTTTCCACAATTATAACAAGTACATTCTTTTATATATTTCTTTTTTTTTCTATATGGTCTTTTGTATTTATAATTTTTTACATAATATCTTTTTCTTGATTTCTTGTATTTATATTTTGATTTTTTATATTTCTTATGTCTTTTTTTTTTCTTATAATATCATTCTTCACATCCGAATTGGGGTGCTATTTGATCTTTGCAACATGCTAAATTTCTTATCAATGTTTTTTCTATTTTTAATTCTTCACTATATTTTTCATATAAGTTTCTATACCATTGTTGTAAAAATTTGATTCTTGCTCCTAGAGTATCTACTATTTTTACTTCTTCCCAACTCTTTATTATCTTTGAACTAAATGGTTCGGGTAATTTATTAAAATATAATTTTCTTATTTCTTTACTTTCTTCTATATTATATGCTCCTTTATAATAATATTCTTTAAATGCGCAAGTATATTTATCTATATAGCACATATTACATATTGCTAATTTTAACATTAAATTCCTATTTGTATCTTTTTCTTCATTTTGTTCTTCTTCTATTGTTGTCATACTACCAAATTCATCTTTTATAGCTGTTTCATATTTTTATAATAATTCTATAGGTGTTAGTTTAGTTGTTGTTGATGATGTTCCTTCTGTAGGTTTGTTAGTTCTTAATACCTTCTTTCTATTTTTAGTTAAATTTGAAAACCATAATTTCACTGTTCCTATTAGTGTTCTTTCTATATATTCTGGTGCATCTGTTATGTTTATATTATTATCTAGTAATTGTTTTGTCATATATCCTATCCATAATTGTATTATTTTTTTCTGTATCTATTACACAGTCTAAGTCTAAAAAGTTATAATTTTTATTAACTATTTGTTTTAGTGTCCATTTGTCATATTCATTCTTTAGATTATATCTTTTAAGCTTATTTTTATAATATATAGGTTTTCTTGATTCTGATGTTTTAGGTATTATATTTTCATCTTCTTTTTTATCAAGAGTATTTATTTTTGTGTTGATATTTTCTAAGTTTTCTTCATTAGTTACTTCTTATTTTTCATTAATTTCTAAATTTTTTGTATTTGTTAATATTTCTGTATATGTTTCACTATCTTCTGAATCATAATTATCTGTCTCTTCAATATCTATATTATTTATTTCTAATTCCTTGTTTTTTATTTCTTTATTGTTTATTTCTAATTTTTCTTTAAATTGATTTATCTCGTTTAGTAATTTTTGTTCTTTATCTTTTTCTTCCTTTTCTTTTTGTCTTTGTTCATACCAATCTTTTAACATTTGTAGTTCTTTTTCTAATACAGCAATCCTACTATTTTTAGTTTCTTCTATTTTTCGTATTTCTTCTGCAGTTTGTTGTTTTATTTTTTCTATTTCCTTTTTCCTATCTATTTCTTCATTTTCTCTTTCTATTCTTACCATAGCTGTCAATTTATCTTCTAATTTTAATTCTTGTTTTTCTAACATTAAATATAAATGTTCATCCATTTTCTTATATCTTCTTCCTAAATTAGAAAATACTATTTTTATTTTTAATCCTTCGTGATTTTCATATATTTTTTCATCTATTATAAATTCTTCTTTGTTCATTTTATTGTGAATAGTTCATGTTGATATATATATATATATACATACATACATATATATATATATATATATATATATATATATTCTAAACTATCTATTTGTGATTCTAATTTTGATATTTCATCTTTTTGTATATTTATTGAGTTTTCACTAACTCTAGCAAATATATTATAATGTAGTCTTTCTATTCTTATTTTTAATTCTTTAGGATTTTTAGAAATAATTTGTTTTAGTTCTTTGTATTTTTGTACTTTATTCATTTAAACCATATTTATAATATTTTGGTGGATATCTAAATCTAATTTTATCATAATTAGGTGGTATGTGTCTCATTCTTCTAGATTTTAAATGGATTATTAATTTTGCTTCAATACTAGATATTAAGGTAATTAGGTAGGCTAATCTTTGTGGGTTTTCTTTTGTTTTATTTAGACATATATATTCTGAATAATTACTAATTAAAGATTCTTTAATTTTTCTAAAAGCTTCTCTATTTTTAAATGGTCTTCTCATAATTAATTTAATCTAATCTAAATTCAAATATATATGCTACTGCTGTATTTTTTAAATAACTGGGCTCTAATACCATTAGTAGAGGGGTGCGGATAACTAGCTTGTGAAATAGATCTATTATATGCCACCAAAAAATATATAATATCATAATTAAAAAATTATAATTATAAAAAAAATTAACCCTACGTGCAGCCAAAAAAAATAATATAATATAAAGGAGTAGAAATTTTTGGATTTAAATTTAATGTTAAGGGTACTTTTGATCCAAATAGGTGGATGGAGAGGTATTTTTGAACCAATAGAGGAAGAAGGACATTTTGAGCTATTTCTAATACATTAAGGGTATTTTTGAGCCTGAAGGCGGAAGGAGGGTATTTGTATACCATTTTTAATAGTTGAAGGGTATATTAAACCCTTTTTTGAAAAATAAATAATGAAATTTATTATTAAGTGTTAGTGTTAGAGATTTGTTTAAATTAATTAGGTAATTGTCCATAATCCAAAAGCCATCTTAATAGAATTCACTTCTTTTTCTTCTTTTTTAACTATTTTTGTTTTAAGTGACATCGTTGAATGAAAGTTTCTTTATTTTATTTCTTTTTTGAAAAAAAGTGTGATTGGAGTTAATTAGTAATAAATGAAGCTGTTTAATTTTAGAGAATATCTAAGTTGTAATTTGTAATCTTCTCTTATTATTTTCAAGTCAAATTTTTGTTGTTGGTTTCTATCTTTTCTTTTATTTAGATTTTGCATGCTACATTAACTTCTCTTCAATATATAATTAAAATCTTATTTTCTCTTCTTGTTATCTTTTTTTTTTCTCTCTCTTTCTCCACTATTCTCTCTTCTTCTTTTCTTGACTTTCACTTTTTTATTCTCTTTTTTTTTTTCTTCTTTTGTGATTATGGGTTCGTGGAGCAATCAAGTGATGTAAGTTTTTAAATAAAAACTATTTTTCTAATTAAATTATTGATGTTTTCTCCGTATGTGTTCTCATGATTTTAGTTTTCTTTTCTGTTGACTCTAATTTTTTTAATGATTGTTTTGTTATATTCATTCTTTCCTCTTTTTATGTTCTCATAATTTTAAGTTTAAATGTTCTTTTTAATCAAAGAAACTTATGTAAGACATGTTATATCTTGATGCTTTTTTGGATTCTTTTTTTTTTTGGTTATGTTTTGATAGTTATTTTTAAGTTATAAAAGTAGGGAAAATGTATATATTTTGATTGAAACAAGTGATATGAGATGAGTGTGGAATAAATAAAACATCTTACTAGGGGGTCTTAAGAAAAAAATTGGGTTACATTTGAAAGGATTAAATCGGGCAGGATTAATAAATGAATAGGATTAAAACTTGTTCAATTTTTTGTGTGTGCATTAATATTTTAGGTCGCTTACAATTTCTTTAATTTTATGTCTTTTTTTTTACGAAAGATCTTAATATTTACTCAAAGGAGATTTTAAAAGATCATTTTATGTTATGTTATTTATTTATTTATAAGTGACCAAGAAATATTAATTCCTCAATTTTTGACCAAGAAATAAAATAATATATACATCACTCTTCTCAGACTCCATTATAAAATTACACTGAATATATATTATTGTTATTATTATCATTGTAATGAGATAATATTAAATTTTAAAGAGTAAATAGGAGAAACTACTTTTTTTCCCAAATAATTTGGACACTTAAAAGTCCACTTATTTAGATAATACCTCAATTAATGATAGGATCAAATACGACACAATCCATTAATTCCAAGGCAATGAATAGACACAAAAACCTAATTAATGATAAAATTGACCAAATTAAACTAACATAAGGGAAAATTTTAATAATAATAAATTACGTGGCACGGTACAACTTTGAGAGTCAATTAAATTATTTTTCCATTGAAATTTTTCATCTAGCTTTTAAATACTTAAATTTATTAATTATATAAATTTTATTTCATAAAAATTAAATTTTTTATTTCTAAGTTTAAATCTTGAAATTTCAATTACGCCACATAATAAAATAATTTATGACTCTCTATTGGAAATTTTCAGGTTTGACAAGTATGTGCATGATTACTTGGTTAAGAAGGGGCTGCATTTGACTTCTGATTTATTTTCCATTGAAGCTAATGTTGTTCATCCCAATCATGTTGGTAAGTTTTTTTTTTAAAATAAAATTATTATTGATCTGAACTTATTATTATGCTATAATATAATAATCTTGATTATCATTTATTAAAAGTTGTTTATAATCTTGCGATTCTTTGTTAAATGATTTTTTCAAGTCTTCTTTTAATTAATAGAATATATAAATCTATTATCTATTATCTATCCGATGATATATAGACAGATCGATTATCGATCCACCAAATCAATTGTCGATTCGACAAATCGATTATCGATTCAACCTATATATAGAAAGATCGATTATCATTCTGACAGAATGATTATCAATTCGACCTATATATGGATAGATTGATTATTAATTCGACCTACACTTACCTAAGCATCATTAGCTAACTCCAAATGAATAATAATATCGATGCACAAAGCATCATGCATTCACGCAAAGTCAAGGAAAAGGGCTCACAACCTAAGGGTATGTCACCTAGGCTGGCTACCCTAACCCAAGCATCAATACCTTACTTTAAATGAATGGTAATCTCGTGGAACAAACCATTGTGCATTCACCCAAAGTCTGGGATAAAGGCCCCCCACCCAAGTGGATGTAACCTAGGCATCCTATCGTAACCCAAACATCGTAGCTAACTTCAAATCAATGATAATCTTGAGGCGTGAAGCATCATCCATTCACCCAATGTTGGGGAAAAGGCCCACAACCCAAGGGGATGTAACCTAGGTAGGCTACACTAACCCAAAAATCAATAGATAAATCCAAATGAATGATAATCTCGTGGCACGAAGCATCATGCATTCATCCTAAGTCTATGGAAAAAGGGGATCTGAATCAGTAGTCAACTTCAAATGAATGATAATCTCGAGGCAATAAGCATCCTGCATTCACCCAAAGTGACCTAGGCTACCTACTCTAACTCAAGCATCAATAACTAATTTAAGAACTGTGTTTATTACTTTGATGTCATTTTAGTTTTATACGTCTGAGTATGTCAACAACAACATATCAAGTATAATCCCACAGAGTGGGGTCTGGGGAGGGTAGAGTGTACGCAGTACATACCACAACCTAAGAAGAAATAGAAAGGTTGGTTCCGGTAGACCCCCGACTAGTTTTATTTATGTGGCTAATAAGGAAAGTGTGCCATATTAATTTTTATTAAAAGTACTTTTCGTGTTTCTAAATTGCATTAATTGCTATTTTTTATTTTGGAGGGATGCAGACCATGTATTGACTGATACTTTTATTTGTGGTGATGTGCTAATGTACAATTATTTGATTTCTGCGATTTGTTTCAGTAATCGAATCCCCGAAGGGGTTTCTAAAGGAGTGGTGGAATTTTTTCTATGATACATACACGTTTCATAGCGTGACCAAGAATCCAAATGAATGGTTTTTTTGAACTCTCAGGCAGCACACACTATTGACAATGTTGTATCTAATATCCCCTCAGCTCTGCCAGTACTTTCTACCCATTCTACCATGCTATCGTTTGAGCATAATATATCTCCTATGGTGCCGGCCTTCCACCTGACGACACCTAACTATGCGTTGATGTATGATTTAAGCTTTGTTGATATGCATCATCCAACTCAGCTAGTGCCATTTGAAACTAATTTTAGGTAACATGTGTTTAATGCTTATCCGGACCAATATTTCTGCGCTTGATATATTTTATATTGTTTGCACTCTTCACTTAACTTTGTGTTATATCTATTCTGCTTCGTTCTTGAACAAAATCACATTTCCATTGGGTTTTGTGCAATGCAATTATGACTGTAAAACTGAATTTATCAAATTCTGTGTTGCATAGTGAAAGCATCAATTTTGTTGTTGAAGTTCGTGAATCTATAGATTTCTAACACTTTTTGATGTTCACGTGTCATACAGTTACCCAATGGAGCTGATACCAGATATGCCTCAACAATGGGAGGCAAGAGTATGTGTTTACATTTTTGAGACAACAACATATTTTTTTTAAGTTGCGACATAACTGTCGGTTTTATTCCTTCCAGGATGAAGGAGAGGGGCTTGGTATTTTCACCGATCAAACTATGCAAATGGAACCAAATTACTCCGATGCTCTTGCTACGGCTATGCTTCCGATGGCAGATACTTTTGAAGCAGGTTTGTTTGTATTGGTTTCAAATACCTTATGTTTTAGAAAAAAAGAAAGTCTTTTACCACAAATTAAATTTCTAATTGTTTATTTAAATTTATGTGGCATAGGGAGCGATTTTAAGAAAGAAAGGGAGTCTTTTGAAACATGATGGCTAAAAATAATTTTTTACTATAGTAAAATGAGAATTTTAAAATTAAATTATTATAATTGAGTCATTTTGTTGAGGACAAACTAATAAGGAAAGTTTTCCATATAAATTAGGATAAACGAAGTGTAACATACCAAAAGTATCCTTGATATATAGTAGTAGGTTTCAACATACCATGTCAATTCTTATATTAACATATCATTAAAATGAAAATATTATTTAAAAAATTTAGATATAGAATTTTATTATTATTATTATTATTATTATTATTATTATTATTATTATTATTATTGTTATTGTTATTATTATTTTAAACGGTCTAAAATGAAAAGACTACTCATGGAAAAAAGATTGGATGGAATGATTGATAGTATCATTCTTTGAAGTTTTTGGTGCACTTATCGGAGGTTAGTTTATTTTGGAAAGTGATTTTCGTGTTTCTAAATTTGTATTAATTGCTATTCTTTATTTTTGAAGGATGTTCACAACATAGTGACTGATCATTTTGTTTGTGGTGTTGTGTTAATATACAATTGTTTAATTTTGTGATTTATTTCTACAAGATTGGTGGTATGAGTTCTATAGTATGTTAAGCTCTAATCAGGCCAAGCATGCCGAAGATCCCTATGCTGAGGTGTTCTCTAGACTTTTATAAGTTAAATTAAACTTATTTTTTTGAGACAACTATAATCTAAAAGATTGATTTTTTTATAAATTCTCAGGCTGCACAAACTATGGACAATATGGTACCTCAAGTCCCAGACACTGTGCCAGTTAGCTTTCTTACTATGCATCGTTTGGTCCTTATTTTATAGATTATAATGTCTCCCTTATGATGTCAATTTGTCTCCCTTACGATGTCAATTTTTTGTCCTAACTATAGGCACATAACATATCATTCGTGGCGCCAGCCTTTAGTCCTGAGAGATCGCAAGAGCAATTCCCTTTCGATCAAACTGTGCAGACGGAACCAAGTCCCCGTACCCATAAAAAGGTTAAGCTTTCGGTGCTAGAACCTTCGGAAGTAGGTTCGTTGTATTGGTTTCAAATACTTTGAGTTTATGTTTTAGAATCTTTTATCTTTGATTTTGATAACACATATGAGCTCACTTAAGTAGTTTATACTCTTATACATCGACTTAACATGCATTAAGATGATAACCAAATACTGCTAGAAAGAATGTATCTATAGCCTAGATTATTTGGTCATTACAGAAATCAATAAAAAAAATTTTTGTTTTGACTTGTCAAAGTATGCATTTTGAACCAGAATACTAATGTCAATTTTTGTTTGTGTGAAAATGTTATGGTTGTGTGGATGATCTGTTTGTCAATTATAAGCTCTTCAATCAAAATTAAATAGTTCTCTATTATAACGAAAACTCATGTCAGATTATTTGTTGATTATCGTTGTCAGGTTGTCCCATTGACTCCAGCTCAGAGATGCTGCAAACTGATCAATATCTCGCGATTTCCGATCTTCCTCTTGGCATGACATTAAGAAGGTGATAATTTTGAGAAAGATCATAATTCGTTAGCTATTATAAAGTTTATGTAGGCTATATATGCCATGAATAAAGACAACTGAATTTCTTTTACTTAATTTAAAGAAACAATATATTGATGGTACTTGTATTCAAGTCCATTGTTAGGTTTATATAAAAGATCGTATTCTTCCTTGGTTGTGAATAAGCCTTTCTTAGATTAGCGAGAAGCCTAGTCAATCATATCTATAGATTTATGTCAAAATGATGACGGAAACTTTGGTGCATGAAGTATTCTTTGTTTACGCAAGGTTCGGTGAAGGGCCATATCCCAAGGGATACAATGTAGGCAGCCTACCTTGATGCGAGCATCAATAGCTGATTCCATTGTTCGAACTTGTGACCTAAAAGTGACACAGCGGCAACTAGTGCACCAAGCATTCCATGTTAGAAGGGTCTAGGGAAAGGACGCATTGCAAGGGTTGTGTGTTGGCAAGCTACACTAATGCAAGCATTAATCGTTGCTTTCACGTCTCGAACCTATGACCTGTAGGTCACACAGAGACAATTTTACCATTCTTGCTAAAAATTTTTATAACATGTGATTTGTATCTGTGATCTCTTGAAATTACCTCAAGAGTAGAGGGCATAGATTGAGGAAAGTTTTTAAATTGTGATATCCATTTCACATATGGAAGGGGGAAGACATCCTCATTGTGCATCATCAGGTAGATATGGTAGGAGGGGCAGTGAAAGAAGAAATGAATGTTAGTTCAATTATTGAGTTCCATAATATTTGTTTTGTTTATGTATCGGAAATTCACCTCACCGCCTTTCCTCATAGGAGAAGACCAAGAATTCTTTCTCGCAATGAGAAAAGGATGAACTCCATTTAAAGAGTAGAGCCTTGATCGTTTCCTAGACCGTGCACTTTAAGCGTGAAGCCTTCCATATGGGAACACTAGTTTGATTCGTCCACTCTCGTCATTATTGATGTAATGATCACACTGTCAAGCAAGCTTAGACCATTAGTCTCCAATGTTTTGAGAAGCGAAAAACACAAAAAGGAAACCAGATTTATAGGCGTGAAGCGAAAAGATAGAATTAAAGCACATACTTCTTTGAAGTAAATCAGACAAAGAAGCAATAAGATCTCTGGCTTTAAGCAAAAAGTGAGAACTTAAGCGCATGCTTCGGTGAACTAAAGCACACGAGTTATGGAAAACAAAAAACAATATATATATATATATATATATATATATATATATATATGAAGTTAATGCTATACTAAAGCTAATATTAATCCAACTCCTCATAGTTAAGCCAAATATAACCGTTTATTGGAATTATTTTGCGCATCATCATTTGAGTGCACGCACACTTCTCTAAGCTTCTTTGCTTCACTCATGAAGAGATAACTCCTCCCTTGGCTTGATTTATCATTTTAAACAGCAAAGCCCTGATCCTTAATAGTACTATGTGTCTTAGCTGATCTTGCCATCATAACATGTCCGAAATTTGTTATTTACTTTGATCTCTTGTGCAAATAGCTTGGTATAAGTCAAACATATTTTAGACTACTTTTTCTTTGCAAGTAGTCTAACCTTTTTATCTAGGCCATTCCAATTTCAACAAGTTATTACTAGGGGATCCCGACCTAGTACAAGTAGTGCTGGAGAATGTTGTAAACTAAATAGAAACATTCCATTCCTTTCTCTTTTCCTTATAATTTTCATAATATAGAATATAAAGTACACCATTAAGTAAAACTCACAAGTTATGGAAACTAAAATAAGAACAATACATGTATGAATTTAATGCTATAATTAAGTTATGGTGAGGATTTTTTGCGTGTCTTCATCTGAAGCGCATTGTTTCGCTCATAAAGCAACAAATCCTTGCTTGGATTACTTTTCGTTGTTATAGTCCTGTTGCAAAAGTCCCACATCGGTTATATAGGGAAATGATGTGGGGCTTATATAACCATGGTTTTCCCACCTTAATAGCTAACTTTTGCGGTGTGGCTCTCCTAAGTTTGTATCAATTGTGTCAGAGCCACCAATCATCCTCTATGCACACCGTGCCTTGGATGGTGAAGCTGGTATGGTACTATTTGTCCAGAACTAGCAATGTCTAGAGCACAACCGTCAAGGCGCCTGGCACCTCACTCAAAAAGGGATACTTGTGAAAGAGCTACGTACACAAATAAAGTGAAGGCTACCGAGAGTGGAGCCGTTAAGGACGACAGATGCGGAGTGTGGCGGTTTATTATGATCCTATTGCTAAAAGTCCCACGTCAGTTATATAGGGAACTGATGTTGGGCTTATATAACCATGAGCTCTCCCACCTTAATATCTAGATTTTGGGGTGTGATTCTCCTAATATTGTATCAAAAATCTTGCCATCATAACATGTATGAAATTCGTTTCCCTTTACATTGATCGGTTTCTATATTCTTCAAGTAGATACCTATAAAGTGAATATATTTTAAACTACCCGACCTTTGTAAGTAGTCTAAAACACTTCTACCTCGGTCATTCCAATTTCCGCAAGTTAATACTAGAGGCGTCCGACTTGGCAAGTTGTATTCGAGAATGTTATAAACTAAATAGAAATATTCCATTTGCGACTTCCTTTCTCTTTTCCCTTATAATCATCATAGGGTACAACATAAATTAAAGATATAAATATATAATGAAATAGAAACCTTTTTTTTTTTCAGTTTTCAATTCAACAAATCATCATAAATGCATAAACAATAAAGGCTCAAATCTAATTTTATTTTCTAATGAATGGGTGGTTGTTGGGCAAGGTTGTTTGAATACAGGTATAGTGTTATGGCCCTGGGTTCATCTGCATCCAGTACTTTCAACACAAAATCTGAGTTATGCATAAAAATCTAGTAAAATTTTTATGACTAGTACGTATAATAATTTCAAAAATACAATGTGTTCTATACAACGAACCTTAAAGGTTGAACCTATAGGTCTTAAATTCTGGATTTTCCTCTGCTTTTCATTTATGTCTCATAGCTCCCTATCAAGCTTTCTGATTACTTTCTACAAAATCCTATAAGAAATAATATACATTTAAACATATCTTGTGGCACACTGTTTTCATGCTTATATTATGGTCTACGTCATCCCTCACCAACATAAGGGTGGATTAGTTAAAAATACCATTGTATCAGACCAGGGAAAAAATATGTTTCTCCATATTTGTTGTTTACTAAATTTAAATTGCGCACAACAATTTGAATGAACTGTTTCATGCTCGCTGTGTAATTCTTCAAAAAAAATTAAAAGATCTTACTGCTATACTGAGAATTTTAATGTGCTTCTTTTCATTTTTTACAGGTGCTTCAGGTTTGTCAAGTTATTATACGAGTGCCTGCAACAATTACTATAAACTGTGGTATCGCATCCTAGATATACCACTTTTCGGGCAAATACCTTTGCACCGCAAAAAGGTGATTCTTCCCATCTGTCCTGGGGGACAGAGTCACCTAATATCTGTTGCTAGTGGAAGGTGGGAGGTATCCCATGGATTTAATCGAGGTACATGAAAGCTGGCCCAAACTCCACAATTATCAGAAAAAAGAAGAGAGTGAGCCATCGATGTGTATATACACTTAGTTTTTCTCCTATAAGTAGGTGAAGATCTGTGTTTACTAGGAGTTGAAATTGAATCTTAAGCTGATGTTTAAAATATGCACATTTTGACATGACAGAAGTGTCTTATGATCCGTTTTGTTCATTTCAAGAAACAGCAAAGCTAATGTTACTTCTTGTCTGATTTGAATATTTGCTCTAAATGGCAACTAAATAACCATGCGTTGAATAGTTCCTTCCTTTTGCATGATTAAACAGATAATTGTACGGTGCTTACCGATAATGGCATAAATTAAAGATTATATGATGACATAGCAGAGGGTATATTTAAGTGACACAGTTAGGACAAAAGGGCGGTAAGACTAGTAACATGGTGCTATCAGCTGACGAACTTCCTCTCCATCCAAAGTATATATAAATCATAGTAGAATCGAGTTTAGGTCAATGAAAGTAACCCAAAATTAGGGGTTGATTAACCCTATGCTAAGTTGCTCGGACTCTCAAAAATTGTGGCCGCACCTATGTCAGATCATTAAAAAATGCACTACTTTCGAAGGATCCGACACGCACCCAATGACATTGTTGGAAGAGTCCGAGCAACATAGACCCTATGATGGAGATGTTTTGGAACTCTATGGTTGTGGAGGCATATGGGGATAATAGTCTATCGGGATGACCTAAAGTGAAACCGTGATTACTGGAGGTTCCATGTTGTAACTAAGCCAAGGACAACAGAGATGAATATCAAGGGCGTTTTTGCTACTGCTTATTTTCAAGCTAAGAAGTATATGAAAGACAATACGTGTTTGTTATCGGTCTGTCCATGACTGTCGTCTCTGTGCTGGCGAGATCAAATAAATATAGTCCACGAAGTTGCTTTTTTTTTT